>NC_050574.1:199141582-199456796 GCF_011100635.1 Trichosurus vulpecula | reverse complement strand
AATGGTAGTATCAATCTGTTTATTATTCTCAGCTGTAGAGGTAGAAAGTAGAAGGTGGGGAGGAGAATGATATGTCATACATACATGGCATGAAGATGACCGG
The DNA here is from genome assembly GCF_011100635.1 of Trichosurus vulpecula. NCBI lineage: Eukaryota > Metazoa > Chordata > Mammalia > Diprotodontia > Phalangeridae > Trichosurus > Trichosurus vulpecula. The sequence goes on along the minus strand of NC_050574.1, from coordinate 199,456,693 downwards.
AGAGAACAGGTGACATGGTGGGCCAGAATAAACCTAGTTATGAAGAACTCTCATGAATCTGGAGTACAGGAGTACAGGGTGCCAGGGAGGGGGGTAGTTGGGAAGCTTGGTCACAGACAGTAGACATGGCCTGAAGATGGTCAGAAAGGAGCAGGACTGGAAGCTGTAGCAATCTCTGAAGGAGTCCTCAGACATTGGAAAAGCTGCCCCTACCTTCAGACAGGATCTGTATCTCAAGTGTGGTAAAAAGTCTGCTGACACATAAAGGTATGTTTGAGTACCCCAGGTGTATCCCTTACACAAGACTGTGAAGGACACATGGACAATTGATGATGTTGAAAAAGGTACATGAAACAATTAAGTGTGTATATATGTTACCATATACCTTCAAGTATATATATGTAGACAGATATGTATTTATATATTATAATATGCATATATATGTGTGTGTGGATTTGTATGTATACATAAAATGATGATCAATTATGGATATTAGTACTTATTATAATGTGGTGAGTGGGGATGAATCCTGACAGTTATCTAGTTAAATAGGTCAAGGTCAGGGATGGTCCAGAAAGGCCATCCTCAATCATGCATTCTTCTAAGGCCTAGCATAGAAAATGATCATCTGTCTTCTCAAACAAAACAAAACAAAGCAAAAAACCAGTCCAACATATTAAGAATGCACAAGGGCTATAGCAGCGGATGATGTAATCTCTAAAAAGGCCCCCTGCCTCCCTTGTGCAATGACAGTCTGGTTTGGATCGCTGACCTGTCCTGCGCCATTGGTGTTTCCTTTCTGGGGAGTCATGTTTCTCTTTCCAGATGGTTTCTCCCTCGGCCACTAAAACAAAAATTGCTTTTATGGCTATTGATTTTGATTAATGGATAGTGTCACGGGAAACCATTTTCTTTTTCCTTGGGAAGGGCACATACCATGGTAATATGGACAAGGCTTGGATTTTTTCACCTCCTTCCCCCAATAGCCATCCATCCAAATCATTTAATTCTAGGTGGGAGAACCACACACATCTAGGATTTCTTTGATCAACTTTGTCTGATTTTGATCTCAGAGGTAAGATGTCCAGCTTTGAAAATCTTTTCATTTCATTAAGTGCCATCAATACAAAGGCAAATAAATGTCCTTAACTCCAGTCCTAATTTCAATTCAGGAACATAATTAATGTTCCTATTGTCAGGCTTTTTGCCTGATGGATGCCCTGTGGGCTTCCCATAGCACAGCTGAGAGAAAGGAGTGAAGGAAAGGAAAATCCTCTTTCTCAGCCAGCTGGGCTCTCTCTTTTTCTTATCTGCTTGCCTTTGCATTATCTTCTATCAGGTAAAGTCAGAGGAAATTGATGGACACACTTGCGAATATCAGCCTATGCTCCTCCTCTAAGTCCCTCCTCCTGCCATCACTGGCCACAAAGAGACTCTTGTCATTCAATATCAACTTGGTGGATTTTTCTCCCTCCCCCAGGTCTGAGCTCTGTGATTCTATAAATCAATGCCCTAAAAGAAAATGTACTGGGAGGGAGGAGAAGGGTACTCAACACATTCTCATAGGAATTCTGTTATCTTGCCAGCCCTGACCTGAAATGAAATAGGAAAATTAAGCCAGAGTTTGTCAATAACTGAGCTGACCTTCAACATTTATTGTTTCTCAGCACACTTCACCTTCAAAAAGCCTTTAAAAATCATAGAATCATAGTTCTATGCTGGAGGGGACCTTAGAAGCCATCACTTCAAGTCTCTCATTTTACAGATGAATCAACTGAGGCTCAAGGCAGCTAACTAAGGGATTTGTCCAAGGTCTCACAGATAGCAATTGACAGAGGTGAGATCTGAAGGGTGGTCCTTTGACTCCAGGGCTACTCCACCCATGTGAGTTCAAATTCAAAGCAGACTCTATTTGAAAATGAGCGTGATAATGACTTCCTAATAATGACTTCCTTCTTTAGTTAGGAAGGCAGAAGACTTTACTGGGGCAGAATGTTTCATATATGGTCAAACCTAGTCATTGTATTGGTGGTTTTTACTTTTTTTTTTTTGAAGGACACTTGGGAAGGTAAAGAATGTGGGAAGGGGGAGAGAAAGAGCTCTATCCTAAAATGACCAACTCATGTCAAAACAAAAGTCATTGATAAAATTTATGCTTTAAAGAAGCACAAGTTTTGCTTTTTCAGCTTTTTTTCTCATCGGATGTAGGTTAAGATATCATAGGATCATTGGTCTGTAATTGGAAGGGAACATATCTATCATCGAGTCCAAACTCTTGATTTGTCAGATGAGAAAAATGTTTTCCAGAGAAATTGTGACTTGTGCATTGTCACACAGCAGTTTCTGCCATTAGGCCCTGAGGGGATCTAGTGCTGGACCTGAAATCAAGAAAATCTGAATTAAAATCTGGTCTCAGCTGCTTACTAGCTGTGTGCCCCTGACCAAGTCAGCTTAGTTTCTTTCTCAATTTCCTGAACTGTAAAATGGAGATAGTAGTCACAGCTATGGTTGCTGTGTGGATCAAAAGAGATAATATTTGTACAGCACTTTGTAACCCTTAAACACTATATAAATTCTGCCCATTTTATTATTTTTATAGTTATTATTATTAACAATATGTATCAACAATATTATTTGTGGCTTCTGTAGCTGTGTAAGGCCCATAACACTAGCTCACAGGAGGGCTGCTAGCACAGATTCTTTGATCTGCTTTTCTAAAGGAAAGCAACTTTAAGGGGTTAACAATCTTATTTTAATTAAACACTTAGTTCAGGGGAAAAAGTCAGCACCCTGAACTTTAGAGCAAATACAAACAGAAATTACAAACAGATAAAATAACACAAATCAACAGACAGGCTTCTAATTGTCTGACCATGGCAATACATACATAGTTATAGGAGAGAGAAGCACCAAGATCTGGGTTTTCAAAGCTAGGAGACTCCTTAACAGCTACTCAGAGTCTTGTCTGGTCAAGTCACAGGAACACTCTTCCCATGAGTGAATTCCAAAGCAAAATGCTAACCTCAGAGTATATATACTGGTTCTAATCAAGGACTCTTGATTCAATCAAAGACTCAATTCAAACAAAGGCAAGATTTGATCAAAGGCACTTGATTGCCTGAATGCTGAGAAGCACTCCAAAAGAAAACAGCAAAAAGTCCTACTTTACTTGATATTACACAACATTAATAATAGACTAAATCCTTATTACTCATATTATTTGTCCTTTGCTTTTGAAGAGGACTAATGACATCATGGGGTTATATCTTGACTTATGTGTGAATTGAATTTAAGTAAGGCAGAGTTGCACAAAGTCATCAGCCCCTCCCTGCTCTTCTCAGTCACTGAAGTTCAGTGGCAAGACAAAAGTCAAGGTGACTGATGATGGGTACAGTGGATGACCTTGGAGTCTTCCATGTCCTACCAATCTCTAAGCACTGTGGACAGTACCTACTTCAGCCTCCTTCATGGCCATTGGAACAAATTATTCTCATCTACCCATTCTACCAGGATAGATATCCCCCTAACTCACCAAAGGGTTTGAGGTCTGTAGATATTATTCACAACAATCACAACAACCACAATAATAATGATCTACTGGTAAAGCCAGAACTCTGAAAATACTAGTAGAAATCTAATTGTCCTCTGCTAATCTTCTCATTACTATTTCCTTTGGTTAGTTAAATGAGAAGTGAAGGTGGGAGTGGGTGAAAGTAAGTTTTCTATTTTAGAGTGGCTTGAGGGACAAGAAACTCATTTTCTGAAAATTCTTCCAATTCTGTGCACAAGATTCCCACCTCTTTTACTCTGATAATAATAAACTTTTCAGTCAGAGGATGTAATGAAATCAGCCTAATAGGAGATGTTGGTAGTAATTTCGATTATAAAAATGACTTCAACTTTGAAAGATGTACAGTATAATTACAAAAGATGATTGTACCTGTTTATTTTGCACAAAAAGAATAGTAGCCTGAAAGAACATACTAAATGGTAATTGATTTTCAATAGCAGAGACAGATTCTAACACATAAGGAATAGTCTTTATTTACCATTGGCCCGTTCTCACTGCCTCTTGTATGTTTTACCTTTTACAGAAAACTTAGATGTAAATAAACAATATCATTCTCCTTACAGACCTGCAAAAGAAAAGAAAAGCTAGCCCCAAAAGTTTACAAATATGATTGTATTTCTGGTTATGCTTTGATATCAGGTTTGTGCTGGCCTTTTCAGGGAAAATGTGTTGAAATTGGATCTATTCTTAAGGCAAAGATATTGGGGATGTTAAAAAATAGTTCATTTAAATTGTTTTATCTTTTTTTCTTGTATATTTGACTCTAGCCCAGTTAGTTTTAATACAGTTGAAAACAAAACAATGTCTAGATGAATCTGACTTAGGCTAACGCCACTGTGCAGCAACCCTGCTGTCTTAAGACCTTGGTTTCAAAAACAGGGAAGTCTGTGGAGTTAATGCACTGTCGCTAGACCATAGAACATGGCAGCTTCTATGGAGGAGGAAGAAAATACAAAAACCAGTGATATTTCTAAAGAAACAATAATATCTGCCAGAGCCCAGAGTGTCTGGCAACAGAACAGGGGGTGGAGAAAGTGGAGTTCACTCATCTCCTTTCATCATCTGGAGAAATTTACATTCATCAGGGGTGATACTGTGAGTCAGTCAGCTGGAAAATGACCACGGGCAGAACATCTTGAATCAGCTGAAAGGAAACATTTGCAAACATTAATATTGTGTAGCTGGCAACGTCTTAGCAAGAAAAATGAATGACAAAACGTGAGGTAAGAGCTAGGAACCTGCAAGAATATGTCCAATCAAACCTGAGAACAAAAGGAAACCCTGAGGTGCCTTTTCCAATTCAATCTATATGCATCACACCTTCATTTGACTATTCCCCCAACTTGCACTCTCAGATTAGGTCCTCAAAGGGTGACTACTACCTGGGATTCTAGGGGCAACCTCCTGGATGGATTTTCCTGATGCTGCAGACCATGAGTCCCCACAAGTGTGCTTCCCATGAATAATCAGCCAGTTGATTTGATTAGCTTTAGCAAAGGCATTTAGTAGGAAATTTAGTAGGAGCAGCTGGTGCAAACATTATCCTCCAAAACCTAGATTATACTCTCTAACAAATATAAACAATGCCCATGGGACAATTGGGCTCAAACTTAGAATCCAATGTAGTGGGATATATGTGTGGCAGTGGATAATTCACAACCCCTGGTACTTCAGGACCTAAAGGTATTTACTTTCTTAATGAGGTCCTTATGCAGCTCCTCTTCAGTGTGTCATCTCTACTTGGTGGGCTATTCAGCTCTGCTTTCAAGGTCAGCTTTCTTTCTTTCTTAGTTTCTTTCTTTCTTTCTTTCTTTCTTCCTTAGTTCTTTCTTTCTTTCTTTCTTTCTTTCTTTCTTTCTTTCTTTCTTTCTTTCTTTCTTTCTTTCTTTCTTTCTTCCTTCCTTCCTTCCTTCCTTCCTTCCTTCCTTCCTTCCTTTCTTTCTTTCTTTCTTTCTTTCTTTCTTTCTTTCTTTCTTTCTTTCTTCCTTCCTTCCTTCCTTCCTTCCTTTCTTTTTAAAATTAATTTTTTTTAATTTTTTCAATTCTCTCCCTCCCTCCAGCCCCTCCTTCACCCATTGAGAAGGCTGCTTGCCTTATTGCCATATTGCTTATATGATACCTACTATACACGTCAAGTCAAAAAACATATTTCTATATTAGCCATGTTGCTAAAAAACCCAAACCAAACCAAAACAAGAAAATTCACAAAAGCGAAAAAAAAGTATGCTTCAATCTATACTCAGAATTCATCAATTCTTTTTCTGGAGGTGAATAGCATTTTTCATCATCAGTCCTTTGGAATCATCTTGCGTCATTGTATTGATGAGAGTATCTGCTCTTTTCTTTAATCTATAACTGCTACTCCTCTCCCTTTCAAGGTGTCATGCTCCTTAAATCAGCTCTGCCCCTCAGGTATCTGAGATCCCTCTGAATTTGTGTCTGTCCTCTGGCGCATCTTTACTCTTTGCTGGATGGACTGTCCAGATGCTCTGGTGACGTGGTTAGTTGAAATGAGAGGAGGGAATGAGACTTTGACTCACTGCCTTCTGGTATAGGCAGAGATTTGTCTCTACAAATTCCACAGAATGGAACTGGTGAAATTCACTCAGTTATTTGAAGCCCCCAGAAATATGACTAGGTTGTTTGCTCAGCCAATCTTTCTTTATCCAGTGGAAGATATTACATCTCATAAAGGGATCACAAGGCACAGACACATCTTGTTTACACATAAAAAACCTCATTATGTGTAGTCATATTGTTGTGAGTTTATAGGAAAATTTCCTTAAATGTACTTTATACTTTGTGATCACATTTTGGGCCTTTATATTAATCTCATGTGGTAGAGAAACTCCCTCCCTTACTCCTACTGTGTGCAAGATAATGAAGACACAAATACGAAAGTGAAATCGCTCCAGCCCTTGAGGAGTCTATATTGTTCTGGAACTAGGGCCAAATTGCTTAATAACCAATATGTGGAAGTTCTTTTGCTCTAGCTAAGAAACCCATTATAGAAATTTGGGTAAAAAGCACAGGATGGGAATACTGTATGAGAGGATCATAAACCGTTTCAGAGGAAAATATGAAAAAGATCTTCATTAGGGATAAATGTCCATCACAATGCCTCTCATTTTATTCTACATTGAATCTTTTCTAATAGAAAAATAGAGCCAAGTTAATTTAAAAGCTAGATGACAAAGTATTTTTAAACTCAGGTAAAATGAAAAAGGAAAATCTCTGTAGTAGCAAATTGCCTTAAGATTAAAAAAAAAAAGATTAAGTTAAGTTAGAGTGATGGTTTCGGGTTTATATTAAGCTGATTCAGTTTTTAATATGCAGGAAAAAGGCATGGTATGACTCCATTCTCTCCTCCTTTCCTCTAGCTAGTCATCAAGTTCTATAAATTCTTCTTTGATCGATTCTCTTTTGTCCTCCTACCCACCTTATCACTCTTTGAGGATAGAGACTATTTTCTTTTTGTCTTTTGATTTCCAGTACCTAGAATAGGATCCTCCACTTTAGAGTAACTGCATTAATGCTTACCACATTGTACTGCATTGCACTGTGGCCAGCCTGGCCTGGAAAAATCTATTAGTGTGCTAAATGGTTTCTCTACCTCTTGTTTCTCCTCGATCCAATGCACCCTGCATACCACCGCTGGATTAATCTTTCTAAAATACAATCGTATAGCTCTCTCTTGAAAAATCTTCAGTGGCTCCCATCGCCTATAGTATAAAGCCAAAACTATTTGGCCTTCAATTTAAAATGTACTACAGTCTGAGTCCAACCTATCTCTTCAGCATTACATAACCCCCTCCTACTACTACTATTCTATACACACAGTATTGAATTTGGGCCTCCATCATTTTTTTTTCATGTCTAGAATGTTCTCCACCCTCCTCTCTCAAACTGTATAAACACTTATTGTATTGTATTACATTTCATGTCTCTTATCTGAAGTCCTGCTCAGCTTTTATAACTCATCCTATGTTTCAGATCTCTGAACTCAGAAGAGACATGGGCTGGGATTCCATCTTATTACTTACTGCTGTATGATAATAATAATAATAATTAAAATGATAATAACGAATAGCTAAAAATTTATATAGTGCTTTAAGGTTTACAAAGTGCTTTACAAATATTTTATTATTTTATCCTTATAATGAGTCTGGGAGGTAGGTGGTGGTATTCTTCCCGTTTTATAGATGAAGAAAATGAGACAGATGGAGGTTAAGAGATTTGTCCAAGGTCACATAGTGAAGAAGAATCTGAGGAGGACTTGAACTCTGATCTTCTTGACTCCAGGTCCAGTGCTTTCTCTACTGGGCAACCTAATTGCATAGCTTGCCCTAAACAAGTGCTCTTACCTCCCTGAGTCTTGGTTCTTTGACAGTAAAATGAGAGTAAAATACTTGGAATACTGACTTTTTAGGGTTTCTGTGAGATTTGAGTGAGATACACACACACATATAAATATATGTATTTATGTATGTGTACATATGTATGTATATATGTCTGTGTGTATGTATATATACATACATACATAAATACACACATAGTGCTCAAAAGTCTTAGTTCAGTTTTAAGCTTTAATGGATTACAGTTGTAGTAAGACTTTTCAAACATCCTCTTATAATGCTTTGGAAACCTAGCGGTCATCTTTCATTATTACCAGACATTCCTTGTCCATCCCAAGTAACTGTTCACTTTCAGTGTCTATGTCACTTATTTGATGGTTATGGCGCAAACTAATGTATGCTGTTTCTCTTTTGAGCTATTGGTCTCAAGGTGTCCTCTATTGCGTTTGAGTCATTTCAGTAATGTCCAATTCTCTGTGACTCCATTTGGGGTTTTCTTGGCAAAGATACTGGAGTGGCTTGCCATTTCCTTCTTCAGCTTGTTTTATAGATGAAGAAATGAGGCAAACAGGGTTAAGTGACTTGCCCAAGGTCATACAGTTAGTATGTGTTTGAGGCCGCATTTGAACTCAGGCCTGGCACTCTATCTACTTCACCACCTTTCTGCCACAGGGCATCCTTTAGTGTTGTCCTATTCTCATGCATCATTTTGGCATAGAGATAACTTGATTCTAGAAGACTACACCATTGACATGTAGGCGTGTCCTCCCAAATGAAAAGGCTTCAGGTATAGAGTTATAGACAAACTATATATCTGTTTTCTGAAATGAACACAGAATGGCCAGCTCACCAGCAGAAAGCTACAGATGAGAATCATTAAATCTCAGAGATGAAAGAAATTTCAGAGGTAATCTAGTCCAACCCAAGAACTCCTTCTATAACATCCTTGACAAGTGGTCACCCAATTGACTCAGTCTGAAGGCTTCTAGTGATGGGGAGCCCACTATCTTCTGAGGCATCCAACCCACCATTTGGTAACTGAACTACTGGTCTACATACATTGTTCTTCCCAAATTAGATCTTCTGAATCTTCTGAAGGGTGAGGCATATTTCTTATATTTCTTTAATATTCTTCTTGACACCAAGAACATGGCTATTTATCAACAGAGTAGGCTTAGTTTGTGGATCATTTTATTAAATTTATTCTCCTTGAGTCCAAGAACCATGACTTAATCTTCTTTAAAACCCTATAGCATCTGCACTTGGTACTGGAATGGTAATAATTAATAAATATTAGTTGCATATGAGATATTTGAAGCCAGGGACAGTTTTGTTTTAATCTTTGTATACTTATACCTAGTATAGCATCTTGCACAAAATAAGCATTTAACAAATGCTTTTGAATTAATTAAAATAGAAAATCAACCCCCTAAGGTGGGCCTTATCACCAGAGGACTTGCCACTAGGTAGTAAGTTGTTGTTTCAATCCACAATGAATCATGAAGACCTTCTTACTAAAGTACAAAAGGCTTGTGGTCCATGAAAGGAATGTCAAATTTCAGGAAACCACAAATTTTCTTTTTAATTTGTCTTCTCTACCTGAGTATACCATAAGTACCTCGCAGGCAGACAATATGATTATTATAATAATAGTTCACATCAATTTAGTTCTTTAGGTTTTATTATGTGTTTTACTCACCCTGACTCTGTGTAAGAAATAGAACATGCCTTGCCATCATACCATAGATGAAGAAACTGAGGCTTAGGTTAAGTGATTTAGCTGAAGTCATTCTCCTGGTGAGAACCAGTACTTGGACTTGACCCCAGTTCTTTGAACTCACCCAGGGTTCTTTACACTGCACCCCACTGCTTTTCTGCCTCTCTGTCTTGCCAGTGTCTGACATAGTGCCCTACACACAGTAAAGGGCTTGGGTTTGAGTTCAGACTCTATTTCCTAGCTGAGTGACCTTAGGAATGTTGCTTAACTTTTCTTAGTCTTGGTCCTCCTGTATATTTCATTTTTCCTCTTTAAAATGATATACCTTTCTTACCTTTCTCATAGAGACATTATGATGATTAAAATACATAATGTTCATAAAGTGTTTTGTAAACTTTAAAATGCCACATGAGTGTCAAAGACAATAACAGACATTTCTAAAATCGTTGAGATTCAAAGTGTTTCACACACATCACCTCATTTGATCCTCCAAACAGCCTTGTAAGTCAAATGTTATTATTACCCCTATTTTGAGGTGAGAAAACTGAGGCTTTAAGAGGTCGAATAACCTGATGAGGGTCACACAGCTAGTAAATGTTCAAGACAGGATCCAAACACGTAAGTCTTGCTAACTCCCATGGCCAGCACGCTTATCCCCTGTGCCAAACTGCTTCTATCAATATAATTTTTCTTGGATTTCTTCAGTATTTCAAAGATTTTCAGACTTAGTGCAGGTATTTTTTTCCCAATGCAAACCCTTTGCTACTTAAAAGATGGTGCTAGTGAGTTGTGCCTGAAAAAAATTACCCTTTCACAACTTGCCTTTGAGAATCCAGGGTCCCCTCCGTACCAAGGTTAGGCATCAGGGTAGGAGCTAAGTGGAGGATTATTAGTATGAGTTGTCATAATCATGATTATCATAACTGTCTTTATTATGAAATTGTAATACAGCCTCTTCTCAAAGGAAAATCTAATATAATTGTCCTTTTGGGTAGAAGGCATTGCTTTCCTAGGAGAGCTAGGGTTAGAATTTTAGCACTTGGAAGGGATGAAACATGAAGATGATCTATTTGAGCCCCTCACTTGACATATAGCTTAACTGAGGTCCTGAGATGTTAAATGAACCTGCCAAAAATCTCACAGCTGGTTAATTAGTGGAAGACTTAAGTCTGGAAATGGGTCAAGCTTCTGATTCCCAATCTAGCCCTCTTTTTCACTACAAGACTAATACGTTCTTTTTCTTGTCTTTGTTTCTTTCTAGTTAATTGCAGATCTGAGAGACAGCATGATATAGCCAATGTATGGTCAGTCTTGGAGTTAGAACAACCTGGGCACATGTCTTGCTTCTAAAACAAACTGTGTGACCATGGATGTCACTGTCTTAACACAGACTTAGGAAGCTTTACTTTTCTATACCCCAAGCAACTCTCTAAAACTGTAAGTTGAGGAGGGGTATGCTCATTGAAAGAGTATGGGTGACAAGACTCTGGGCAAGCCATTGAAATAATCCTGCTCACCAGCTTTGATAACCCAGACAGATAGATGTTGGTGCTTCTCTGGTAACTATGAATTGTGATTTGAATCAGACAAAATCTGTCTGTTGATGTTTGTAATTTCTGTTGGTATTTGCCCTGAAGTTCAGGGGACTGATCTTTCCCCCCTGAACTAAGTGAATGATATATGTATGTTTAATGAAACTGAGATTGTTAACCCCTTAAAGTTGCTTTCCTTAGAAAAGCCGATCAAAGAACCTGTGCTAGCAGCTCTTCTGTGTGCTGGTTGTTGTTGGTCTTACACAGCCACAGTAGCTGTTAGCCACATTGTTCCTACAATCCTTCACCCTAGATCCATCACCTCTCTGTCATGTTTCAACCTTGGTCCTCTGGAATCATAAATGGTCATTGTGCTGATTACAGTTCTTACAGCTTTCAAAATTGTTGTTGTGTTGTGTTATTATTATATAAGTTGTTCTCCTGGTTCTGCTCATTTCATTCTACATTAGTTTATGTCTTAAAGTAGATCATTTTTATAATATTGATGTTATAAATTGTTCTTTTGGTTCTGATTATTTCACTCTGCATCAATCTATGTGTCTTTCCATGTCATTTTAAAATCATCTATTTCCTCATTTCTTACAGCACAATAGTATTCCATCATATTCTTATATCACAATTTGTATATTTCAATTATAATTTTTCTTGGCATTAAATAAACCAGCTTATTTCCTCCAAAAAAACCAACTATAAGTTGATTTGAATTGTTAGAGGAAGTCTCCATACTGGAATTTCCCCACATTGATGAAATTACAGGCCCCCCAAAAATTATACTAAGTTCTGAGGAAAGAGTGTTGAACTGGAGTCTGGAGTTGTATGACCTTGGACAGTTCATTTCATTCCTCTGAGCTAAGGTCCCTTCCAGCTCTGGATTTCAAGGATTTTAAGTGAAAGGTAATAAACTGGTGGCCTAAAATAAGTTAGAATCAAAAAATACTAAAGCTAGAAGGCACCTTAAAGATTGGACCATAGGGAGTACAATCTCCTCATTTAATAGATTAAGAAAATGAGGCACAAAAAGAGGGAGTTATTTACTTAAAGTTATATAACTCCCACTAAAGCAGCTAGGTGGTACAGTGGACAGAGTGCTGGTCCTGGAAACAGGAAGACCTAAGTTCGAATGTGGTCTCAGACATTTGCTAGCTATGTGACCCTCGGCAAGTCACTTAACCCTGTTTGCCTCAGTTCCTCATGTATAAAAAGAGCTGGAGAAGGAAAGGGAAAACCTCTCCAGTGGTTTTTGCCAAGAAAACCCCAAATGGGGCCATGAAAAGAAAAAAACATGACTGAAACGAATGAACAACAATAACAATTAAGAATAAAAGTAGGAGAATGGTTAAATCACAAAAGAAAAAAAAGACTTGGAAATCAACTGGTGTGCCAGTTAAATGTGACTTGATGGGCTTAGCTACAATAATAATAATAATGATAAAAGCCCATAAACTATTAATCACATTAATAAAATTATGATAGATCAGATTTTCCTTCTCTGTTGTACTAGATAAGCATCTTTACGATGGATTTTGCACTTCAAGGAAAAAATACTTCCAGAAATAATTTCAGCCTCTTTCTGTTCTTCAGTAGCGATGCATTCCAAATAAGAGTATAACTTCAAATTTCACTGGGATTATCCTAATCTGAAACAAGACAAATCATTAAGAAATTTTCTATGTCTTTGTAACACTGTGGTTTTTATTTCAACCCCATCTACATTCAACAACGTGGTAAAGAGTACAGCTCCTATTCGTGTCCTTCCCAGAGAAAGGTGAAGCGCCGCCTCCCCCCTTCCCCCACCCCCACTGCCTACTTCCCTAACCTCAATAACTTATTTGCAAGGTTTAAAAGAGTGATGAAGTTTAAATTAAATATGTACTTGACTTACTTAAATTCTCAAGAAAAATTCAGCTACGGATGACTAGGTAAGATGTGGCAGAATGCAAGTATTATAAATGAGATGTATTAACTTATACAATTAAAAAGCTAGACCCAAAACAAAATTTTAAAAAAGAATTTGTTAAATTGTAAGCTTTGGGAGGGCAGGGACTGGGTGTGATTTGTCTTGTATCTCCCCCCGTGCCTAGAATGGGCCTTTGCAAATAATAGGCATTTCATAGATACTTGTTAAATTAGATTGAACTGTATTTAATTGAACTGAACTGAACTAAATAGTCCCTTTTTTGTGAATCTGGGAAAAATTCTCAGAAGACACAGTTGCAAACATTACTAGGCTCTGTAAAAAAAGCTGCAAACCAAAGAACAGTCTTTCTGTAGGCTCAGTGTGCCAAGGTCATGCCCCAGACTTTTGAGTCATACCCAGATGTGGATAACTGTTGCTGTTGGTAGTATCATGCCCCAACGCAAGGAATCATAATAGTACCATAGCTGTCAAATCAGATTTTCTCCTTAAGGGAGACTCTGGGACAGCAGATTTGTAACACCATTTGGGACATATCCTTTCCCACCTAATCCTATGGAAATGATATCAAGGTAACAAGAGATGAAGACTTCATTTTCAATTTTCCCTTTAGGTTTCATTTCCAGGAGTTCCGCAGTTATATTTTCTTTCGAGCTTGATCTCTTGCTCTGTGTGGTAACACAGGTTTAGATTTGAGGAGAGATGAGAAGAATTTATTAATAATAGTAACTCTTTGAAGATTCTCACCTGCCTCAGCTGAGATAAAACAACTGAGACAAGATAGAACAACTGAGAAGAAAACGAAAGTCAGTCAAATAGTTTTGTCTGTAGCAAGCAATCAATCATGGAGCATTTAAAAATGCCTACTATGTGCCAGGCCTTGGCAAGGTGCTAACACTGAATAATTGGTAAAAATGGTGCTTTTATAGAATGAGTCGATTTTTTGCCTGCTTTAGTGAAGTCAATGGAGACTGGATTGTTTTGGAGGGGAGGGGTGGGATTCATGAATTAGATTAGGGTGTTAGTTGGGTAAATTATCCTGAGTCTTCCTCATTTTGAAGAAATGATCTCTCAGGCTTCATACCAGTAGTATGATTTATTGCAAAAGAAAAGCATTTAAATTTAACTATAACATAGCTTTACCATCAATTCCCATTTATGACCCACCTCACTCTCATCTGTACTCCCACCTTGATATTACAGAAATAATTTCATTCTACTAGGGTAAGAGACGGCAGTTGGTCAATAGGGCATAGAAGAACTATACACAGAGCAAGATCAGAGTCGGGGGAAAAAGCACCACATCTAATTAAATCTGCAGGAGGCATTTTAAGAAGGCAAAAAGTGTAATCTCTGAGCTGGACACAGGCCAGGGCACTAGGGTTAGCCTCTCTGGTTCATGCAAAACCCAAACCAAAATCCACCTAGATACAGGCACACAAACAGAACCATTTAGACTTTAGTGATCCTACATATCTTGGATAACATCTTGCATTACATCTTATTTAAAGGCCTTTCTTGAGCGTGACAGCTATCTCTAACACTTACTAAAGCAATAGTTCAGAACAAAGAGGAAAGAGAGTCTGGTCAAGGCCTCCTCCTTTCACTTTCCTCGTATTGAGGAGGAAGTCTACATTGGAGCTGAGAGGCATATTCATATCATTTTCATTCTAAATTCACATTGCATTAAAGAAGTTGCCTTTAAATGAACCCTCTCTTTGAAATGCATAAACCTTGTCAATGTGTATCAAATTAATTAAAAGCAATTTTTCTTATTTATCTATGTCATCCCATGAGTCACAGATGCAGACTTCCGTTTCCCTGTTTAGGAGGCTTCCTCATTTGGGCAAAATCAAATATTTTGGTTATGTACAGTTCAACTCACTGGCAACATATTACATGCGGCCACTGAAGGATATTTATACTGCTGGCATATGTGTGTGTATATACACACACATACACATGTATATATGTATGTATGTATACATGTATACACAGACACACACACACATATATATGTGTGTATATATATATATATATATATATATATATACACACAGACACATACATATAAATAAATAAATGTGTGAATTCCATTCCAAGAGATAGCATGGTATAGTAGATGGAACACTGAACTCGTAGTCATTACGATCTAGGTTCAAAGCCTGTTACCTGACATCAGCTGTGTGGCCCTGGGCACATAACAGATTTTTTGAGTTTCAGTTTCATCACTGAGAAAATAGGCATGAAAAAGTCTGTCATAACTCTTTGGGACAAGGAGGGTAGCAGGGTTTTTGTGAGGCTCAAGTGAAATAATGCAAAGTGCTTTAAAGACTTTAAAGTTTTTTTTTTTTAAATAAATGTCAATTGTTACTGTTACCAGAGAGTTAAAATCTTCCTCTGGTTTAGTCCCTAAAATAGCCACATGGGATCAGTGGATAGGGTGATTTAAAGCTAAAAAGAAACCCAGGGATCATCTATTTTGACCCCTTCATTGTATAGATATGAAAACCGAAGATGAAAGAAGGGAAGTGATTCACACGAGAAATAGTGAAGTTGAGCTGAGGTCTCACTCACTTCCGCCTGCTCCAAACCCAGTGACCTTCCTTGTCGCATGTTTAGATAGGTCCTCTTTAATAAAGATAATTTAAAAGTCTCCAGCCACAGACCAGCTTCCCTTCGTTGACCAGAGTGGGAATGGTGGGTCCGGTTAACACCCACCCCGATGACTGAGAGCATCAACAGAAGAACAGCTTTGGTCTCGAGCCCAAGGTTTTCAAGTGTGCGGAGCAGGATGAGTAAAGCTGGGGAAGGGTTGGAGTGGCCTGAGTTGGGGACCAACAGAACCAGACAAAGCAGGTGTCACTCAGGGAACACCACAGGCACCTGGCATACTGGATAGTGATTTTGGAGGAAGATCTGAGTTTGAATCTTGCCCTTAGACACTCAATAGCTGTGCGAGCCTGCACAAGTCACTTAAGCTTTCTCAGCCTCAGTTTCTTCATCTATAAAATAGATTAATAATAGCACCGAAATCATAGGGTTGTTGTTAGGACCAAATGAGATCAAATATGTAAAGCACTACAGATCTATTATTGTTGTTCCCATAGGATACTCCATCTCCCAATTCTGTCTTTTAACTGGATGTCCTCAACGAATGCTCTCTGTCCTCCCCTCCTCTTCCTCCTCCTCCTTCTTCTCCTCCAGGCTTTCTTCATGACTAAGCTTAAATCCTATCTTCTGCAAGGAAACTTTCCTGGTCTCCCTTCCACTTCTGTCCCCTATTGCTAATGCTTTCTCTCTGCAATTATCTCCAAATTATCCCTATATGTCTTGTTTGAACGTAGTTGTTTTCTTCCCCTCTACATTGGGACAGGAAATCTTTTTGCCTTTCTTTGTATTAACATGGTTTAGTACAATGCTGGGCACAAAGTAAATTCATAAATAAAAGCATTTCATAAATACCTGTTGATTTGGCTTGAATAAGGTGTAGTAACCTGTCCAAAGCTGAGGTCCCCTGACTCTCAATCCAGAGTTTTTACCGCTCTTTCACGCTGTCTCTGACAGTTTGCCTTTTAAAGAAAATTGGCAGATATAAATTTTGGTTCCCATGAAATACTTAGTGTATTGAGGTAGAGGATACATAGTCAGCTATATTGTCTTTGGTGCTTCCTTAGCTTAATTCTAATTTTATTTGTTGCTTCAAAGATTTTGATCCAAATGTGTATTTCTCTGTGGAAACAGACATGTAAGCAATGGTTAGAATACAAAATGGGCTTGATCTGTCTTTTTGTAGAATCAACATGTTGCATTGAGAAAGAAATAAAGAGGGGATTTTGTTAAAGCTTGGGGGTTAAAATGATGTGGGAGGTTTAATTTAGGTGGTTTAGAGACAAGAGGGGCTTTTCATTTCTGAATGGGTGGGGGCTTAGGCCCTGTGAATCACTGGAGAAAATTCACAGCAGGGAGGTCAGAGCTGTGTGTGAAATGCCTGGGACTGGGGAGATCTGCCAAGTTCAGTGTGAGTCTGCATATGCTTCTCCCTTCCTTCCTTGCTCTCACCCCAGAGTCCAAATAATAATTCAGGGTTTGCTTAACGGGATTCCGGCCTAGCACTCATAACCGTGAAACAAAATGCTTCAATCTTCCTTCAGAGTAGGAAACACAAAATGGTGTATTTTCATCTCCTTGGAAAAAAATAAAATCAGTGTCACTGTTGTCCCCATGTCCACAGCAATAGGACGACCATAAGGCTCATCTGGTGTCAGCCTCATTCATGTGCAAAGTAGAAACTGAACCGAACACATTATCTTTGAACTGAAATTGGTCTTGCAGACAGTACCAGACTCTGTAAAGGGTGGCATACACTTGAACGTTGGTTATTTGTTCCAAATGCCGCAGTAGCATCTGCTCATGCCTAGCTAGGAATCATGTTTAATAACAAGAAAATCTACTTCAGCCAAATCTCCATCGGGAGGGCTCTCGCCTGAACAAAGGGCCCCCACTATCCCTGATTTCCATAACAGATGTAGTATCTGAGGCATGACAGCTCAGCATAGTGTTGTACCATTATCCCCCTACATATCCATCTGCAAGAAACGGTGCTTTCCTTTTATTAATTGCTCTGGTGGGTTACTCATGATAGTAGGTTGCCCAGAGACCACTTTGTTTGTGCTTCATGCTACACTGACCACAATAATAGTTATTTTTCTTAGTGTTAAAGGTTATTATCCTTGTTCCTTTACTTTGCTATGCATCTTTCATACTCGATAAACTATTAATGCCTCCTTGGAGACTTGCCTATTTCACTTAAGCTGGTCAGAACCTTCCAAACCTTGAGGCCGCCTCTTTGTCTTCGCATGAAGCTTTCCCGGGCCCAGTCAGTCGCATCTGGAGATTCATCATTCTCCAGTTTCCAAAAGGTGATACGAAAATCATTTAGAGAGGGCCACTGGTTCGAGAGAGATGCTTCCAATGTATTTTGACATTTATAAGTCAATTGCCTTGAAGGGGGAGGGAGGGGACAAAAAAAGCTATTTGCTATTTTAGAAGGACAGATGCTCCTAATTTGTTTTCTGTCTCAAGTCTATTTTCTCCTCGTAATTGAGCTTTAGGTGAAGTCATGAGGGTGACAGCTGATTTCACATTCAAGCCTGCTGTGACATATACTACTGTCACTACCCTGTGATAGACATGGCTTCATTGAAAGATCAAGAAGTCATGAGTAGTTATGTGTAGGGAGGGTCATTGTAGGAATAGGGTTTGGTGTGGAATTTATTAATATGTAAGCGCAGAAGCTTGTGGAGGGCAGGTGCTGCTTTTGCTTGTTTCTTTGTATGCCCAGAGGTTAGCACAGAGCCTGGCTCTGATCGACTGATCAACTGATGGTGTGGAGAGTGTAGGGAGAAAAAGAAGGAAAAATAGAGTGTGGAGAGAAGGGATCCTAAATCCAGAGATGGTAATGTTGTCGGTACAGGGCCGGGAGGGATCTAATTCATGGCCCATAGGTGGCAACCCCCTGCAAAGCCCCCAGCTGCTGACTGGACTAGACTAAAAGGCCATCGAGAAATTTTTAAACTGAATCAATAGAAATGCGATAGAACACAGAAAACTTTAATACATGGTTTTATAAGTCAATATACAGCCCGCAATCCTCATAGTTTGTGGCCCCTATTTCTATTTAACTTTGGTCTTACCATTCTACTTCCACATGTCCGCATACATGTATCCCTATCCGGACAAATGGTCACTGAGGCTCTGGTCAAAGACTTCCAGTGAGGGAGACCTCACTGTCTCCCAAGGCAAATGATGCTACATCACTGGGGCTCTCTGTGAAGAAGCTCTGCCTGACTCTAAGCCCAAATTTGGCAACTCTGACCTACTGTTCTGAACGCCACCCTCTGGGGCCAAGCAGAATGAATGAGCCAGTGACCCACAGGAAGACCTGAGTTCAAATCCACCCTCACACATTTACCAGGTGTGTGACCCTGGGCAAGACACTTACTCTTTCTCAGCCTCAATTTCTTCATCCGTAAAGTAAAAGTCCATGTGTGTCTACCATATACATCCTGGATATACGTGTGGCCCCTCTGCCACAGATACTGAAGTCACATACCCTATGTGGTTATTGTAAGGAGCAAATGAGATAAAATGTGTGAAGTATCTTGCAAATCTTAAAGTGCTATTTGTTCCTCCCCCTCCTCTTCCTCTACTATCATTACTATCTTCCTCCTCCTCCTCCTCCTCTTCTTCTACTATTACTACTACTACTATTATGACTACTATTAATGTGACAGCACGTCAGACTCTTGAGGATGGCTATTATGATACCCTAAATCCTTTCTTCTCTTCTTAAGCTTCCTCAGGTCTATCAGCTGATCCTTAGATTCAATGATCCTTAGATTCAATTTCTATGTCCTCTCTCTAGCAGGGCAAATCAATCCATCTGCAGCAAAACCCATTTAGAGTTCACCTACAAAAACTACATTCATATATACGAATAAAGAAAGACAAAGTTTACTAAAACATCCCTTTATGACCTTGACTTAATTTCTGTGTGTCCCTGGGCAAGTCCTTTAACCTTTCAGCCTGTTTTCCAATCTCTAAAATGGGCATAATGACACCAGCTGCCTTATAGGAATTTTGTGAGGATGAAATGAGATAATATTTGTGAAGCACTTTGTAAAACTTAAAGAACTGGATAAATACTCCCTATTATTATTTGACCCTAAGCAGAAGTTTATTTAGTTGGCTACTTGATCGATGCTATCTCTGTTTTGATATTTTTTAAAGCAATAATAAAATCGCAGATACAAAACCTCTATAAGTCTGGTATTGGAAGATACCATCTCCTTTAATAAATTAAATGTTTTAAATTACGTTTTTTTTCCTTTCAGATAAATTTTTTTTAGGGCCATGATTTGGAATCCATTTAAACACTAGGTTCTTCTGCATTTTATTTCTTTTCTACTGCCACTTTTATAAATTGTACCTGAGCACAAACACCAAGAATGAATGTGCTAATGAAAACACCTCAAATCTTATTACATCACAATGAACAGTCTATCATTTGAAGTCAGAGCTATCGTACTTGGGGGTCACAGATAGATGGAGGACTTTTCTAAATAGCAGGAATCCTTATATACTCAGCATACTGGATATGCATGTGGCCCTTTTGCCACAAATACTGAAGTCATGGTTGACCAGTGTGGGTACTAACTGAAATAGCAAATAAAAGGTCTATTAAAGTCCTATAGGAAATCCCTTTTTCTTTATTGATAATTAATTTTAATACAATAAGCATTTCCTAAGAGTCTTCTCTGGGTCTGATGCATTGGGTCAAGCACAATGAATACAAATACAACAAAACTAAATTAAACTAAACTCAATGGTTCTATACCATAAGGAAGTTTCATTCTACTGTATTATGTCAACATCTAAACAGATAAGTGAATAGAAGATGATTTGAGGAATGTGCAAATATTAAGAAATGGGAACATCAGGAGCAGCTCCACAGAGGGGTTGGCACCTAGCTGAACCTTGAAGGAAGATAAGGTTGGAGGTAGCATAGGTTTGGGGTTCTGAACTTCCTACCTGTGTTACCTTTTCATTTTTCTGGGCTCCAATTTCCATATCTGTAAAATGATACGGTTAGATTAGATTCTTTCTAACTTTCCTTCCAGCTCTAAACATGATTTTCTATGGCTCTGAGAGGTAAAGAAGAAGAGAAGATTTTGTTTATGGCCCGGGCCAATCAATGGGGATGGAGATAGAATGGTGAGCAGCATAGTTTGACTGGTATTTAGAGTATATGATGAGGATTAAGAGGAGATAAAGCTCAAGAGATCAGGATGTGCTGGTAAATGTTTAACAACTGGCTCTCCAAAAAGGCATGACACACTTTTACACTTAATCTGCATTCATTAGGGTTCTCTTCATCAGTTCTTAAGTCTAGACTATCAATAAACAATCAAGCCCTGATTTGCAGTGTTTGATGATTTCCAAGGTGTAAATGTTCACACTGAAAATTTAACAATCAGCCTGTTTGAGACTGGCTCAGACACACCCCCAGGAACTGGGGTCATATTGTCCAACCTTTATTTTAGGAAAATCACTTTTCCAACTGTTCAGAAGATGAATTAGAGGGAAGACACGAGGTAGAGAGACCAATTAAGAGGCTATTACGGTGTTCCAGGAAAGAGTTGGGTCATGAACTAGGATTGAGTAGAGAGAAGAGAACATGTTCAAGGGATATAGTAGAGAGAGAAACAATACATTTGGCAAGTGATGTTTAGTAAATCTGTTTAGTAAATTCCAGGATGAGTTGTTTATGTTTTTTACTGGAAAGTTTTATGTTCTTTTACTAGAACAGGACAAACTTGTGCCTTAGGAAGATTTTGGCAAGTGTGTAGAAGATGGATGAAAGAAAGGAGATCCTGGAAGCAGGCAAATCAATTATTCAGAATCAATTACAATAGTTTAGGTAAGAGGTGATAAAGGCTAGGGCTGGTGTAGTGACTGAGTAGAAAGCAGGGAACAGATATTAGAAACATTATGGATATAGAACCAACAAGACTTGGTGGTTAATTAGATGCATGAAGGCCTGAGGGAATGGGAAGAGCCAAGGCTGACGCTGAAGTTATGAACTTGAATGACATCCCTTATGCCAAATGGGTAGTCCTGGGACCAGGAAATGGCCAAGGAAATGATAGAACTGAATAGAGAATGAGCTGCCTGTCTTGTAAGGCTTAAGAACAAACAAAAATATATACTCTACATAGGCAAACTACTTTCCCATCATGTACAAAATTACATTAACCACTACCTACTTACCACTCAATTAGACTAGCTTTTGGGAAATCTTAGGGCTAAAGCTGCTCACCATTAACCCATTGCTATAGGGTGTATATCATTTTCTCTGCCATATTCCTCCACTCTTATGAGGAAGGATTCCACAGACACAAATAAAAGATTGTATTTTATTAATCTGGAATGGAGTAAATACAAGTAGAGCAAATAGAGAAGAAACCAGGACTCTCAATCAATTGAACATTCTTTTTTCTTTTTCTTTTTTGAGGGGGGAAGGCAGGGCAATTGGGGTAAGTGACTTGCCCAAGGTCACACAGTGTCTGAGGCCAGCTTTGAACTCAGATCCTCCTGACTCCAGGGCCAGTGCTGCACTCACTGCAGCTGAACATATCTAAAGGAGCAGATTTCCCCATCCCTTCCTAAATGATTCTCTTCTTGCACATAAAAATCAAGGCTCTTTGGCCTACTTTCCTTTTCTGAGTCTCTGCCCTTTCTCTCCTCTTGTCAGATGATTAGGTGAGAAAAGTTGAGAGGGGAAGCTCAGAAGGTGGGAAAACTGGGAGAAGGGAAGGTACCTTGGAAGAGGAAAAGTAATAGGACTGAAGCCAATTCATTGACCTTCTTCATCTTCTCCAAAGGTAGTCGGCTCTTTAAAATCAGTGAGGGCTCAAACAGGGGAAGAAGCTGGAGCCACTGAGCAGCACATGACAGTCAGAAGCTGAAACTTTTCCCTGTGATGGCTTTGCTCCAAATGGATTCCGGTTAGGAATTTCAGTGTGTCAAGCAACAACAAAAACAACAACAAATGAAAAACATCTGCCCCATTCACTCTCAAAATGGGAATTTGTAAATGGCTGAAGAGAACAAATCTGCTAATTGAGTAGTATGTGGTCTTGTCTAGCCAAAGCATGTACGGTGATAGACATTTTCAGTGTGACATCTACCAGGCAGGAGTCTCAGCACCATCCACAAAATAAAATTTAGATTTTTTGCTAACCTCAAAATGCTATGTAAGTACTATTATTATTATCTGCTGGATCTATAGTTACTGAAATAGAGGAAGAGAAAACTCTCCCGAAGACAAGTTTAACACTCAAGGACTTTGTTATGCTGTGATATTTAAATGAGGGCAGCTAGGTAGCACAGTGGATAGAGCCCTGGGCTTGGAATCAGGAAGACTCATCTTCATGAGTTCAAATCTGGCCTCAGACACTTCCTAGCTGTGTGACCCTGGGCAAGTCACTTAATCCTGTTGGCCTTAGTTTTCCTCATCTGTAAAATGAGCTGGAGAAGGAAACGACAAAACATTCTAGTACCTTTGCAGTATCTTTGCTAAGAGAACCCCAAATGGGGTAACCAAGAGTTGGACATGACTGAAAAAACAACTTAACATGTTTCAGGCACTAATCTAAGCACTGAGAAAACAAAGACAAAGAAGAAAAACAATCCATTCCCTCAAAGAGCTTACTTTTTAATGGGGAAAGATAACACATAAAAGGGAGTTGGAAAGCCGGGGGGGGGGGATTAGAGAGGGATAGGGACAGAAAAGGGAACCTTCTGGGGCCATGATAAAGAAAGTCCAGAATCAAGAGTGGATCCATGAGAGGAATGAAAATTTGACTGGCCTAGTTTCTTTCCTTAAAATGTCTTGGAGGAATCATTCTAGGCACTGTGAAGTCTGTGTGAATTTCTGTGAATATATATGAACTGTGAAGTCCACTCTGAAGTGGTGGCACAGTAGAGAAGGCCTAGAGCAGGCTTGTACAACCTGTGGCCCACGGGCTGCTTGTGGCAAGCCAAAGGATTTTGGGTGGCCCACAAAAGATGTATTCTCTACATTTTTCACAATCCACCCCAAATCCTTTGGTGTGCTGCAAGTGGCCTGAAGGCTGAAAGTGGTCCATGGGCTGCAGGTTGTGCAGGCCTGGTCTAGAGAGTCAAGAGTGGAACCAAGACAGTAATGAATTTAAAAATTATGATAGTCCTTGAAGTAGTTGGTGATACCTAGGTTGTCATAAACCAGGGTTAAGAATTCCAGCAGTAATGTTTTAGGAAGAATGTTTATGTCATTTTTTCTATAACTTTATGATTTAACATTAAATATACCCATTAAGTGGGTCCTGAATTAAATAGGAGAAGGACAACAGGCTGTTTTTCCTTTAGAAAATTATGAAGTATTTTGAATGACCCCAAGCATCTCCCAGAAACAATGGCCTGTCTTTCTAACATGTTTCCAGAAATGTGTGAATCTAAGTCAAAAAAATACCACAGCCTCTGAGAGGAAGAAGTAATGGATCACCCAGAAGGCAACAGAGAGATGCTTCATAGGTGTGCGCAGGCTGGAATGCAGGAGAAATGATTGTGTAGCCCCCAAACAGAAAGGCCAGTCACATTGCAGGAGCTAGGCACAAACAAAGTCAAGAGAGTTGAAAGAAGGCTTCCAAGGTATTGAGCGGATCCCTTGTGACAGATTTATGGAAGGAGTACAGGACCTCAGAGGTCCTAGTCCAACTGTCTCATTTTATGGTTTAGAAGCTGGGGCTCTAGGAGGTGGACTGCCTTACCCAATATCACACATGTGGTACAACTCTAAGGTGAAAATTAAACCCAGGTTCTCTGACTCCAGATCCATTTTTTCTCCCATTGTGTCAACATGGACAAGAGTCTTATAATATGGACAGGCATAAGTTATGATGTAAGGCCTACCCACCTTGAGAAGACTGATGATCCATTGAACTTTTAAATAGTAGTGAGTAGCTTGCTTAGAACAATTCAGTGTATATATGAGGTTTATTATTGAGAAACTGAAGTCTCTCTAAACAATTCCAATAAACTCAAAGAAATTATTTCTTTTCTGTGAATGGAATAGGATTTTGTTGCTTTCATGTTATGGTCAAGGGGCAGCATGGCCTTGCTGGAAAAAAGCCAGTCTTGAAACCAGGAAGGCCTGGGTTCAGATTCTACCTCTGACCCATACTGTCTGTGTGACCCTGGGTAAGTAACTTAACTTCTCAGTGCCTTAGATGACTCTCTAAAACGATATCTTACAAAAAAGGTGCCAGCCTGTATTGGTAAAGAATTTCCTTGCCTGAGAGTTCCCTGTATCACTGAAATTACAAATTCAGTCCTTATTCTTTATGTAATGGTCATAAAAGAACTAAAACACTTTTAATGTATGCTATTCTACCAGTACAACCATATGCAAATGCCACGGAGGCATTAACACAGAGATATCCAAATGCCCATTATACCATAGACCCCTGCCATAGACAAATCCAAGAACTAGTTGGCCTATCTTAAAAATAACACCTAGCACAGGATCTACCTCTCACAACCTAAGCCCATGTTAAATGCTGATGCAGTTGAATTCAATGGTGCTGATCATGAATCTGGTAGTTGAGATAAATTCCAACCAGTAGCACAAATAGCCCAGTTGCCAGAGCAACTAGGCAACTACTTCAAAACCTAGAGAGTCAGCCTGACTTTGTGGAATCACTACTGACGGTGAAGAATAAATGATGTATGAAATGAAGACACTCTGCCTCCTGTGCAGGGAGAATACAGATGATGCTTAATGCTGCAATGTGTAGATTTTGATGATCTTTGCCTGTGTCCCTCCTGCTAGGCACATCTTCTATTCGGCTTGATGTAGTCAAACATTCCCTTCCACAGCCCCACAGCCCCGAATCTACCTCCTTTCTCGTCCTGCCAGAAAAACAAAAGTCTTGCTTCTGTTTGTTTTTAATTTTCCTTCACCACAGACACTTCTTCACCTTAGCTTCCTGGCAGCGGTCTACAGCAGTGACACCTCGAAATTACAGCTATCATGCAAGATTTATTTCAAAGTCTAGTGATAACTCTCTGGAATGCTGTGAAATTACTGTCACCACCACAGAGGACTTCGGTGACGTAAGCGTTGTGTCCACAGGTGTCAGAGCTATAACTAAGGCAGGGCAATCAGGGCTTTATCCTAGCATGATTTTCAGTCTCACTGGAAACATTTCCAATGGCTGCTGAGAGATCGCAAAACTCACATTCATAGTGCTGATCCTAAATTCCTCCAAAGAATGTGGTTTTGATGAGTCCATGAAAGTTTAAAATGTTTCCTTTGCACATATAGATTGCTCAAAGTTTCCAGTTACATAGGGATTTTATAAACCTAGAGTAGAGTGGGCTTCCTACACGCACTGGTCTTCCATGAAAAAGTGGGAGGGGCAGAGAGACTCCATTGCCCTGTGATTTGAGTCACCAGATAAGAATGCAGCAGGCCTAGGAACTGCGGGAGATATGCTGCTCTCCCAGACCCAGTGTCCTATGGATGGAGAAGCAGCATAAATCCTGGGTGAAAAGGCTACTTTCTGGCCACAGAGATCCTTTGCTTCTCTGTGGAGGATTTTCTTGCTCCTGACTTCAGTCTGTTGGGGGAATGAAGGCCCTTTGGGACTTCTCACCATGCACTGTCTTGGGAGATGTAGGACACAATTCCTGGAGAAAAGCAGAACATTTGAAAAGAGTCCCTAGGGCAAATCTGCCCAGGCAGACCAAGCATTTCAGGGACCTCCCTACTTTGGGGAGGAGGCTGAATGCATTGCTTTTCTAGACTTTATGCTACCTGGTTGTTTTGAATCTATCTTAAGTACCCAAATTCACAATTCAGAACCACTGGATTAATTTGCACTTTTAGGACCAAGAGTCCAGTGGGGACAAGGGGTGGCCTGCACCAGGGCAGGGCAGAGGATTGCTTTTCCAGACCACTTTTAGCCCACAAAGTAGCCCAGCTCCTGGGTAGCCCCAGGATCAGCAGTGGGCTGAGAAACAGTCAACAATCAAGAAACACGTATTAAGAAATTACTATCTGCCATATTATGTTTGTCCTCTGTTCTCGAAGAGGACTATGATATCAAGGAAATGATGCCATGATTTGCAGCTGACTTTGATTTGAGTGAGGGAGGGCTGTGTAAGGTAACCAGCCTCACTTTCTCTTCCAGAGCTACCTGGGTCCAGTGGCCTGATATGCACCAGGACTTCATTCACTGGAGATGGCCCATGCATTAGGAGACCCTGGCTCTTCCAGGCTATGGTCTTTTCAGGTTCTCACTTTGAGTGAGGTAATGGGCATCTTTAAAAAGTTAAGCAAGGGATGGCCCCTTTAATCAAAAACTCAAAAACAAAAACAAAATCAATCTGGGAGAGGAAGACCCTCAGGGTTCCTGGCCAAAAGAGAAACAGTTACTATTCAGTATTTAGATTCACTATGTGGGAGGAGGGCAGGAATCTCTTGTCCAATCTATGAGCTCCAGAGTGAGTTGGTTTTAAGGCTTGGTTTATGAATAAGAAATCTAGCCAGTAAACCAAAGTTAAGGAGGCAGCCTTTGGACAAAGCACCCTCAGGAAACAAAGAGAGAAAGAGAGAGAGAGAGGGGGGGGGGGAGGGAGGGAGAGAGTGAGAGAGTAGAGACAGAGAAGGAGGGGTAGTGGAAGGGGGTGGGACATGGGGAGGGGAAGATGATGTCACAAAGTAGAAAAAGAAGCAGGAATAAGAGGACCTGGTTTTGAATTTTGGCTCTACCATTTCCTACTTTTGTGATCTTGGCCAAATTATTTAATATCTTTGGGCCTTGACTTCCTCAACTACAAAATGAGAGGGGTTGGTCCCTAACCTTTGAACTCTAAAATTTATGATCCTATAAAGTTATGATGTAAGTGATTTTAACCTAAGTTGTCGGAGCACAGAGCCAGTGAACAATTCTGATGATGCGTCTGTCTTGTGTCCATGTTTATTATTCCATGAGGCCACAGACAGTCTTTTCTCATCTTTGCATTTCACCTAGTACCTATGACAGTACTCTTCATAAGGTAGATGCTTAATTTGTTTGTTGAATGAATTGTAGATTATTTGGGATAAATTATTAATCCCAGGTAGGGTTTTCCTTTGCTGCCCTGACATACCTGCCATCTTTGGTGAAGTATTATGTGGTAAGAAGATACAAATTGATGAAGCACAACAACATTGAAAAGATAATGATAACAGCAACAAGATTATCTCCTATGGGCAATTCAGGTTTAAACCAAATAAAAGTACTAATTTGGGTTTAAGATACAACTATCCTCAGTCATTAATATTGATCAAGCAATCAACATGCATTTATTAGGCACCTAATATGTTCCAGACACCATGCTCGACACTGGGCATACAGAGACCAAAATAAAAGAGTCCCTACTCTTAAAGTGCTTACATTCTTCAGGAGACAATATGTATAACAGGGCTGTCCAGCTTTAGGTTATCTTGGGGCCACATTAAAATAAAATAATTATTCAAGGGCTGCACCCAGACTAAAAAATACAGTACACTAATAGAAAGTGGAGGAACATGCATCATCCATACGACAGGCGAAGGCGCAAAGCGTGAAAGCAAACACAAAACCACAAAACGACAACACAACAATATAAAGGTAGGTGCATACTGACTAGTCTGCATCGTACAGACGGAACGCATCCCACAGATGGACTGAAAATTCCGTGCGATATGTTCTGTCCATAATACTGCTTAAAAACACCAAAGTTAATATCAATGAGATTATTTATTAGTGATGGAATTAAAAAATCTAACATGCATTGCATGCAAATTATTATTTTACTTTTTCACTTGTGAAAATTAAAACCCACAGGTGGCCGCATAAAATCGCACTGCAGGCCGCATGCGGGATTTTGGGTAGCCCTGATGTATAATATGCAAGATAATTTGTCAGGCCAGGTAGTGTAATCAGGAAGGGCTTCAGAGGGAAGGTGTTACTTGAGCAGAGTTTAATGGAAACAAGTGATTCTAAGAGGTATAGGTAAGGAAGACGTGCATCTTATATAATTAATGTAATTTCAAAGAGATGAGAGATGGAATATTGTATGCAAGGAATAGCAAAAAAGGCTAATGTCATCTAGACTACAGAGTATGAAAATACTAATGCATAATAATGTTGCAAATGTAGGTTGAAGACAAGTTGTGAAAGACTTTCAAAGCCAAACAGAAATTCACACTTTATCCTCAAGGCAATAGGGAACCATTTGCTTTTATTGAATAGGGGAGAGACATGATCAGACTTGCATTCAAAAAAAATGACTTTGTCGGTTGTGTGCAGGATGTATTGGAGACAGGAGAGACTTGAGGTAGGGAAACTAATTAGGGAGCTATTGCATAGTCCACATGAGATGTGATGAGGGCCTGAATTAAGATGGCGGACACAGAAATAAGGACTGTTTTGGAGGTAGAAGTGACAAGATTTTGCAACTCATTGATTACGTGATCTGAGGGAGAGCGAAGAGTTGAGCATAACATTTTTGAAAGAGGATGGGGTGCTCTCATTCTTTAAATGCATTTGAGGGGAAAGAAAATTAATTGAGTTTGAGATGTCTAAGAATACCAAATTTGAACTATAAAATAGGCAGTCAAAGAGACAAAAGTAGAATTTAAAGGAGAGAGTAGAGCTACAAATTTGGGACTCATCTGCGTAGAGATGATAATTAAACCCTTGGTAGCTCATCATATTACTATGTGAATATGAGAAAGCTCAGGAAAAAGTTTTGGCATGCACCCACAGTTAGGGTATGTGATGTGGGAAATGATCCAGTTACAGACACTGAGGGGCAGCCGGTGAGAAAAAAGTAACAGTAGAAAAACTCAGAGAGGTGAGAGTATCCAGGAAGAGAGAGTGGTCAACGGTGTCAAATGGTTCATGCAGAGAGGTTGAGAAGGATGAAAACTGAGAAAAGATCATCATATTCAACAATTAAGAGATAATTGGTCATTTGGAGAGAGCAGTTTCAGTTGAGTAATAAAGAAGTAAGGATTATCAAGAGATTACTGTCATGTAGCTAATCTCCTTTTTGTTCCTTTGAATAAAAATTCTTTGAGGATTGAGGAAACTTTATTCTCTTTTTCCTATTTCCCCCCTCATCTGAAAATAAACCAATGTGAAGGCAAGAATGAATTGGACATTTCATGAAACTCCTTTCTAGCCAAGTACCAGATGCTGTCAAAAGAAATTTCTTTGTGCCTTATGTTGGGAAAACAAACAAACAAGCAAATCTTTTCCCATGGGCATAGAAAAATAGGAAGAAAAATGTGTCTTTTTAATATGGATTACTTTCCAGCCCTATCGTATCTTTTACTGTTGACAACATCCCTTCTTGGACAGTTCACTGGAGACTGAACAAAAGCCTTATGCCCTTTCTAAATATATGTTACCTGTTTCATATATAGAATAAGAAAGTCCACTGATTTTTTTCCTCCAGTGTCAGAGCAGGTTTTGACTGTCATGAGGAGATATTAATATAAGAGTAAGAGGTTTTTTTTTTTGCCCAAAAAGGTCAGTTGTAATGATTTTCAGAACCAACTTCAAAAAAACAAATATTATTTTTCTAAAGTAAATGGAAGAATAGCCCATAATTCTTATTTTAGTTTTTGGACAAAACTTAAATGTTATTCTTCAGGAATAAAAAGGAAAATTACAATATTTGTTAAGAATAAGGCAACAAGCAAAAAAAGATTTTACAATCACAAAAATATTCAGTACAAACTTAGATCTCAAATACTAAGATACCAGAATCACTTAATTGATCTTAGTTTTCAAGGGGAACCAGAGAAATTTCACTTTTGCTGCTCTTTTACAACTTACAAAAGAAAAGATAATACTTTTAAGTATTACTTTAAATAATTTAAAGTTTATTTACCCTTATTTATTTAAGATGATTTATTAATTATATTTACTAATAAATGTATTTATTTAAACTTTATTTAAAATATAATACTTTAAAGTTTGAAAAATACATACATCTTCTTATTCAAGCCCATGAGCAGATAGAGAATCTTTAATGTCTTTCATAAAATGTTTCCTTTTATTCTCTCCTGGATCACTAGCTGCTACTGTAGGCTTATAAAATTCCTATGTAACTTGAAACTTTAAGCAATCTGGACATATACATAATAGAAGGAAACATTTTAAAACCCTTGTTGACTCATCAAAACCACATTCTTTGGAGGAATTTAGGATCAGGATTATGAATGTGATTTTTGTAATCATTCAGCAGCAATTGGAGAATGTTTCCAGCGAGATAGAAAATCAGGTTGAATGATATATGGTGAAAACGGGTCGTTACGATGAAACCCAGACATTTGATATGTATTCTACAGAAATCTATGAATTGTGCTTTCAGGGAATATTTCGGCCTCTGTCTCTCATGCACCCATCATGATAATCAAAGATGTGCAGCAGAAAACTGTTTGTATCAGATTCCCTACATTACTGCTATTTATTTCCATGTCATTTAGACCCAGCCTGTGAGAAAGGATTCTATTATAAAGGAAAGGAAAGGAAAGAAAACACATGTGAGAAGATATTGCTGGGAACAGGCTGATCTATAAGAAAACATGCTAGGTTAAAACAACAACAAAAAAATACACATAAATCCTTATTTGCCATAGAGCAGAATTAAAAATAAGCCAGGCACATCTTGGACTCTCACCAAGAGGTTTTAGTTGCAGAAGCACCCAAAGGATCTCATTATAACTTGGCTTCACTTCTAAAGGGGTCTCATGACATGGACCCCCAAGGACAGCTGTAAAGCGGGAAGCTGATGTTTAAAGAAGAAATCCACCAAGTGGTTTGCAAATTAACAGGGATTTTTGATCCAGGATTATGAATTGTTCAGGAAGTCAGAAGAAAATAAGACAAGGGATGAAAAGGGACTTGGGTGGCAAGGAGACAGATACTAGCTTGGACTTGAATTTAAGAAAATCTATGATTATAATAACAATAGGTCACATTTACATTGTGCATTACATTGCCTTACGCTTTTAAAAAACACTTATCCACACAAAAATATTACCAACAGATTTAGATTTAAATTTAGAAGTTTGACAATATTAAGAAATAGGGCCTTAGGGGGCAGCTAAGTGGCACAGTGGATACAGCACCGGCCCTGAAGTCAGGAGGACCTGAGTTCATATGCGCCCTAAGACACTTATTGTGTGACTTTGCAAGTCACTTAACCCAGATTGCCTCCAGAAGACAAAAAGATAAGGCCTTCACTGAATCTTTTGGGATGCCAAAAGACTGTCATATTGGTTGAAAAGAAATACATGTTATATAATACATTGATACATGAGGCAGCAATGGAAATAAAAAGATAGCCATCCATAGCTGATCATTCGTCATCCATGAAAAAAGAAAGTAGCTCTTTTTGAATGTAACGATGATGTTAATACTTACACAGTATTTAGGAAATGGAGGTAAATTTGGAGTATTATTTTCTTCTTAAAGTCATAGAATCATAGCATCTCAGAGTTAGAAAGCACACTAGAGTTCATTGATTCTAACTCCTATCTGAAGGAGGCCCCTCAACAATAATATACAAAAGACATATGAAGGAAGATGATATCTGCATCCAGAGAAAGAATTGATAAATAGAAGTATGAATAGAATGACATTACATACATATATAAATATATATACATTACAAATATATGTATAATTTGTGTCTAATGGTAACCATCTTGGGGGGCAAGGGGAAAGAAAAAAAGAAATTTATATGATAAATTTATTATATAGTTAAAAGGAATAGTAAATTATACATAATAGATTTATGTATAGCATACTAGATTTATTATTATAGATGTACTATAATAGATTTATAATTTCACGAGCAATCTCTTTTGTGGAAATGCTTGTTTTATTTCATAAATTAAAAATAAAATAAATATAATAATAAAAATTTAAAAATGAAATATTACCCTCATGAATAAAATACTTTAAAAATGATGATCTAGCCTCTGTTTATACAGCTTCAGGAATGGCAAATGATAAGCCACAAGGTAGCTCCAGTAGGTAACCTTGGACACATCACTGTCTGCCTCAGTTTCCTCATCTGTAAAATGAGTTGGAGAAGGAAATGGCAAACCACTCCAGTATCTTTGCCAAGAAAACCCCAAATGGGGTCATGAAGAGTAGGACATGACTGAAACTACACCACCACCGCCACCACCACCAGAACAAAAATGAGCCCCAGTGGTGTGCTAGAAAATGTTTAACAATTGGTTCTCTGAAAAAAAAAATTACACAGGACATGGTTTTAAGTTGAATTGGCATTGCTAACATTTTCTACATCACATTCTTGAGTCTAGACAATAAATCAAGCTCTGATTTGTAGTGTTTGCTGATTTAATGGTGAGAATGCTTACCCTAAAAATCTAATAATCAGCTGTAGCTCTAAAACACCCTGGGTAGACCATTCAATTTGGAGAAAACTCTAATTGTCATGAAATGTTGCTTATAAAGAAGTGAAATCTGAATTTATGTCATGATTATCCATTAGTACCAGTTCTATACTCTGGAAACGTTCAAGCAAAACAATCCCTCTTCCATGCGACAGTGTTTGAAGATAAGGATTAATTTACCCCTTCCCCCCCTTCTCCTTCCATCTTAGCTTATCCTGGCTAAGCTCAGGTAGTTTCAATAAATATGCTCGAAGCCAGATTAAGGACAAAAATGGAGATTTAAAAAATATGCCTAGAACTGCAACAAAATTACTTTTCTCAAACTCTGGGTAAAAATTAATGAGATAAAAGACCTTTGCTCTGGTCTGTCTTCTATATTATTTTCAAACCTCTCTACGAAAAAGGTACAAACCCAAACAAAAATTACTATGCATTATGCATGAATTAATTTCTTGCATAAAGATGAGTTCCCAGAAACAAAGAAATCTATTTTCCAGTGTGTTAAGCCTCCAAAAGCAAGGTGTCAGTGTTATTTTTAATTATACCATTTGACGTTTTTCCATCAGCCTTTTCCTTCTCATTTGTTGGGTGGCATAACATTGTTGAGATAAATCTGCTCTCCTAAGATAGTATTATTGCTCCTTTCCATTCGAAAATCTGATGTTCAGAGAAACTTGTTTAATTTTGTATATTGAGACTCTTGTGGTTGTCTCTCTAACGACATTGTGTCGAGCACCTTTGTAAAAAAAACAAACAAAAATAACAAAACTCACCTATTTGTATGATAGTCACACACCTTTCCTGTGACACGAAATTTTTAATTACTTTTGTTTGTGTGTGAGGTTGGGGAGAGGTGGAATGACATCTGCAGCTAAAACTGTTTGCACTGGGTTGTCTTATTTTCATCTTTTAAGAGAAATTGTCAAGGTCCTTATAGATAGCAAATGGGTGCTTGTAGAGAAAAATCTCTAGGTTAAGTCATTTTGCATATTTGATATGGATATCAACAATCTCCAAAGCCAATATTCCCAACAGCTCAACTTGCATAATCCATAATCACTAATTTTACTTGCTAACTGGCACTTTGTGTTTTGGTCCCTCTACAGCATCCTAATGGTAGACTATCTGATGGTTATTTTGTGTCTAATATAGAATTTTATTATTGGGGAGGGTATACCTCAACAGGTGTGGTCAAAGACATGCTGGTCTTCTAGAGTCATTAACTCTCTTTGAATAGCATACAGCAGATTTCCCCACGGACACATACAATAAACAAATGATATTTCATTGGCTTTTAGGGAACTCTTAGTGAGGAAACCATTCTACCAGTGCCGAATGGCACCTAACCTTCAACTTATAGTCTTGTTTGGAGCATTGAGAGGATAAGTGACTTGTCTAAGGTCACAGAATGTATCAGATATGTGGATACTCCCTCCAATGATATAGATTATAATCCTCTATGACTTAATAGAGATAATAAGGTGGTGCAGTGGCTAGAGTCCCCAACCTGGAATCAGGAAGACTCATCTTCCTGACTTCACCCTGTTTGCCTCAGTTTCCTCATCTGTAAAATGAGCTAGAGAAGGAAGTGGCAAACCACTCCAGTATCTTTGCTAAGAAAACTCCAAATGAGGTCATGAAGAGTCAGCAGAACTGAACAACAAAATAATATAGGTGGTCTTTGAGAGTTGCTGAAAAATTCATAGCTCTTTGGTCAATAATTAAGAAAAAACCATTAATTTCTTGTCCCCTATTGCCAATATTTGTTTTGTTTCTAGCTACTTTTGCAGTCTTTTCATACATGATTTTCCTTTCTATAGTCTCTGGTCCAGCCAAATTGTTGCTGTTCCTCACACACTATACTTCATTTTTTTTTTTCTCTGAACCTTTGCTCAGGCCATTCTTGTTGTATTGAAAACACTCCTTTTTCATCTCCACCTCTTAAAATCCCTAGTTTTCCTTCAAAGCTCAATTCAGGCACAACCTTCTACGTAAGGCTTTTCCTGGTCTCCTTCCTCTGATTTGCACATATTTTGTATGTACTTACAACATGTTGTCTTTTCCATTAGCATGTAAGCTCCTTGTGGGCAGAGGCTGCTTTTATTCTATTTTTGTATCCTCAGCACACAGCATGGTGCCTGCCATGTAGCTAGCACTTAATAAATACTCTGGGATTGATTGATTAGCATTTATGATCACATAAGCAGTCAGATGTACCCTTTCCAGGAAACATGAGAGCTAAGCCTCTGCCTTTGGAAAAGTACAAGACTTAGTTTTCTGTGATTTCTAGTTTTTATGATACTTTATCAAACACTGAGTTTACCCCTCTCTCCCCGCCCCCAGTTTGTAGAGAGAACTCCATAAAATATATTTTTGCTATATAGAAGTGAGTTTATTGTCAGCCGTATTCCCCACTGCACAGGTCAAAGGCATTGAGGTTTCTGCATCTCCCTCCTTCTTCCCCTTCCTGCCTCTCTTTCCCCGTAAGTACACTATGCTCTTAAGGGAGACAGCAAAGTTCAAGCAGGGTATATACAATGTTGTGTTCCCTTGCCTGGCTATGGTTACAAAATTCTATTGTAAAAAATGCAGTGATATCAAGGATCTATTAGGGCACAGCAAGACAGATTCTTTCTCCAGGAGCAAAAACTAACCAGCTGTCATAAGGAGCCAGAAGGATGCTCCAGGCACGGTGGTATTTGGGCTAAAGGGAGCATCCACCTGGTGAGTGGGGTATGTATTTTTTGGAGGCCAGTAGGATGTGAGTACAGCTTGTGTTCCACATATCTAATCAGTTCCACATCTATCTGAGCTCACATCTGATCCCAATGAACCCAGAAGAACTCTGCAGGTGTTGTTGAGGACACAGCTGTCTCTCAGAGTCATCATCCTTCCTTGAATAGCTCACAGCAGCATGAAGAATTTGAGACTTCCCTAAGGGCAAATCTAATATGTGGGAAACGAACATATACACAGGAAAAGCCCCCCAGGAACACACAAGTGCCCTCCCTCAACCCCCTGATGGTAAAGCAGTAGCTTTACCAAACAGAGGTCTTGCCTGGTTCTCTCACTTTCCTCTCCTCCAAGAGCATAGACCTGAAGCTCCAGCATAAAATACTAGAGCCCTTGGTAGGCACCAGTGCCAGGGGTTTTTGAGGTTCCCTATTTTTATCCATTGCCCATAGGCAGTATGTAATATAATGTAAGGATGAAAGGGACCTCCCTTGTTAGGGCTATTGAAAGCAGCTACAGTCTTCCTCTCCTGTTTTAGGTTAGGGGCACTGTGGTTCCAAGTGCAGGTTAAGATCTGGAGACATGGAATCAACGAGGCATAAAATAACCAAACAAATAAGCAAGCCACTTCTTTTAATAAATATATATATATAGATACATTGATATTTATTGTTAATAATTATAATAAATAGTGATTATTATTTTAATAATTATTATATTAATATGTACATTAAATATATACATTCAACTACATTGAATGATAACTACTCACTGGGATGCGCCCAAATCAATCACAGCAACAGCCCCACTCAGAATAAAAAATCCGTCAAGTCTGCAGAGCTACATCTCCTTCCCCACGTGGGTTTAGATAAAATTCACAAAAAGCAAGCTTTAATGCATTTAGCCTTGGGGTGGGGAACCTACAGGCCTCAAGCCCACATGTGGCCTTCTAGGTCCTTGGGTGTGGCCTTTTGACTGAGTCCAAGTTTTATAGAACATTAAGGGTATTTGTGAAGTTTGGATTCAGTCAAAGGGCAGCACTAGGAACAGTGGGTAAAAGTTGCAGAAGTATTCTTGATACCATGAGAACATTTCCCAATAATTAAAATCATCTTAAAGTAGGATGGACTTTCTCAGAAGGAATTAAGTAGGTTTCCCCTTATTAGAGAGCTCCAAGAAAAGGCTGGATAGTCACACGTCAGGAGATAATACAGATAATACAGGGTACTTTTATAGGTATGGGTTGACATCTAAGTGCCCTTCCAACCCTGAGAGTCTATGATTCTATAAATTGGTTTTTATTTTTAAGTGCACAGTCATCTGTTGGAGTATAACGTGGGTGACCATGGAACTATTTCAAATCGTCATTGGTCTATTAGCTCACGTGGTGTTTGTTGATTGGTTGGTTGGAGAAACTAAAGATCTGTATGGAACATCTTGGCAGCTAGGTGGCACAGTGGATAGACCACTGAGTTTGGAGTGAGGAAGGTTCATTTTCCCGAGTTCAAATCTGGCCTCAGCTACTTACTAGCTGTGTGACCCTGGGCAAGTCACTTAACTCTGTTTGCCTTGGTTTCCTTACCTATAAAATGAGCTGGAGAAGGAAATGGCAAATCACTCCAGTATTTTTGCCAAGAAAACCCCAAATGGGTTCATGAAGAGTCCGACACAACTGAACAACAATCATGAAATATCTAAGTGCTCCTTTATCCAGTACTTCCTGTACTTTTTCTTCATATTTTCCTTCCTGCCTTTCTCTTGGGAGTAATAGTTAATAATTGTAGCAGTGACAACCTCGGCCCTCACCTTTTTAAGGTCAGGAATGTTACTTTTCACCTCTTCCCCAGGATATTCCAGTATCCTTAAGAATGTTTAGGGGTGTCTAGTCTTTCTGCTACTGAATGCTCAATAACCTGCTAATGGAGTTTCATCAATTTTAGGGGTCCTCTGTACCCCAGTTCCACTTAAGCTTTTACAAAGGAATAATTACTTCAAAGGTGCAGCAGAAGTAAATTTGTAGACATTTCGCCCAACACCTGGGGACATAATCTCCCCTCCTTACCTAAGTCTCTGGGGAAGGGAAAGAATAAGATTCACGCTTTAGCTCAGTTCCTATATAGTGCATTGCCACCAAGTCCCAAGTCCAAAGCCCCACCTTGGACTTGAGTCCCAAGCCCTGGCTTCTTAGAGCTTCTTTGCTGGACTGGAAACAACATGTAGCCTGGAATCCTGCCTCCAAGGTTACTGTGTTTCAAGTCTGGGTCTTGTGGGAATTCTGTAGCCTGTGCCTAGGACTAAAAAGGACAAACAAAACCAAATAATTTGGGGGGCCACAGGGCCTAAAAGGAGGGAGGGAAAGCAGTCTTTCCCCTTACTCGGCTCAGCTCACAGTTCTTGTGCAGTAGGTAAATGAGACCTTTGTCTTTTGGATACAGCAAGAAAAAGAGAGCCCAGACAATGCAGTCATTTACGACAATGAAAACTTCCAGATTGGCCAGGCTATGGTGGTCCTGAAGAGCAGGGATGACCAGGCGACTGTGACTGGAGCTGAAGTGACCTTCCATGAAGCCTTGGCATCTGGAGAGCAGCTGAAGAGAGACAAGATCAACATCCAGGTGCTTGATCCCTTTATAATTAAGCCCCTGGATAAGAAACTCTTCCTTGACAGTGCCCGAGCAACCCATGGCAGCATCCTGACTGTGGAAGACCATTACTATGAGGGTGGCATAAGAGAGGCTGTAGCTGCTGCTGTAGTGGGTGAACCAGGCATCACCATCACTCACTTGATGGTCTCTAACGTCCTGAGAAGCCTGCAGAGCTGCTGAAGATGTTTGGCATTGACAAAGACACTATTGTTCGGGCTGTCCGGGAGGGCTTGTCTTAGGCCTTGTCTGAGATGCTGCTGGCAATTCCAGACTAAAAGAAGTAGGGAAGAGAGAAAGAAACATTCCTGTACCTTTAGATACATTAAGTAACTTTTGTTTCTACTGTTGATCAATTAAAAATAAAAATAATTATTAAAAATGTTTTGAGAAAAAAAAAGAAAGAGAGATTATCCTAGTCTAGAAGTTTTTAAAGACACGGTCATTTGGCTACACAGCCATGAAAGAGGCTATTCCCACCCATGTGGTAGGGGAACACAAAATGCCTTCTCCCAGAAGCTGGTTCTTGGTCTCTCCCTTGTAGGTGCCTCCGTGTTAGGTGATTTGGGCATGCACAAAAAAGCCCTCTTCCGTGATGATTCAATTTGATAAACACTAATCAAGTACCTTCTATGTACCAGGCACTGTGCTAAGTGCCATGGATACAAATAAAACAAAGAAAATCTCTTCCCTCAAGGAGATTACAATCTAATGGGGGAAAACAACACACAAGAGGAAGCTGGAAAAGGGGAGTAGGGTAGGGATTGGGGGGAGATACTTGGGGTTACCCAGCAAGGAGCATCTTGTTCCATGGAGTTGAAACCAAAGAGAGTGGGAGAGGGAAAGTTGGAGTGAGCTTCACAGTCCAGGATCTATCCCCTTCATAAAGGAAAGCTTTGGAAGGCGTTAAGTGCTCCACCCTCCGGCTCTCCAATCAGAAGGGAGAGGAGGCTGAGGGAGGTAAAAAGGTATTGAATATCCAAGACTGAGTCTGAAGCAAGGTGATCAGCTTATCCTGGGAGAGGCATCTTGTTCTGTGGAATCAAAACCAAGCAGCACTGCAGGTCGAAAAGGTCATGGTGATGATGATAACCACAATAATAATCATAATAACTACTGATGTGTATATATTACCTCAGGGTTGACAAGAGAAATTTCATCTGAAGCCTCTATGAGGTTGTTACTATTACCTCCATAACACAGTTGAGGTGACTCAGGCTCAGAAAATTTAAGTGGCTTGCCAGCCACATAGCTAGAGTTAGAAGAGTGATTCGAATCCAGGACCTCCTGCCTTCAAATCCAGCACTGTATCATTGGGTGAAGATCAGTTTGTTTCTTAAAA
The DNA here is from genome assembly GCF_011100635.1 of Trichosurus vulpecula. Classification (NCBI taxonomy): domain Eukaryota; kingdom Metazoa; phylum Chordata; class Mammalia; order Diprotodontia; family Phalangeridae; genus Trichosurus; species Trichosurus vulpecula. Next base: position 199,416,791 of record NC_050574.1, on the reverse strand, counting down.
TGCCCCTTTGCTTTCTTTGCATCTCCTGGGTCCTTCCAAGAGGCTTTTGTATTTATTACTTTCTGTGATCTTCCCTTCGCACAGAATTAGAGATCAGAATTTAAAGGATATATCCTTTACTAGCTTGTCCTCATCCTTGTCTCTGTACTCAGAACTCCTCAGTCAAACCTGCTAGGTTGCTAGTCTGCTCTATTCCACTTCCTCTAAGTACTGACATTTTGTAGACCTTTCTTCTGGGTGACCTTTGAATTGGGGTCCCTAAGTCTTGGGAGAGTTATGGTAGACACATTCTTATGAGCTCACTCTCTGAGAGGCAGGTACATCGTCTCCAGTAGAAATGGGGGCCCTTCTATTTCTTGCATTATTGTGATAAGTAAGTACTCTGAACCAAAACCACACCCTGCTAACTCAAGGACAACTATGACCTGGGGCAATGGGATCTCTTTGCTAATTTAAGTCTTGACCCTTTTCTGCCTTCCTCTACTGTTGTTCTAACCTTCTAACCTTGGGCCCACTGACAATGACAGCACAACTGATGAAGGATATTGGACCCAATGTAGAACCCAAGGCATTCCCAGTATTGCTAGTCTTAAGAATCTTGCTAGCTGGCCCCAGATTCACAAGCTCAGCGTTCTCTCACCTGCTCATCATACACCTCTCCTTTCAATCCCTACATTTCCTCTTCTGAATTTGCTGAATTTGTCCATCACACCTCCCAGGTTATCTAGGGAAGGGTGACCTTCCAATTACTCTTTAAACTCCTTCCAAAATGACCTCATGCAGATTCTTCAGAACATCAACTCTCCCCTGGTACAATTCTGGTAGAATTAATCAATATATGATCAGTGATCTTGGAGTATCAGGGACATGATTTGTAAAACGGTGCCTGAACATAATGAAAAACTCAGTTTTAGCTGTGTGTGGACAAGTCATTTAACTTCTCCATGTGTCAGTTTCCTTATCTATAAAAATAGAGATAACAACACTTACTACACTGGGTCATTATGAGGATCAAATGATGTAAAATATGTAAAGTATGTTGCATACCTTAAAAGCTCTATAAATGTTAGCTATTATTACCACGCAGTAGTAGCCCAAGGAAAACTTACAGATTACAGGAGATGTAGCATCTAGGACTCTTATGTTATTGTTGAGGTTCTACAATCTCTGATGCACAATCAAGGTCTGAGTTGCTATTATCAAGATCACAGCTGTCACTCACCATGTAATAAATAATCTATTAAGCCTAAAATTCTTCAGCTGTCTCTATGCCTGAATCTTTAGACATCCCATAGTATGATGTAGCAAATAAGCCTTATGCAAGGATACAAGCAGCTCAGGGGCATCCTCCAGAGACCACAAGGAAAGCCATGCAGGAAAACCAGACCCACCTCCAACCCCAGCTATATTGCTTTGCCATGGAGAGACCTTACCATGTTTTATCATTGTTTCCTTCCAAGGCTAACAGACTAATGAGCCAGCCCTTTCTAGAGAGTTCTGGCTCTTCCTGTTTTTAGTTGCCGCCAAAAGGCAACCTCAGAGTAGGACAGAGATTGGCACCCTTATTGTGGTAACTGCTGCCTTCCTGACATCACAACTACATTATTCAATCTGAGTATGATAACTTCTAGACTTTGGCATCACTGAAACCACAAAAGCCAGCCAAGGACCAAGTCTCATTAAAATTGTTGCCTTTCATATTTTTTTCACATCCATCCTTTCCTTTCCATTCCCACTACTATCACCCTTGTCACCTCATGGCTGGGTTACTGTGATGTTCTCCTCTCTCTTATTTCCAATCTGGCTTGCTTGCCAATACCAAAATAATCAATTCTGAGCATGTATTGTTCAAGAATAATTTGTTTATTGATATTAAATTTCAGAAATAACCAATAACTTTTAGTACTGTTGTGAAAATTACTGAGATTTTGTCATGGCATTTGACAAAATCTCTCATGCAATTATTAATGAAATGGTGCAGAGATTTTGCATAATTGATGATATAATTAAGTGGATAATTGGGGGAAGAGTTAGACTTAAGGAATAGCCTGTAATAGTTCAATACTATCTTGAAAAGAGCTCTCTAATGGAATGCAGCAGACTTCTGTGCTTGACCCTATGTTATTTATTTATTTTTTTAATCAATGGCTTGGATAAAGGCAGAAATGATGTCCTTATAGCAGTTTCAGGTGACACAAATCTGGGAAGGATAGCTAACACACTGGGTGGCATAGTTAGTATTCAAAAAGATCTTGGACAGAATATAACATTGGACCAAATTCAACATGATGAAAAATAAGAATAAATTAAAAAGTCTTGTATTTATGCTCAAAATATCAACTCTGCGCACATAAAATAGGCCAATTGTGTCTGGGGAACTACAAAGCTATGGGGATTTTAGTAGGCTGAAAGCTAGCACATTTGTAGGCTTCATGGAGATGCAGGAGGAAGGGTGGGAGGACACAATGTTAGCTCTGCTCAGATTGTACTGTGTTCAGTTCTGGACCTTACACATTGGAAAGGACACTGGAAATCTGGAGATTTCCTAGAGCAAGAAAATTAAAAGGTAAAGAAGCTTTAGTTCTTGTCATATGAAAATCAGTGGAAGGAACTAGAGATGTTTTGGCTGGCAAAGAGAATATTTGAGTGGGGGTTGAGGAGATATGATAATTGACTTCAATTATTGAAAGAGCTATCATGTAAAAGAAGGATTATACTTTTTTCTGTCTGACTCCAGAGGGCAGAACTAGGACTAATATGTGGAAATGGCAGAGGCAAATTGTAGTTTGATATAAGGGAAGATTTCCCAGTGATACAAACAAACTACCCTGAAATGAAATGGGTGATGCCTTGGAAATTAGTGGTTTCCCCCCTTACAGCAAGTCTTTAAGCAGCAGCTAGATGACCATTCCCTGCATATGTTGGGGAGGAATTATTAATCAGTTATGGGTTGGGTTGCACAGCCTTTGAAGGATCCTCAAATTCCATGGCAATCATTTGTACAGTTTGCCAAGTATTTTCATATGCAGTGTTCTGTTACTAGAGTACCTTTAGGGAAGGAGAGCCTGACCACAACTGTCACTCTAGAGACAGAGCATAGCCAGAAAATGTAGTGAGGGGTATATAGTATTTGTATATTTCAAGGACTTGTGTTTTATCACTGTAGGAAAAAACCAGCAAAGATGTAGATCATAATCTCTTTTCAACTTGCTAGGTAGGGTTTTTCCAGGGTTGCTGTGCTTGAAAAATTCATCTCTAATCAACCAAGACAGTGGTTAGCTGGACTTGCTTTCATGCAATGAATGTCAAGGTTCATCACTTGTCTCCTACATGGAGCTTTTGCAACATGGTAGGGCCCAACATAGCTTATATTCTGCTGGCAAAGACTCCAAGAACGCAGAGTTATCTCCAAGCCACCATGAGACATTGGAATGTACCATGTATTAGTAGCCAGGGGCAATTCTGCTGTACCTCCATGGGATGACACAAGCTGGGTGATTGTTTTCCTTTGTGTCTCAGTTTCCACTCCCACCCAATCACTATCACAAATTAACATTTTACTAGTGGCCAGTTTTCCCATAAAAATGCATTTAGAGGAAGAGCCCAAATCAGGGAGGGATGAAACCAGGGCAGAAGCTATATTGATTCAACTATAATGCTCCTTAAATTTCCCCTTGACACCTTGGAGTCATGTTTCCTCTACCCTGAGAACTGGGAATGAAAGAAAAGTGACAGTGATTTTTTTTAGGAATGGCTAAGAGGCATATGCTCACTCTAGAAAGTCCAAAAGCAGCTCCCTTTTGCAGCCTGTGATGAGTGGCAGTATACCCTCCACAAGGGTTAAAAACTGAACCTGTTATCATATTAGTATATATAGGGAACTTTCAGGTAACTCCTTCCTCCAGTGTAGGTTGGCATATTTTCTACAACACATGGTCTTAGGGAGCTACTTAAAGCACTGAGCACTGCTGCCCAGAGCGACACAGCCTAGATGTCTTAGAGGGGGCCTGACCCCAGGTCTTCCTGCCTTCAAGGCCAACTCTCATCAGGTACCACATTGTTTCTCAAACTTTCTAAACGCACCTAGAAAGAGCAGCTCTGGCTCTTTGATCCTACATGTGGTAGGCTTGCTGGTCAGTTCAGCAGCAAAATTCTTTGGTTTTAGAATATCATAAGTGATTAGTAAAAAGAAAAAGCCCTCAAGAATATCCATAGTTGATAAACATATAACAAATGTAAGTGTTTTACAGATCCTCCTTAAAGAGCTACATAAATATCTGTCGCTGTTGCTCTATATTAGAACACTGAGCAGCTTGTCTATGGAATGTTTATTGAAATCAATACAGTGTGTGTTTACATTCTACTCTCTTTCCTTGAATGTTCTGTTGGGTTGACTGCACAGTTAACGTTATCGTATTGGGAGACAGTTAGTTACTGGTTACTTAGACATCTTCCCTTTTCTTCTCTCTTCTGACCCCCTTCATTTTTGGTTAAGCTTTTCACTGTTCATCAGCATCAGTAGAAGCGAATGTGTGGAGAGAACAGTAGGGTGATTCCAAAGTGTGCAAAAGAGGTAGAGGACGCATCCTTTTAATTCAGCTTGTCTGTAATTCTATACAAAATGGCTAAACTGTGCTCTAACAGGAGGAAAGGTGGTCACACAGAAGCGGGATTAGATTTGTTATCCTTTGCCGCAGAAGGCAGAGCTAGGGACTAAAGATAAATGGTACAAGAAGGCGAATTTAGTCTTTATATAAAGAAGAAAGTTCTTAATCATTAGAACCATGTAAAAGTGCAATAAACCACTTTGGGAGGTAGTGAGCTCCCCCTCACTGGAGGTCTTCCAGCTGTGGCTGGATGGCGCATTACTGAGTATACTGCAGCAGGGATTCTTTGTGGGTGTTGAATGGACATGGTGACTACTGAGGTCCCTTCCAACTCGGTGCTCCATTATTCCCATACGCTCACCTCTAACAAATTGGACATGCAGTTTCCCGCTCCCATGCATCAGGTCATGCTGTATCATCTAGCTTGAATTCCCTCCCCAGCTATATCCACTATCAAAATCCTACCAATCCTTTAAGGTCCAACTTAACATGATTCTGTGATTCTATTTGTATTAGGTAATGCAAATTTAATTTAGCTAATTATATAATAGGATTAATTGGATAATGGAAATGTATTTATCCATCCTCTCACGTTCCTATTTTCACAGCTAATTGAGAACACTAGTTGAGCAGGGGTGGGGTGGAAGACTTTCTATATTTGACTGTAATGCTTCATTAGAATGGGCCTTTTTTAAATACCTGAAGGGTTAGGTAACATTCCGGAAGGCAGTTCTCTCTGCTTTATGCTCTTAAATATGCCTGTAATTGTAAGAACATTATCCCCTCCAGTATTGAGTTTTATAGGAGTATTTATCTAAGATTCTCAAGGGGAAGAAAAAAAAAGATTCCGGTATCTGGTATTTTTCCAAGTGAAATATTTCAATAAAAAGAAATAGGCCACAGATTTAAACACTTCATCAGCCTCATACACTGTCTCCAAGTGCTTTGGAAGTTTGTTGTAGAGTTGGTGTCTGTGCCACTCATCTTAATATTCACCAATATCTTCTCTAAGGTCTACTTCACAGTCACCACTATTCACAAATCCTGCACGGACTGAGTTAGATACCTACCACCAATTATTTACTAAAAACCCACTTGGACGGTTAACTCAACAAGCCTCAAAATCTGTAACCCCCTTGCTTACAACCTCAGGCCTCCACCATTGCTCTGCTTGGCTACACAAGCCCATTTGTACATATGCACAGGCTTCCTTGTTTGAGAGCTGGGTCAGGTCAGTGAGCACAAATCTGTTCCACATGTTTCTGAAGCATGCCCAGTTTCCCAAGTGAATAGCTGGACACATTCTATGGGGTAGTCTCCAGGGGAAAAAATACTTGCAGTATTGCTCTTGGTTTTTCATTGAGACAGATGAATCCATGATGCATGAAAAGGCTTTCAGGCGGGGGATGAGAAGCTGAATGCCAGTATAAAATCTGGGCATTCGTTACCACACGCTCCAAAGTGAGATCGGTTCTCCTTGGTGAAGCAGGGTTTAGACAGACAGGCAGCATCATTGTGAAAGTCTGACAATAGACAAGCAAGAAGACTTGGGTATGATGAAGAGATTCTCATTTCCCTATAAGCTTTGAAGGAAGGGACCAAAGCCTGCCTTAGCTGAGAGACAAATCACCCAAACAAATCTTTATTATGAATGCAGGGCTATTGAATTTCTCGTGCACTGCAAAGCCTATTGATTTTGTGACAGTCAACTATAACTTATGCTCACGGAAAACTCCAGCCCCTCCTTTCACCTTTGCAGCATATTTTTTCTGTGGACACAATGGCAGCAGGGATTTTGAATAAAATCTGTTATTGGTTTCTCTTGATTCGAGAGTAGAGCAGCGCTCAAGCGAAGCTAAAAGGACCATTTCTGCTGTGTTTTGATTGCAAAATAAATGAGGCCAGAATCTTCAAGGCTATGATCACTCTGCTATGTTGATTTCATTCTGGCTAGGAGGAATGCTTGGGGCATTGAAGGCATTTCGGGAATTCTGACATTACAAGTGATCCATTTACTCCCAGTCTTCTTCCTTCCTCAGAGTTCTCCCCCCATTGACCTCTGGCCCCCTCTCCTGAGTCATGCCACAGCATTCAATCAAGCAAGATATTGAAAGCCCAAATTCTTGTTCATCTAATGCTATACCTAAAATGTTGTTAGGCAGAGATGTATGTTCTAGGCGAAGGAGAAATAGCTTCTTCAGACTGTTGCAGGAATTTTAAGGACAGGCAAACATAATTTTTGCAGGTGGGTGAAGATAGAATAATTCCCAGTTTTCCATGTGTTTCAGATTTTGTTGTAAAAATATTTTACTCTTACATTTTTATGTGCACACAAGAAGGAAATTTGCATAAATATTGTCTGATGGTTATTATAATTTTCACATTTAAAAATGTAACATAAATTTCTTTTAGAAGATTATGATAGTAATAATAAGCTTGCATTTACATAACATTTTAAAGTTCATGTGGTGATACAACCCTGTGAGATAGGTACCATAGGCATTATCTTTGTTTTATAGAGCAGAGAACTCCGGATATAAGAAGTGGAATGAATTGCCCATAGTCACACAGCTAAACAACTGAGGTGACATTTAAGCCCAGGGTTTCCCAACTCCAAATCATGCAATCTAGTTTTAAAAAATCTTAATTAAAAAAAGTTATAATGATATTCTAGACTTATCTAAAGTCCAGGTTTAACTTTTGAGGATTCTCTGTCCTTTAGAGTTTTTGTGGTGTTTGATACTCACAATCACATTTGTGGACTGAACTGCTATTTATAATGATAATGAGCCTGATTTACAATTTGGAGGTTAGGTTATGATATAGTAGAAGAGAGTAGGGAAGAGAATTATCTCTTCCCCAATATTCCCATCTCCCTTCTCTGCAAGAATGGAAGGTTCTTCTGTGTGTCTAATTCATCTTTTGAGAGAGACTGGGAGATTATGGCAGGAATCTCAGAAGGGCAAATTCCAGGAATCCTCTTAGAAAGCAAGGAATGTATGTGAATCTAAACTTCTGTCTATGTCATCCCTTCTGTCTCCCCATCAGCTCTAGAGGTATCAACAGAAACAACAAAATTTTTAAACCCATTTGATGCTAAAATGTGGATGAATACGGAAAGAGGGTTTTTCTCCATCCCCATTCCTCCAAGAAAAATAGAATATTTCCTTTATTGTAGTCTGCCATCAGAACGAGTCTTGAATATGAGCTTGGTAGGTAATCACCTTCGGGATGATTTTTACCAGTAGGTCATACTGGAAGACACACCTCTTTCCTTCCGCTCCCCTCCCACCCAAATATCTCAACTAGTCTGCCACCAACTGAGTAATACCACCTTTAGAACAAATCATTGTTTTCCTAGATCTCACTCTGTTATTAATTATGTTTTAACTGTTAAGACATTGAAAAATTATCAGTTATTTGTAATGATAAAATGATTAGCAAGAGTCAGCTTCCTATAATGTCTAACATAACAGATGTGCGGTCAAGAGGGCCTGGATTCAAATCTCCCCTCTGACACTAGCTTTGTAACTACAAACAGGTCACTTAACTCCTTAAAAGTGGGGTGGATGAAAGGGAATACCTGAGCGGTATAAAAGGTAGAGGAAGAAAAAAAAACCTAGAGCATCAACGACAAATTTTGTTTATTTTACAACTTGCAATTTTGTTTAGCATTAGTTTTAACTAATAAAAAATCATAATTTCAACTTATGGAACTTCACTGTTTTATTTATCTAACTTGATTCCATTGAGTCCAATGCTAACAGTGCAAACATTGGCACTCCTGTGCAAACATGTTGCACAGATGAAGAAGTGAAAGCTCAGTCATGTGAAGTCACTGTCTAAGGTCATCCATGTAGAATGTGGCAGAGCTCAGACTCATAGGGATTTATAGAAGTTAGAGCTAGAAAGGACCTCAGAGATCATTCTAGTCCAATCGCTTCTTTGTACAGATAACCAGATTGGGAAGGGGCTTAAGTGATTTGCCCACGTAAGTAGCAGAGCTAGTATTCAAACCTAGTCAAACACTGACTCCAAGCCATTCTCTCCAACACTCCAGCATTCTACCCCTCCCAGGGTTTCTGTTTCTGACTCTAGGTCTATGGCTATTTCCCTAATATAAGCAACTGCTAAATGAGAAGGTAGGTGGTACGATGGATGGACTGTGGGGCCTGGAGTCAGGAAGACTGGAGTTCAAATTTGACCTCAGACACTAGCTATGTGACCCTGGGCAAGTCTCTTAACCTTGTTTGCCTCAGTTTCCTCATTTATAAAGTGAGCTGGAGAAGAAAACGGCCAACCACTTCAGTATCTCAGCCAAGAAAACCCCAGATTGGGTCATGAAGACATGACTGAAAACAACCAAACAACAACAGCAATGACAAATTAGCAACGAGCTAGATGACCAAAGGATTAGAGGATCACTGATAAATACCTGTATGGGACCCTGGAGGCCTTCGATCTAGGTGGCGCTGTAGTAGATAGAGCACTCATCCCCAAATCAGGAGGACCTGAGTTCATATTTCAGATTCAAAATTTAGATACTTCCTAGCTATGTGACCTGGAACAAATCACTTAACCTCTGGTTGCCTCAGTTTCTTCAACTATAAAAGGGGGATAATAGTAGCACCTACCTCATAAGGTTTCTGTGAGGATGAGATGAGATATTTTTATAATGCCTGGCACATATTAGGGTCTATATAAATGTTTATTCTTCTTCTCCCTTAAATGATTTGGCCAAGACCACTCAGGTAATATATATGAGGAGCATAATTTGAACCCAGGTCCTCCGATTCCAAAACTAATGCTCTTTCCACAGAATTAGGCTGTCCAAAAGGCTTACCCCTAAGTCATTTGGAAAGCAAATATTCACAAAAACAATATAATAAATGATGGTTCCCCAACTCATAAAACTGTTGTGCCCGGATTATAGTTGAAATGCTCTACCTTCGCACAGCTCAGGTGCCACCAACTTATAAGAAGCTTTGCTTACTTCCTTGTTATTTGTTAGCACTCTGTTTCTCTCGAAATTACTTTATATTTCTTTGGCTAGACTGCTTGTTCACTTTCTTGGGCATATGTCGCATCCTCACAATAATAGAATGTAAACTTCTCAAGGAAAAGTGCTATTTCACTTTTGTCCATCCCCAGTACCCAGCACAGCTCCTAGAATGTATAGCAGTTACTTTTAAAATCCTTATTGAATTGTGTTAAATCGAAAGAGTAAAAAACAAAACCCCCCAAACTGTAGAATCACCTTTTTCTCTCCTTTTAAATATCATGACATATGCATATGTTTAGAACACATTTCGTTGTTGTTCAGTTGTATATGATTCTTCTTGACCCTACTTGAGGTTTTCTTGGCAAAGATCCTAGAACGGTATGCCATTTCCTTCTCCAGCTCATTTTGCAGATGAGGAAACTGAGGCAAACTGGGTTAAGTGACTTGCCCAGGGTCACATAGCTAGTCAGTTTCTAAAGCCAGATTTAAACTCAGGAAGATAAATCTTCTTAACTCTAGGCCCTGTGCTCTAGCTATTGTACCAACTACCTGCCCAAAAACATATAGGAACACTTTAGAAGGGGCAGTTTTCCAGTACAATGTAAAGAAAGGTCTTTTGGGGGGTGAGAAAAGCTGGTTTCATGCCCTCCCTCTGCAACTTGCTACCTGTGTGAACTCAGGCAAGTCCCCTAAGCTCTTCACTGCCAAGATGAGGAGGCTGGACCAGATGGCCTCTGAGGTTCCTTCCAGCTCTACAGATATGAGCATGAAAAATCAACATTCCTGCTATAAAAATAGTAAATTTTAAAGAAACCTTAAAAACAGCTTTAAAAAAATGTATGGTGCTTAAGAAAATCAGGCTTAATTGGAATTTGAGCAGGGAGATATCTTAAGATTCTTAGGGGCTGATGAGATCACTATTTCAAATGATTTCCAAGTTTAACTCAGAATTGTGCTTCGATTACAGTGAAATGGAAAGGACAATGACTACATAGTTAAAAGACTTGAGATGTGAAGTTATGGTCTTAGCTGCGTGACCCTGAGTATGTCATTTAACATTTTAAACCTCAGTTTCCTCATCTGTAAATTAATAATAATAATACTTTTGTGAACTACCATGAGGGGGGTGGTTGTGAGGAAAGTGCTTTATACACTTTTAAGGTGCTGTCAGAATGTGAACTAGTATTAATCACGTGTCAATCAATCAACAAACATTTATTAAGTAACTACTATGTCGGGGACTGCTCTAGGTACAGGAGATTCAATGATAAAAACAAGACAGTCCTCAACTTCAAGGAATTTGGGTTCTAATGGGTAGGGATGGGGCAGGGAGAGAAGTCCCCACCTTCAAGGAATTTGGGTTCTAAGGGGTAGGGATGGGGCAGGGATAGAAGTACATAAAAACAAAGCACATGCAAGATAATCTTGGAAGGGAAAAGAATGGTGGATGAGAGGACCAAGAGGAGACCATGCTACCCCACACAGGAGCTAGCATCTGAATTAAGTACTGAAGGAAATCAGGGATTCTAGGAGAGATAGGTGAGGAGGAAGAACATTCCAAGCCTGAGGCAGAGGGACTGAAGATAAAGTGTTGCATCATGAGTGAGGAGCAGGAAGAAGTCCATTATATCTGGACCAGAGTGTACATTGAGGGGAGTAATGCTGAATCTCATTATTGGACTTCCAGCTCTCACCTATGGCTTCTATCCTTAATCTACCCAGAAGCTGGTAGGGCTGTCCAACCAAAGGGCTCATACTCATAGAATTTCAGAATGGAGAAGGTTGCTTAGAAATAACTTACTCCAATGTCCTCCTGGATGGATTTTTATTCTACTAAATCTTAGGCTCAAGAATGAGAGACTACACTCCTCCCTGGATTATCTACAAAGCCCAGACATGAAGGTTGGATATGGAAGCACTACAGGCTCCTCCATTGCTTCCAATACACACTATAGTCCTGGAAGCGTGGGCTGAGGAGGTAGGCAGCTGGGAAGTACAGGAATATAGGAGGTGGCTGAATGTCCCTTAGCCTAAGTGATCTTTCTCTCTGGTGCACTCTTCTTTACAAAGCTGCTGAGGTGATGTCCTCTCCATAGATACCAAAAGTAGGGTCTATGGAGCTGGAGAGGGAGGTAAACCTCAGGAGTCATTTATCCAATCAATTTATCATTATGAATTTATTAAAGATTTACAGGGTGCCAGGACAGGTGGGAGCTGAGGACAGGGGAGCATTATAGTTCATATGTAAGAGGCATTCTTAAATTGGACACATTCCTAAAGGTAGAGTGCAAAGGCAAATAAAAGGGGTGTTAATTGCCCCTTATAAATGTGAAGGAATTTAGGAAGCTAATTAGAGCTTTTCTTTCATTTACCAGATTCTCTAACTTTTTGAAAAGTCTTAGGTGGAGTTGGCACTGTAATGCTGAGGTTTCCTTGTATAAAGGACCTATAAAATGAAGAAATACTTTAGCAACTGAAATCTTAATTAGGGTGACCTGAAAATCTTTTATGAGATGCAGATAGATTTGCTAGGTATAAATTTTAAGAAGCAACATACTGTATGAATAATGTAACAGGCTGGGCAGTTCCATTCATTGGCATATCTATATTTCTTGATTCCATTGAGGCAGGATAGAAATGGGTCAGAATACATGGAAAAATGTATAATTTCATGGTTTTCTGCTGGCAGTAAAAGGTCTTCCATAAGACATCATTGTACAGGGAAAAGAATGGTCTATTTGTAATCAGAAGATCTGGGTTAAAATTCCAAGTTCTATGTTATTTTGGGCAAGCAACTTAACCATTCTGGGCCTCAGTTACATCATCTGTAAAATTTGTTGGACTAGGTGGCCTTTTTAGTCACTTCAAACTTCACATCTATAATCTTATAATCTGATATTTCTTGTCCTATGTCCAGGGGAACACTGTTTAATGTTTAATAACTGGCTCTCCTGAAAAAAGTATGAAATACTTTTAAGTTTAATTTGCATTATTAACATTTTTATGTGACTTTCTTATGTCTATATGTTCACCAACATGATCACCAAACAATAAACGATACCCTGATCCATGGCATTTGCCAATCTTCTAGGTGTAAATGCTCGCACTGAAAATTTAACAACCAGATCTTCAGAGTCTGTTTGAGCTGGTTCCAGCTGTAGCCAGAGTGGCCTTTGTTTTCTTTGAATGACTCAGCTTACCTCATGGAGCCTCACTGGATGCTGGGGCTTGCTCTTCCGGGGCAGGAAGCCCAGTGACCATGCCAGAAATCAGAGAACTTCCTGTGTGATGAGTCATGGGGCTGGCTGAGGGGAAGTGTTAGCTCCAGAACCTGGTCTACACTAGGGGGTGGGGCCAAGTCAAGAACCAATCAGCCCTGGTCATTCAGGCGACACTTGATGATGTCAAAAATTCTATAAGAGGGGAGAGGACAGCTTGAAGATCCCTATTTCCTCTTCCGATTGGTGTGGGAGCAGCGGGGAGTGTGACTCTGGGTCAGCCCTTGCTCTTGGGCCAAGCCCAGATGTTGGTAACTATGAATTGTATTGGGTCTGTCTGTTGATATTTGTAATTTGTTTGTATTTTGGTTTTGCGGTTTGGGGTGCTGGTTTGTTTTCTCCCGAACTAAATGAATGTTTTGAACCTCAGGGTGCTGGTTTTTTCCCCTGAAGTACGTGAATGAATCTGTATTTGGTATATCTCTTGATGCTTGTCTCTTTGCTCCCCTGAACTAACTGAATGCTGGCATTTTTTCCCCTGAACTAAATGAATGTTGTCTGTATGCTAACTGAATGCTGGATTAAAGTAAGCTGGTCAACCCCTTCACCGTGCTTTCTTTGTTTAAGCAGATAAAAAGAACTTGTGCTTTCCCGGCGTCCCGGCAGCCTCCTGGGTCCCGGCAGCTTCCTGGGTCCAGGCAGCCTCCTGGGTGCTGGCTGTGGAGGGGGGGATCTTACGCCCCCACAGAAGCTGCTAGCTGGGTTGTTAAAACACCAGCATACCCTGTCTATATCTTACTATCCCATCCATCAATCAGTGAGCATTTATGAAGTCTTGCCACATGCCAGGCACTTTGCTAGATACCTGGGATACAAATACAAAGAAAGAAACACTCCCTACTCAATATCTCCATCAAACTGATCTTGTGCTTTCTTGCCACTGTGAAATCTCTTCACGCAGTCTCTTCTCCTTAGAATGACCTCTCTTCCTATCTGTACTATAAAAGTCCTACCCATCTTTCAATGTTGAACTCAATATATAACTTCCCTTATGACTCATTCCCTGAAATTCCACACTGGAAATGAGCCTACAAATTTCCATGACACATTTGTTCCTTCCTCTCTTATGACATTTATCACATATGGATTTGTTTTGTAGCTATTTATGCCTATCTTATTTCCCCTTCTGAACTCCCTGACTGGGTTGCCCCTAGAAAAGTAACTATGTCAAAGTGGGAAACAGACTTAGATTGGAAAGAGGACTGCATTCTCTAACTTAACTCCAACAGCATCACCATGGGGGAGCCATTTAACCTCTATAAGTTTAATTTTCCTCAAATTATGATCATACTACCTACCTCCCAGAATCATTGCAAAGAAAACACTTTGAAATCACTCTCAAACACTCCAATGTATTGGTGATATCATCAAACTGGATATTCCCTCCAAGTACGCATATGGCAACCCATCCATGCTACCTGTCCTTTGTGATTTTCCTCCACGTCTTTCCCTAAGTTGGAGTCCGGTCAATGTGCTCAAGGTCCTCCTTCATTAGGTCTTTAGCAGGGGAGCAAAAACAGATGGTTATGGTGACATTCCAAGTCCGAGCTTTTAGGATCTAAGAACTTCAAGTAGCTTCATCAGAGATGTGCATTTCCTTTTAGAAATCATCATGGTGTTTTGAACAGGATGGTAACAGAAACTAACTTCTTAAACACCACAAAAACTCAAGGTACTTTTGAGTAGTTGTGCTAATATTAAATTTTGACCATAATAAGAGTTTAAAACAATGAGCCCCTACTAAGCCAACACTATCCCAGATTGGTTCAGAGCTCAACTCAAATGCTCATTTGCTATCTATGTGACCTTGGGCAAGTTAGTTAATCTCTCTGAGTCTTTGTTTCCTCCTCTGTAAAGTGAGTGAGTATGACTAGTTGTTCTCTGAGATCTTCTCTAATTCTAGACCTGGAGCCTAGGAGAGTGACTTTAAGATCTAATTACTTGTTACTCTTCAGTTGCTCTGATAAATTCTCTTCACACTTAAAATTCCACTGGAAGCTGTAAGAAGAAAAAGAAAAGGTTTCTGAAAGGAAATGTTTTTATTACATTTCTGTCTTGTCAGGAATTGTAAGGAAGTAAAAAACAGGAGAGATACATGCACAGAAGAAAACTACTTATCTAAGCCCTCTGATGATAAGCAGGAGATGTGTTTGTTCCCTGTCTAGCATCCAAGCTAGATCCTGTATTAGGAAGCAGCGTGGGCCTATGTTAGGAGATGGCTTAAACAGCTCCAAAAAGCAATCATATGTTGAGAAAGTTGAGATTGTTTATTTCCATATTTATAAGCACCTAACTCAGCCTTGAAGATTATGGATATGACAAATATGTCCATTGCTACGAAATATATGGGGCACACTTAATCTACAAGAAAAATTCCCTAATTGTGATTCTATGGGGTCATGGAAGGTGCGGCAGAGTCCCGCTAAGTCAAGAGCTTTAGGGATTGGTATCAGTAATATAAAAAAATCCATCAATACAAACATAAGGGTCACATAAAGGAAAGAAAGTAAAAGGTAGCATGACTTTGCTAGGAGGGGGAAAAGCTATAAGTCAAAGGATATAGAATTATAATTACAAAATATTCTGATTAAATCTCCCATAAAATAAGATGTATGGTAAAGGTCACCAAACCTTAACCAGAGCTATAATTTAGAACTGTCTAAACACCTGGAATTATTCTCGGGGGAAATTAGAGTTTTTCATTTGCTTAGCAAGCCTGGCTATCTGTGCAGCAGGGTAGGATTTCAGGGTAAGTCAAGAATTACAGTGAGGAAGAAATTTTATTTTGTGGGTAACTTCAAATGCTTCCTCTGATCAAAAAACGTCTTCCTCAATGGCTAATGTTGATTATCCTCTTTGCGCTTCTCTCAAGAACCTCCCTTGTATTCCTAGATGATGTTGAACTGCTAACCTTGACCTTAGAAAGTTTCCACCCTTCCCCCTACCCCAGCTTCCTCTCCTTTTCCACATCCTTCGTTATCTTCTTAGAGAATGGTTTAGGAAGTTGTTTTTTTTCCCCTGGAGGCAGAGTACCTCAAATCCCTTCTACCACTGATTTCCTTGAACAACTTTTAAATATCTTTGGTGGGAGGAGATTGGAGATTGGTGGTAGCAGAAAATGGGATGGTTTACCAACAGACAAGAAGAAACCTTTTGTGGCAAATCTACTAGTGATGGACTCAAGGTGCAGAATTAGGTATATATTGTTGGATATGACTGCTATGGGAATTCATTTTCTTTGACTATGCATATTTGTTACAAGGGTTAAATTATTCTTTCTTTTTTTTTTACAGTAGTAATGAGGGTGGTGGTTGTTGTTCAGTTGTTTCAGTTTTATCTGACTCTTTGTGACCCTATTTGGAGTTTTCTTGGCAAAGATACTAGAGTGGTTTGTGCAATGGCAAGCAAAGCATAGCTTTTTTTTTTTTGCTCTTTTCTCTTTTGGAGTTCTAGTTCTCTGCCCTAAGGTAATCAAGTGCCTTTGATTGAAACTTGCTTTGTTTCTTTCTTTTAAAAATTTATTTATTTAATATTTTAGTTTTCAACATTGATTTCTACAAGATTTTGAGTTACAAATTTTCTCCCCATCTCTACCCTCCCCCCCATTCAAAGATGGCATATATTCTGATTGCCCCATTCCCCAGTCAGCCTTCCCTTCTGTCACAAACTCCCTTCTCATCCTCTTTCCCCTTACTTTCTTGTAGGGCAGGATAGATTTCTATGCCCCATTGCCTGTATATCTTATTTCTCAGTTGCATGAAAAAACAGCTTTTTCTTTTGAGCATCTGATTTTAAAACTCTGAGTTCCAAATTTTCTTCCCTCTTCCCTTCCCACCCACTCTCCCTAAGAAGGCAAGCAATTCAACATAGGCCACACATGTATCATTATGTAAAACACTTCCACAATACTCATATTGTGAAAGACTAACTATATTTCCCTCCATCCTATCCTGTCGCCCTTTATTCGATTTTTTCCCTTGACCCTGTCCCTTTTCAAAAGTGTCTTCTTTTGATTACCTCCTCCCCCTATCTTCCCTCCCTTCTATCATGCCACCTGTTTTTATCCCCTTCCCCCTACTTTCCTTTGGGTAAGATACCCAATTGAGTGTGTACATTATTCCCTCCTCAAGTCAAATCCGATGAGAGCAAGATTCACTCATTCCCTCTCACCTGCCCCCTCTTCCCTTCCAACAGAATTGCTTTTTCTTGCCACTTTTATGTGAGATAATTTACACCATTCTATCTCTCCCTTTCTCCCTCTCTCAATATATTCCTCTCTCATGCCTTAGTTTTATTTTATATTTTTAGATATCATCCCTTCATATTCAAATCACCCTGTGCCCTCTGTCTCTATATAAGTATATTCCCTTCAACTACCCTAATACTGAGAAAGGTCTCATGAATTACACACATCACCTTTCCATGTAGGAATGTAAACAAAACTGTTCAACTTTAGTAAGTCCTTTATGATTTCTCTTTCTTGTTTACCTTTTCATGCTTCTCTTGATTCTTGTGTTTGAAAGTCAAATTTTCTATTCAGCTCTGGTCTTTTCACTGAGAAAGCTTGAAAGTGCTCAATTTTATTAAAAATCCATATTTTGCCTTGGGGCATTATACTCAGTTTTTCTGGGTAGGTGATTCTTGTTTTTAATCCTAGCTCCTTTGACCTCTGGAATGTCGTATTCCAAGCCCTTCAATCCCTTAATGTAGAAGCTGCTAGATCTTGTGTTATTCTGATTCTGTTTCCACAATACTCAAATTGTTTCTTTCTGGCTGCTTGCAGAATTTTCTCCTTGACCTGGAAACTCTGGAATTTGGTTACAATATTCCTAGGAGTTTTCTTTTGGGGATGTTTTTCAAGAGGCGATCAGTGAATTCTTTCAATTTCTCTTTTACCCTCTATCTCTAGAATACCAGAGCAGTTTTCCTTGATAATTTCTTGAAAGATGACGTCTAGGCTCTTTTTTTAATCATGGCTTTCAGGTAGTCCAATAATTTTTAAATTATCTCTCCTGGATCTATTCTCCAGGTCAGTAGTTTTTCCAATGAGATATTTCACATTGTCTTCCATTTTTTCATTCCTTTGTTTCTATTTTATAACATCTTGATTTCTCATAAAGTCACTAGCTTCCACTTGCTCCAATCTAATTTTTAAAGTGGTATTTTCTTCAGTGGTCTTTTGGACCTCCTTTTCCATTTGGCTAATTCTGCCTTTCAAGGCATTCTTCTCCTCATTGGCTTTTTGGAGCTCTTTTGCCATTTGGGTTAGTCTATTTTTTAAGGTGTTATTTTCTTCAGTATTTTTTTGGGTCTCCTTTCACAGGTCATTGACTTGTTTTTCATAGTTTTCTTGCAACTCTCTTATTCTCTTCCCAATATTTCCTCTACTTCTCCTACTTGCTTTTCCAAATCCTTTTTGAGCTCTTCCATGGCCTGAGACCAATTCATATTTTTCTTGGAGGCTTTTGATGTAGGCTCTTTGACTTTGTTGACTTCTTCTGGTTGTATGTTTTGATCTTCTTTGTCACCAAAAAAAGATTTTAGAGTCTGAGTCTGAGTCTGAGCCTGAGTCCTTTTTTGCTGCCTGTCCATCTAACTACTTGACCTTTGAGCTTTTTGTCAGGGTATGACTGCTTGTAGATAGGGCTTTGTCCCAAGCTTTAGGGGCTGTGCTGCTGTTTTCGGAGCTACGTCTACTCCACTGCCCCCGCAACCTCTGCCACAGCAGTGCTCCTCCAAGAACCTCCAACCTAGACCACGACCCAGATCCAGGCAGGATAATGTAAGCCCTGCATTCCCACTCTGGTCTGCTGCTTGATTCCTCCCACCATGTGAGCCAGGGACTCTGGAAGCAGCTGGAAGCAGCTGACACTGGATGTCTGGAAGAAGCTGCAGGAGCTTCCTGCTGCTGCTGTCACCACTGTGCACCACCTCCACCTCCCCCAGGGCTGGGGCCTGACCTCTTTATAACCCAGTCTAGCAGTTTTCCCACTAACCTGCTCCATGGTCTTAGCCGTTTGTGGGTTGACAAGGCTGGTAACTGCCACAGCTCAACGATTCATGGCCCTAAGGCCTGCTCCGGGCTGCCTCCTGGTCTGGTCTGTCCTGGTGTGGCCCACACTGGGCTGTACTCTGCTCCTAGCACCGTGTGCTAGACCCTTCTCAGAGACCATCCAGGCTGTCCTGGCCTGGAGACCTGCTTCTCTCTGCTATTTTGTGGGTTCCACAGCTCTGGAATTTGTTCAGAGCCATTTTTACAGGTGTTTGGAGGGATTTGGGGGAGAGCTTAAGGGAGTCCCTGCTTTCCAGTCTCCATCTGGGCTCTGCCCCTGAGTCTTGCTGTTTCAGTAAAGAGTCTTTGATTGAATCAAGAGTCTTTGATGACTTGCTTAAGTCACAAGAAAGCCTAAGTCACATGAGTTTTAGTCACATGGTTGTGATACCCTCTGACCCTGAAGAACTGCATATATATATACTCTGAGATTAGCATTTTGCTTTAGGGACTCACTCATTAGAAGAGCGTTTCTGTGACTTGGCTAGACAAGACTCTGGGTAGCCATTAAGGAGCCCTTCTGGCTTTGAAAACCCAGATGTTAGTGCTTCTCTTTCTGGTAACTATGGAGTATGTAACTATGTATCTACTGATTTGTGTTATTTACTCTGTTTATATAATTTCTGCTTGTAATCTCTGTTTGTGTTTTCTCTGAAGTTCAGGGTACTGACTTTTTCCCCTGAATTAAGTGCATGATATATGTATATTTGATTAAAGTGAGATTATAAACCCCCCAGAGTTGCTTTTCTTAGAAAAGCAGACCAAAGAACCTGTGCTAGCAGCCCTCCTGTGTTCTGGTGTTATTGGCCTTACACAGCCATAGTAGCTGCGAGTAGCATTGTTGTTACAGTTTGCCATTTCCTTCCCTAGCTCATTTGACAGTTGAAGACCTGAGGCAAATAAGGTTTAGTTACTTGCCCACAGTCACACAGCTAGTAAGCTGGATTAGAACTCAGGAAGATGAGTCTTCTTCCCTCTAGGTTGCATGCTCTATCCACTGTACCTCCTAGCTGCCCCAAAATAAATATTTATTAATTGAATATGTATGTATGTATGTATACACACACACGTGTGTGTATGTATCTATAGTTCTGTCTATATTTGTGCCTATATTCATGTCTATCTATCTATCTATCTATTACGCATCTTTCTCTCTTTCTCTCACTTTTTAAGTAGTGGGAGAGTTCTAGGCCCTCCCAGGAAGTATAGTCAAAGTCTCTCCTGTTTTAACTTTGATATCTCTTCCCAAACCTGAATGGCTTAGTCATTCATGACTTCTTCTTCTTCTGATCCTGATTACCCTGATCCTTTCTTTTGAAACCGGGTGGGAGTAGAAGAGTGGTCCTACAGCACTCCATTTAGATGAGATGGTCCAATTAGGCATGACTTCCTTTTATCAAAAGAGGGGTCTTCTTAATATGCTCTGGTTTTGAAAGTTTAATGTCCACTCCAACCATTTCCCAACACTATAAGAGAACCCCTCTTGTGTTTTAGTGTGTTTTTTATTTCAAAAGTAAACTCAGCACCAAGTCAAATGGAAACTTCTTTTCTAAACTTAAGCCTTACTTAAGTCTTAGGAGGGTCTTTTTCTAAGGCAGTCATGAGTCTCATGTGACATTTGTTTTGCTTTTCTTTACATGGCCTTGACTTCACAATATAGTATGGTAGAGGAAGAAGGGAGGAAAGTTGGAAGGGAGGAAGGAAGGCAAGAAGGAAGAAAGGAAACAATACTTTATTAAGTACCTATGTGCCAGGTACTGTACTAAGCACTTTAAAATATTTTCTCATTTGACTTACCCAGGGTCACAGAGCTCGTAAGGGTCCAAAGCCAAATTTGAACTCAGGTTTCCTAATTCCAGGGCCAATGCTCTATTGACTGAGTCATTTAGCTGTATAAAGATAATTAACATGTATAACTATTGTAAAGACAAGTGTTCTGGACTAAGAGTCAGGAGATCTGGATTCTAGTAGCTTTGCAACTGACCCTGGACAAGCTACTCAGTGTGCTTCCACAGGCTTTACTTTTATATCTTGTGAAGTGAGGTGTTGGACTGGATGGACTCTAAGGTCATTGCAAGTTCTGATTCCTTATTCTCTGCCCATCTATATGATCTCCTTCCAGAAGTACTCTAAGGATGCTCTCACATTGAGAGTTGGATTACTGGGCCTTTATCAATTAGAAATGGGATTGTGAATCTATTACTGAACATAATTAGAAGAGTATGCATCTAAGAATAAGAGTTATAAAATATGTCAGAATTACCTGTTACCGTAATTGCTACAACTATACTCCAAGACATGTGGAAGATAGAGAAGGTCCCTGGTGGTCTGTTCAGGTTTATAGGCATACCTTCCCATATGAAATAACAGATATTGTCAGTAAGGAACATCATCTCCAAATATGTAGGATTGTGGTTTCTATATTCATTCATTCATTCAGCAAACACTTATCAAGTGACAATGTACAAGATACTGGTAGAAGTGGGGATATAAAGACAAAAATGAAATTTTTCATCTTTCAAAGAACTTATTTTCTAAAAGGGAGAAGTCAAAAAACATTTGTTAAGTGCCTACCATGTGATAGACATTGTGCTAAGCACTGTCTTATTCATATACAACATATATAAAAGCAAATTCAAAGTTATACCATTATATTGTGTGTGTGTGTATGTGCGTGTAATCCCGAGCTTAACAAAGATCAGATGACACGATCAAATCCACAAACACTGGACACGAATAGGAGAGGATTGCATGTGAAACTGAATTTCTATTATGTAGAACTTGCTTTTCTTTTAAAGTATATCATAAATTCAGTGTGACACTTTCAATGCTGAACTGATTATCTATAACTCCTTCTTGTCTTGCTTCTATTCTCTTCTTATTTTGGGAAAGAGAATGTGAAGATTGGGCAATTGTTAGGCCCTAGCTATCAGAAGTGACTCCATGTTAGACCACTGATTGACCCACCTATGCACTGGGAAGTTTCTACGTACCCAATATAACTCATTTAGTTAGCTTCATTTAACCAAAGAATACAAGGCTTTCTTGATCATAATCAGTTTAGCAAACTTTATCGAGTCAAATATACAATGTTAGCAGTCTTTCCTAATCACAATACCCTTGTGATCGGATACAGCTTGGGGCAGGAGAGATATGGTTGAGAGATGGGCTAGAGGGAGCACGTCACAGTCCAGGTCACCTTCTGATAGACTACCTTTAAGGTCTTCCTCCATTCAGGCCCTGAGACTCTGCCAGCAATGACAATAAGATTTAAGTGCAGAGGCACAGAGCTCTGAATTGTCTATCAGAGTATGCACCTTACTGTACAACTGTGTACTTTCCCATGGGATTGAAGGGCTGGAAAAATGAGTGCTTTCATCTCTTGATTACTCAATGAACTGCCTGGATTCTGATACTTTGTGTTCTTTTTCAAGACCTCTCTTCATAGAAAACCTATCCACAATCCTACTCTGTCTCCCACCTTCTTTCCTTCAAATTACAAGTTAATGTTAATAGAAAGAGGGTGCTAACAACCGGGGGATCAGGAAAAAGCCTCACAAATGAGAGGGCAACCGAATGGTGCTTTAGAGAGCAGATTCTATGAGGAGGAGGAAAGGACATTGCAGACGTGGGGAGCCACTTCTACAGTTATGTATGTGGAAGCTGAAATATGAAATATACTATACAGGCCAATTTTATTGGAATGGAGTATGTGTGAAGGGGAGTAAGATGAAATAAAGAAGTAATATGAAAGGGAATAATATGAAATAAGATGGAAAGGTAGTTGGGGAACCAGATTGGGAAGGACTTCAAATGCTAAGCTATAATGGTATATGTAAATATACCTTCTTTGTTTCAGTTCTCTGGGTTACGGGAAGATTATAAATGTCGAACTACTGGCATAAGGCTAAAAGAAATATTTTTTTTGAAGATGAATTCATTCTTGTCTCATTTTTCTGTTTAAAAAGCCATCCCTTCTATGGTGTTCTAACCAGATATGTGGAAAGCAAAGAATGTTCAAACCATTGTCTCTATTTCAAGTTGTTGAAAAAGACTTTTAAATATCTTCAAAGGGAAACCTTTGGGATTGGAAGGTGGGAAAGAGTCAGGAAAAAGACACTATCTATGCAACTGCAGGGCTAAATAATGGTTCCCAAGGCTGCTTAACTCCTATTTCCTTGAGGTTGTGATGGTGTCTGGTCACCACACTTTGGAATTCTCCATTTGCTATTTGAAGATTTCCATTCATGTGGTGAATTCACTACCTACCTATCAATATATCACATTCCATTTTTGCACAGCTCTGTGTTAGGAAGTGTTTCCTTATGTTGCTACATCTCCCCATAATGGTTCTAGGCTGTACACTGAGGGGTTAAGGTATGTCTTTCCTAATATCAGTCTTAGAGGGGAAAAGGCCCAAGGCCTCTCCTGGTATAACACTATCTCTCACCAGACTGTCAGTGAAGAAATCAAACAAAAAATAGATATCTACAAAAGCATGGAGAGTATGGCACCCATACACAGCCAGTCAAAGAAATTTCTCTTAACCACAGAAACAGTTACATAATGTCTATGTATGCTCCAAGGTCTCTTCAAGGCATTTCCATTACACATTACCTCATGGAAGCTTGCCCCCCACAACCTCCTCCAAGTGGGGAAACACCATCAGAAGTGCTCTGTGCGTTGGCCAGTCCTCTTCTCCCCTTTTAAAAGCTTTATTCTTTTCTACATGACAATCTTTTAAATAGTTGGAAAGTAGCAATCATATCCGTTCTTCCAAGGTACCTTTTTTTCAGCAAGATACAAATTTCATGAATCTTTCACAGTCTCTATATAAATTATATGGCAAAGTTAGCAAAGACAGTATTACTGATATTTGAATAATTCTAGGAACCCATTTCATCAAGAAATTAGCATGTGAAGATAAAAGAAAATCAGATGTGAATTCAGCTTAGTTTTTCAGGTTCTTTTGGGAAATTATTTTGAATTAAAAATTTCTTACCAGTTGTTTTTTTCTGTTACCAGGACAAATCAAAATTCTTGTTGGTAGTCTTATTTTATTTTTAGTGTTTCCTCCACCAAGATGGCTTTTCCTGTTTTTTAGGTTTCACCCAGCCAAATTTTCTTTCCTTGTCAGCAAAAGTCACAGATAAGCTGCTTTAAATGCCATTCTTATACATGTTAGGAAATTTAGAATCTCAGAAGGACAAGCCAACAAGCTCACTGTTCTCTTCCTTCAAGTTTTCAGTTAAAACAGCAACAACAACGAATACCAACATTTTAAATAATGATGCTGCTGTAAACAACTGTGGAAGAGGAAGCCAACATCTGCAGCATGGGATTGTGGTTAGTCATCCAGACCAACTATAACTGATACTTTTCCAAGTTCTTGAGTAGGACTGCGAGTCTGGGGCTCAGGGAATCTAGGGCTCAGTATTTAAGTCCCAGATTTGTCACTCGCTAGCTTTTCCACCTTGGGTAAATCATGTCACTTCTCTGGGTCTCTTTTCCTTGACTTCTGAGGGGTACAGCTTAGTTGATCTCTAAAATTCTAACAATCTCTGAAGTCTGTCCATCTTGAAATATCACGCTGATGAAACCAGAACTCAACAATTCAAGGGAATTGTAACTTGTTTATTTAAATTCTTTTGCTACTCTCCCTCTCCCTCATCCGCATCCAAGTATTATTATGTGGTTTCTCTGGGAAAAAAATGTTTTTTTCCCCATAGGGGATAGTTAAGCTGTTTCAAAAAAACTTCCAGGAAGGGCTTATTATTTTTTCCTGCCACTATCCAGGTATTTATTTTCAAATACATATCCCATAAGCATCTCAAACTTAACATGCCCAAAATAGAACTCATTATCTTTGTCCCAGAACCTCCTTCTCTTCAAATTTCCCATTCTTTTTCTCCTGGGGATCATTGTGTGTACTCCCAGTTGTGCAAGTTTACAAACTGAGACATTCATGAATCTTTACTTGCAGTCCTTTTCAATATTATTTCTACCTCTTCATCTCTCATGTCCATTGTCATCATTGCACTCATAGGACCAGCAACCTGGTTCAGGTCCTTAGCACTTCTCTTCTGTACTATTGTAATGGTTTCTCTGTCTCAAATCTCTCCCAGCTGCCACAGTGATATTACTAAGGTACATGTCTGACCATGTCACTTCCTGATTCAAAAAGTTCAAGATAGCTCCCTATAAAACACAAACTCTTTTATTTGACGTTTAAAATCCTTAATAATCTGTCTACATTTTACCTTTTCAAGTTTATGACACATTACTGTGAACTCTACATTCTAGTCAAACTGGCTTACTTGCTGATTCTTGTACGTGACATTCTATCTCCCATTCCCATTCCTTTCTGCAGGCTCTCCCCCAGGCCTGGAATGTACTGCCTCCTCACCTCGGCCTAAGAATGTCTAGCTTCTTTCATATCTCAGTTCCAGTGCCATTGCCTATGTAATACCTTTCCTGATCACTTTAGCTGCTACTGCCCCCATCAACTGCTTTTTATTTATTTTGTATATATTTTATATTTAATTATATATGTACACGATTCCCTTGTTGGAACCTATGTTCCTTGAGGGAAATAATCACTTTATTTATTCATTCATTCATTAATGCATCTATCTATCTATCTATCTATCTATCTATCTATCTATCCATCTGTCTATCCACCTATCCATCTATCTATCTATCCATCCATCCAACTATCTATCTATCTATCTATCTATCTGTCTATCTATCTATCCATCCACACATCTATCTATCCATCCATCCATCCATCCATCCATCTATCTATCTATCCACCCATCTATCTATCTGTCTATCTATCCATCTATCTATCTATGTCCTTGAATCCCCAGGGCTTAACACAGTGTTTGGAATATAGTAGGCAATTAGTTAATACATGCTCATTGATCTATTGGTGATTGATTATTTGGTATGTTAGAAACAGGAATGGCTCTGCCACTTGGGGCATTCAGTCAATAAACATTTATTAAGCACCTATTACATTCCAGACACTGCAATAAGCACTGAGGAAAGAAAGAAAGGTAAAAGACAGCCCCTATTTTCAGGTAGCTCACAATTTAATGGAGGAGACAATATGCAAAAAACTGCACACACAATTTATCTATCTACATACACACATATGTACAGGGTGTTCCTAAAGTCTGGACACATAGGCAAAAATGCATATTTTCAAGAAATGAAATGAATGAAATTTTCAACAACATGTTATTTAATTGGAATATTAACAAATAACATCTTCAATATGATTTCCATCATTTGTGATGCAAAGGTTGATGCGCTTTGCAAGATTCACATGACCTCGATGCAGTAACTCCACATTGCTGTCAGTTTTAGCACATTCACTCTTTATGCATTCAATCAAGTGTTTTGCATCTGTGATTTTCATTGAGGATACCCCAGATACCTTTAGCATACCCCAGAAAAAGAAGTCAAGGGAACTAAGATCTGTTAATATTTCAAATATTTCAGAATGTACGTTTTTACCTATGTGTCCCGACTTTAGGGACACCCTGTATGTGTACACAGATATACATATATGTATATATGTGTACATATATATAATACACATACACATATATATGTATATGTATATTCAGAAATATTCAAAGAGAGAAAGCACTAGAATTTAGAGGGACTTGAAAAGGTTTCCTATAGAAGATAGGATTTTAGGTGGGATTTGAAGGAAGCCATGGAATCCAAGAGGTAGGGATGAGGCGGGAGAATATTTCATGAATAAAGGACAGCCAGTGAAAATGCCCAGAGTCAGGAGATAGAATGACTTATGTGAGAAACAGGAAAGGAGGCCTATGTCATTGGATCAAAGAGTAGCTGGGGTGGGGATGGGTTGTTTGTCATTTGTTTTCAAAGAGGACCTATGATATTACAGTCTTGACTGGTTTGTGAATTGTATTTAAGTGAGACAGAGTTGCACAAAGTCATCAGACTCTCTTTGAGAGTTATCGAAGTCCAGTACCAAGACAAAAGTCAAGATGACTGGCAATGAACAGGATGCAGTGGATAAACTTGGCATCTTTCATGTCTAACCAAGCTCTAAGTGCTCTCCAGTCACAGTGCTTGCTTCAGCTGCCTTCATGGCCATTGGAACAAATTATTCTTATCTGTTCATTCTGTTGGGGGGGGGGAAGTCTTCCCATGCTTGGGGTAGACAACCCCCTAATTTATCAATGGGTTTGATTACTCTCAATCTAGGTTAGCCCGTCTGCCAAGATGGTTTGCCAAGGTGTGGCCACTGCACATGACTCAGCTTCTTGAAGCCATAGGTGAGAGCTGAGTTCCAGGTAGACACCAAAGGTGGATGTTTTTATTGTTGTTCAGTCATGTTCTGCTCTTTGTAACTCCATTTGAGGTTTTCTTGGTGAAGATACTGGAGTGGTTTGCCATTTCCTTCTCCAACTCATTTTACAGGTGAAGAACTGAGGTAAACAGGGTTAAGTGATTTACCCAGGGTCACATAGCATACAGGTATAAGAGGCCAGATTTGAATTCATGAAGATGAGTCTTCCTGATTCCAAGCCCAGTACTCTATACACTATGCTATCTAGCTGAGCAGCCCTGAAAAGGGCTTGGCAAGTCCTCACACCAGAGGTGTGAGGAAGCAAGCAGAAGGAGTGGGTATAATGTGTAAGAATCCTGGAAAGGTGGAAGGGAGTGAGGTGTATGAAGGGCTGTGAAGCCAAACAGAGGGTTTCTTAGAAGTGATAGAGAGCTACTGGAGTTTATTGAGTCGGGGGATGATGTGGTCAGACCTGTACTTTAAGAAGATCATGTTGACAACTGAGTGGAGAATAGACTAGAGGGAGGAGACCATAAGTGACCAGCCTGCAGGATATTGAAATAATCTAGGGGTGAGGTGATGAAACCCTGAACTATGGTTTTGGCAATGTCAGAGGAGAGAAGGGGCATATGTGACAGATGTTATGAAGGTAAATTAACATGTCTTGGCAACAGATTGGACACTGGGTATGACAGAGAGAAAATGAAGAACTGAATGTGACAGCTAGGTTTTGAGCCTGGGGGACTGAGATGATGGTGGTGACTTCAGATGGAATAGAGAAGTTTAGAAGGGAGAACGGTTTGAGGGTTTGAGAAATGAATATTTCTCTCTTACATTTAATTTATTATTGTATTAGGACCAAGGTTTTTCCCCCTTTTCTACTTCCTCATCCAGAAATCAACCAGTGTGGGAAATCTCTCTTAAAGATTTACACAGACCAAGATCTAATCAGACAGTATAAGAAATTCTAAGCTTGGACTAATGGGTGTATTCCTGCTGATTGTATTTGCTCAGACAGGTCCTGGGAAAATTATCAAGACAGGTGATATGGACACTGATGTCTCTCTGACCAAGATTTGAGTGATCTAAGTCACTTGCTCCAAGATAACCCACCTCCCATTGTGTTCATCAATCAGAGTTGAGTGGGCAACCCTTGGGAACACGTCCTCTTCCAAGAGCATATAAACTGTGACTCTGTCACCATTAGGAGTCTTTTGTCTAAGAGAGACAGCCAAATGACCATCCTTTTACTAATAACTTGCTGGCCATATTAATAAAATTATTAAATTACCCAGGAACTACAGGTCTTGAACCTTTTTAATTGTCACAAGGGAAAAGATGAATTCAGTTTTGGACGTGTTGAGTTTATGATTCCTACAAGACATCCAGTTCAGGATGTCTGTCTAATGGGTATTTAGAGATGCAAGCCCAGAGGTCAGCAGAGAGATTTGGGCTTGATAAATAGAATAAAGAAAACATCAGCAGAGAGATAATATTAAATCCATGGGAGCAGACGAGATCACTAAATGAAGTGGTGTAGAGGGAGAGGAGAAGCAGGCCCAAGACTGAGCCCATTAGGATACTCACAGTTAGAGAGAGACCTGGATGAAAATCCTGCAAAGAGGACTGAGAAAGAAGATTGAGATGGGTGGGAGAGCTAGGAGGGAGTAGTGTCATGAAACCTAGAGAATGGGGAGTGTTGAGAAGAAGAGAGTAATAGACAATGTCAAATGCTTCAGTGAGATCAAGAAGGAAGAGGATTGAGAAAAAGCCATTGGATCTGACAATTAAGAGATCATTGGTAACCTTGGGGGGCGTAGTTTTTGTTAAGGTCAGAAGTCAGACCTTAAGAGAGTTAACAAGAGGGTGAGAGGAAGCATAGTGGAGGCACCAATTGTAGATGGCCTTTTCAAGGAGTTTAACCACACAAGGGAGGAGACGTATGGGACACTAGATCGCAGAGATGGATGGATCAGATGAAGGTTTTTGAGGATAGGGAAGACACAGGTACATGTTTGTAGGCAGTAGGGAACATAGATTCAGAAGTGGAATAGATTTTATCTATTTCATCTCCCCATTTTACAGATGAGAAAATTGAGACTCAACAAAGTAAAATGCCTTACTCTCAGTAACACAGATAATAAGTGACGGTGCTAGGGTTCAACACAGGTCCTTTGACTTCAGATAGAAGGCTCTTTCCATAGCATTAGATGGCTTCATATTCTTTTTTGCATTTCAGGTTCCTCCTCTATAAAAGTGGGAGCAATGCTTTCCTTTCGGGATTGTTATGAGGCTCAAATCAAATTCTCATTCGTAGGTGAATGCCCTTTGTAAACTACTGAGTTCTACACAATTATAAGGTATTATTAGTCAAAAATTTCTTAGTTCAACTTTTAAAAAGCAAGTTAATTTAAGGAGGAAGTGGGTAAAAAAAGGACAGAAAACTCAAAGTTCTTTAATGTCTATAGACTACCATGGGGAATGAAAATTATTTAAAATTTTTAATAGTTAATAGCCATATTTTGAGGTAATCCTATGATTTTGGGACCTATTTTGTAGCTCATACCAAAGAGCTGGTGAGTAAAGCATACACATGCCCTCCCAAGTTCCTCTCTGTCTGTAGACATCATAGTCTCCAAATGTTGAAATGCATCATCAGATGATAGACTTAGAACTGGAAGAAACCTTGGAGCTCATCTAGTCAAACTTCCTCATTTTGTAGAGATGAGGAAACTCGTGCCCATAGAGGGAAAGCAACTAGTCTGCAGTGTCACAACTAGTATCAGAGTCAGGATTTGAACCCAGGTCCACTGATTCCCAATCTAGTGTTCTGTCCATTGTAACTGAGCTGCCTGGTACATTAATAACTGAGTACCATCCCTGACACTCCCCACCCTGTACCTTCTTTCTAAAAGCTGTACTATATTTACTATATTTAAAAGTGGAAAAATCATCTGAAAAGAGAAAACTGCTCTGAGCTGGCTGTAGGAGAGGAATTTGGGGTGGAGAATGAAATGAATTTTTTTTTTTCGGAAATGGTTCTATTCGAGGTCTAATAGTTTCTTTGAGGGACTAAGTTGCTGCATTTTTGTCATTGTGTTCCCATCCATACTATTTTCTCTGGTAATTTACTTGTCAGAAAGATCACAGGAAACTGGTAATTTACTTTGTGCAAAAGGCATTGTGCGGGCTGCGGCTGCCTTTTCTTATAGGGCTGTAATCTTTCATTTGTCTAAATGGAATGATGGATGAGCAGATATCATCCCCTGGCATGCCCGGGCTGCTATTTGCTGTATGCCTTGGATGGCACATCCCACCAGACTGAGACAACCCCCCAGAAAGGGTGCTGTGCCACAGAAATGAGACCCTAGAGAAATGAGGAATACTGGCACAGGCCTGCAACCAATATAGCTGGAAAGGAACTTGAGAAAAAAATGCAAACATGCCCTTTGTATCTCAGTTTCACTCCATTAAAAAAGGAGAGAGAAACAAATGAAATCTAACTCCCTCACTCCCCAGCCCCACAACACACACGCGCATGCATGCGCGTGCACACACACACACACACACACACATTTAGCCCTCATAAAAATGTTAACAGACACATCAAGTCCTTTAAAGTCCTTCCTCACAAGATAATAATAAGCAGACATGTACGTATATACATAAAACACACATTTCTACATATGTAAAATGCGTATATACATGTATATATAATCAAATGTGTATATATATGCACTCATATGCATATATGCTATGTATATATGCACACACGCACATGTATGTGTGTGTTTTGAAAGTAGTTTAGAGAAGGCTATAAACAGATAAATAAATGTACGTGTATGTTGCCTTTTCTAAACCGCTCTTACCTCCTAATAAAAATAAAACAAACATCAGTGTAGTATCCTTAGGAGCTTGTTAATTACTATCTGATCCAGTTCCCAAAGATGCCCCAACCACTCTTCTAAAGTCATGAACTTCGTGCTGACTGAACGGGAACAGGATCAACAACTTCATGGTTTTCCCAGGCTTCCCTCCCATCCATCCAGTCATTTCATGTAAATGACAATAACCCAAATCAAATGAGTTTCAAATTTAATAAGATGGTTTCACTGAGATAATTATAGAGTTTTCATGGACTTTCAGGAACCAATTTTCCTTTCCTCATATAGTTGTGAGATTTTGACGTTGCCTGTATAATTTGCAGTATTCCTCCACTGAGGCCCTTCCTCTGATTCCTCCTCATGACAAGGTGATCCTAGAATATCCAAAGGTTAGGTTAGCAGAGCCTGGGGTTCTAGAAGGCCCTCTCTACCAAACTGGAAAGATGGTGAGTAAAACAGGGTAGAGAAGAAAGAGCTCTGGTTTCGAAGTCAAGAAGATAAGGATTTAAGTCTCTGCTATATGCCAAATATGTGACTGTAGGCAAATGACTTTATCTCTTTTGGCCTAACTTTTTATTTTCAGTGCCCAGTACAGTGCCTTTCATTCAGTAAGCACTTAATACATGCAGGTTAAACTGGGTTTTATTGTGATCTGTTGGACTGGATTAAAGGGTCAGAAAAGACTGCTTCTACTTCTAAGATGGCTTCCCTTTCTCCTTCACTGTGAATAAAGCAGACGGGACTTTCAGACAAATCGGTCATGTCTTTTATGGACATGTTTATCTCAGTTGCTTGATAAGGGACCAGATAACCTGGTAGTCTTAGGATTACCCGAGCATTTGACGATACCCACTGGTTGTCTTAGGGCAGCTAGGTGGCACAGTGGATAGAATGTCGGCCTGAAGTCAAGAAGATTTATCTTTGTGAGTTCGGTTCTGGCCTCTGACACTTACTAGCTGTGTGATCTTGGACAAGTCATTTAAACCTGTTTGCCTCAGTTTCCTCATCTATAAAATGAGCTGGAGAAGGAAACGGCAAAGTACTATAGCGTCTTTGCCAAGAAAACCGCAAATGGGGTCACAAAGAGTCGTTCATGATTGAAGTGACAACTGATTCTCTTACTCTATTTGTCTGTGCTCTAGACCTACTGTACCATTCTCCATTAGTTAATTGGAAACATGGTGACTTTATATATAAAGTACAATCATTGGTAACCCAGATGTGTAGGGAAGATTAATATATTAATTATATGTTTTAATTAATTAATAACAATAATAATTAAATAATAATAATAATTAAAATAACAATTACAATGAATTACAAAAAATAGCAATTAATATATACCTGGGCTGTGGAGTCAAATGAGTCAACAATCCTGATTGGGTTTGAGTTCCAACTCTGACATTAAATAGTTACGTGATCTTTTCACTCATTGGATCATCATAATAAAAACTAATATCTGTATAGCTCCTACTCTGTTCCACATACAGAGATTATTTCATTTGATCCTCACAACAACCTTGTGAGGTAGGAGCTGCTATTATCCTCATCTTACAGCTGAAGAAACTGAGTCTGACAAAGAGCGAGTGACTTGTGCAGGGTCACACAGCTAGGAAGTATCTAAGTACGGATTTGAACCCAGGTCTTCCTGCCTTCAAGTCCAGCACTCTGAGATCGTAGGTTTACAGCTGGAAGGAACATCAACATTCTTATAGTCCAACCTGCTCATTTAAAAGATAAAGCAACCAAGGCCGCTAGACTTTCTTAAAGTCACTGAGATAATAAATGTCAAGACTAGCCTTTAAGAGGCAGAATGGCAGCATTGTCAGGGAGCTGGACTTGGAGTCAGATACATCTGGTTGTGAAACACACCTCGAACATTTCCCAACTGGATGACCTTGGACAAGTCACTTCACATTGTCCTCATTTATAAAATAAGGAAGGTTTTTCTGTATCTCACTTTCCTCATCTACAAAATAAGGGGGATTTCTCCATAACTCCCTTTTCTCTTCTGTAAAATAAGTCTCTCTGTATTTCACTTTCCTCATCTGTAAATTAGGGATTTCTCCATGCCTTGTCTTCCTCACCTATAAAATAAAAGTGTTAGATCTGATGACCAATAAGGTACCTATCTTGTAGCTCTAAACCTATGAGACTGTCTACTTATGAACCCAGATCAAATTCAGTGTTCTTTGCATTGTAACAAGCATCCTTGGTATCTCAGTTTCCACATCTGCAAAATTAGAGGG
Source organism: Trichosurus vulpecula (assembly GCF_011100635.1). Taxonomy (NCBI): domain Eukaryota; kingdom Metazoa; phylum Chordata; class Mammalia; order Diprotodontia; family Phalangeridae; genus Trichosurus; species Trichosurus vulpecula. The sequence continues at coordinate 199,383,387 of NC_050574.1, read as the reverse complement.
TTGGACTAGCTGACCTCTTAGATGCCTCCCAGCTCTCATATTCTGTGGCTCTATGAACATTCTGAAATCTCTTCATGCCAAATACTAGCTGTGTTATTAGCGGGTTTACATACCACACCATCTTAATTGTTTGTAGTAAGGGTCACCCCCTGATACTTCCTAAAGAAGAAGAATCGGGAAGCTCATTTAAAGAAAAATATGTTCCTCTGAAAATGCCCTGTAACGCTGAAAATCTTTTCAGAAGAGATTAGCATTTTAGCTATCAGTGCATCTTGGACTGGACTCAAGCTCTTTCCTTATCTCCAGCCCCCGGTGGGCTGGACCAGGCATTGCCACTAATCTTTTGTCAGAATGGACACCCTGGATAAGTGGAATCATTTCTCATTGATCTCGTCCTCTGACAATGTCATTTGTCACTGTTAGAGCTGTAGGGGGGGAAGGTGGTGCTGGGATTTGTGGATTGTGAAGAAATGAAGGATTATAACTGATAGGGGCCCTTCACTATACCACAATGCTAAACCAGGGAAATGCTGTCTAGGCGTCGCTGAATCCCTCTCCTTCATTTGAGTTAATGCACTTGGTGGGAAGGAACATCCCAGTGCCTATCTGTGATGCTATAATTCAAGCTGGGTTGCTAAATCGGCTTTGTTGGTTTGATTTGGAGGATTTAGGTGGCACTAGGGCACACACCAGAGCCCTGCTGTTCAAATTGACAAGATGGAAATTTTGTTTTCCTCAAAAGGGCTTTTATCCTGGTTCTGCTGTTTACTGCCTGAGTGATATTGGGAAAGTAACTTTTCAGGATCTCAATTCTCTCATATGAAAAATGAGGAGCTTAGGTTAGTAGAGAGGCAGCTTGGCATAGTAACTAAAAAGTTTCCCTCAAAGCCACAAAGACCCTGTGTTCAGGTTCTTCCTCTGACACTCACTGGCTTTGTGGTCCTGGCCAGATCATTTAACTTCTCAGCGTTGGGAAGTTGGGGGCAGGGCAGAAAGCGGGAAATGTCTAATTGTAGAAAAAGGTCCTAGCCTGCATGGGTGGAGGTAGTTTCCTCACCTGGACATTCCTTCTAAAAATGAAATCTCTCTAGATCTCCAGGTTTCTTCCCAAGTTTTCTATTTGATAATGAACTGAACATAGCTCATTTAAACCCAGAACACTACATACGCTGTCAAAGCCTGGTGCTGCCGGTTACTTTTGCTGGACTGATTTTTTTCTCCACTTTTTTATTTATTCTTTGTTACAAGGCACGGCCAGCTGGGTGAGGGAGAGGGGGTTGAAATATATTTGCAAATGCAGGTGATGTAAAAACAAAAGACATCAATGAATTTAAAATAATTTTAAACCAACAATAGGATCATGAAACATAGATTTTTTTTAACTGAAAGAGATAGGTGATACCACGAGGTTTATCCTCCTTACTTCACTCACAAGAAACATGAGGTCCAGACTGGCTAAGTAAAATGCCTGAAGTCATGCAGGCAATAGCTGGTGGAGTCAAGATTTGAATCCAGGTCTTCTGTCTCCAAATCCAGTGTTCTCTCCACTGAACCAAATTGCTGTCATGTGGAATGACATAATTCCTCACTGGTGCCTAGAATGTGGGAAAAAATGCTCCCCTCCCCACCAAAAGAAAACTCATTCCTATTGGACATTTAGAGGCTGACCTTTATAAAATCTCAGTCATCACCAAGGCATCTGAGTGTCAAAGGGTACATTCCACATCATCTGATCTTCAGTTACTCTGAGCCTAAGGGGATATATTTAGGGCCCAGAAGGCCCAGGTTTCATCAAGCTGCAAAGGATTTGCCTGCCTCGATGTACAGGTGGCCCCTGCATTTTAAATATGCAGAACTTCAATTTGTTTATGCAGATTTGGTAATTGTCTATTTAATCACCTATTTGCATGCACGATTACTCAGTCTGGGCACCCAGTGCCTATTTGCATATATAAATCCCAGTTTAGGCTCCTGCGAAATGACTGCACCTGCAGGTGCAGTGGGCCCAATTTAGAAGCTCCCAGAGAAACTGGCCCAGACTCTTAGACATCATGCAGAGATTCCAGGGAAAATATTGTCAAATGACTTAGAAATGAAAAATATTGGCCATTAATTTTATTTGTAGCTGAGCAGATTGATTTTATTCATTTAAAGCCCAGGAGAGAATGAGGTCAGAAAGTGCATCCATTACTTCCTGACGGGGAAGGGCATTAAGATTGAGAGGTTTAATTGAGAAATAAGAAGGAAAGGAGGGGAAGATCCGGAAGAAAGGCAAGCCAACATTGGGGCGAAATACCCCCAGACCCTTCCTTTTATATCAACAAAAGCCCCTTTGTACTTTCATTGAAAACAGAAAAAATAGTCAAGTAGAAAGAAGAGACTGGACAGTGGAAATGATGAGAGAAATATCTCTTCTCCAGCAGAAGCTAGAGCAGAAGACATGGACACATCAGAGTTTTATCGAGCACCCTCAAAGGCTGTTTTCTTCCCACTAATTAGTGGCCTTCAGGGACATAGCAGCTAATCCTTTTTTTTTCCCCTGCCCCAAGGTCCATATCTTCCCTACCTCCTTCCCCATTTCATACAAATGAATTCACACAGAGATATCCTATTCAAAACTAGGAATCCAGCATCCTTAGAAAGGTTTCTTTTTTTTCTGTTGCTGAATGGCAAACATAAATTATCCATGGAAGTTAGTGATAGGCAGTCCATCAACCAACCAGCTGAGCCCCAATATTATTACCACTGAAGTGCTCTAAGGTTGACCAGCAGGATCATGAGTGAGAGTGCCACAGATATATATTGAGGATGGGGCCAGGATTCTGAGAAGACAAAGGGTCTGGGAAGCCAATGTTTATTTAGGTCTAACGGAGAACAGCTACATCTGGAGCAATCCTAAGAGGCTAAATCCAAATGATTTGTAGGTGGTCAAAGCAGCAATTAAGTGTGGGGCATTGTGTGGTTTACTCAAAAAAAATTTTCGTAAACTTAATATGAGACAGCAGTACAACTAGATAAGCATAATTTGTATTGATTCCCTCTCAGATAAATTAACTTGAATTCATAAAAGGTCAAAACAACTTTTTAGTTCCCTTCCTGTAAGTTTTCATTAGGAATTTTGTTCATATATTCTTTATGTCCTCCTTACCGCCCCCCATCACAATAGCTAGTATGTACTCTGTTACGATTTTTCTTTTTCTTTCTCCCCTGTTTTCCTTCTTTCTTTCCTTCCTTCCTTCCTTTCTTTTCTTTTTTCTTTTCTTCTTTCTTCCTTCCTTTCTTTCTTTCCTTCTTTCTTTCTCTTTTTCCTTCCTTCCTTCCTTCCTTTCTTTTCTTTTTTTCTTTTCTTCCTTCCTTTCTCTCCTTCTTTCTCTCCTTTCTCTCTCTCTTTCTTTCTTTTTCTTTCCTTCCTTCATTCCTGCTTTCTTTTCTTACCTTCCCTCTGTCTTCCTCTTTGCATTTATAAAGATCATTCCAGATTTCTCCATTCCTCCTTCTTGTCAATCTTAATTGCACTACAGTATTCCATTACACGTACATACTCCAATTCATTCAGCCTTTCCTTAATTACCAGACATTTTGAATGCTTTCCTTTTGTTCCCCACCCCACCTCCAAAGACAAATAATGATGCTATGAAAATTTTTGAACAGAGAGCTCTTTATTTTCTTTTTTGAAAACACCTTCAGTGTACATTCCTGGTAATTAAATGATTGGATCAAAGGGTATGATTATTTTTGTAACTTTTACTGTGTTTTTGCAGATTGGCTCCCCCCCACCAAAAAAGATTCTATCAATTTGCCATTCCATCAGCTATAAACAAGTGCACCTCTTTTTCTTTACAACCCCTCTAGTATCGAATTTTGTTGTCTTTAATGGTTTTTTTTTTGCCAAATTAGTAGGCATGAGGATAGATCAAAGTTGTTTTAATTTGCAACACTTTGATTAGTGTGGTTAAATGTTTTTTTCAGATGCTTATTAACAATTTTACTTCCTCTTTTATAAATGGTTTGTTAATATCCTTTAACCTTTTGGTATGGATTTCTTTGTAATGATTTTCTTTGCCAAAGCGCACCTAACCTATCTGGCTTTTTAAAAAGAATGTCTGCTAAAACACAGTTATTTTGAAATGTTTGAGTGACTATAATGACTATAAACTAACAATTCCCACAATTACTCATCAAAAGTCATAAACAAAGACAATTCTTTTATGTAAGAGACTGGGCCTGAGGGACATGTCTAGTGCCCACTGTCAGTCGGTCATTTGGTCTAAGATCATAGAAACTCTGAGCTGAGAGCTCAGACTATCTCCTCCAACCTATGCATGAGCTCAAGTTTGCTCTATTACTTCTAAGCATGTTGGCCATCCAGGTTATCCTTGAAGACTTCCAGAGAAGGAAAATCTATTTACCTTCTGAGGCAGCACCCTCTACTTTTATTAGGAGCCTTGTGCTTATTTCAATTCTAAAACTGTTTCTTAATCATTTGTACCCATTGCTCCTCTGAGTTCTGTTCTTACAGCTAAAGCAGAAAATCTTCATTTATTTCCCATTAAAATCCTTCAAATACTTGAAGAAAGCTACCATGTCTAGCGAAGTGTTCCCTTCTGCTTGTTCAATGCCATTAGTTCTTTTGACTTCTCTTCATGTGGCAAAATTTCCAGTGTTCCTTGCCATACTGGCCATCTTCCTTTGAACCTGGTCCCAGTTGTAGAAGCTAATATTCTATAGGTAAGCAGGAAGAGCATGAAATACCGCATTATGTCTTTTTTCACTTTCAACTGGATTTTAAAATGGATATCTTCATTGCCACTTTCCCTTCCTATGGCCTTAACCTTTCTCCCTAAGGAAGGGCTGGCCTTTAGTTCCCCTTTCTCAAACCCTCTTTGAACAACCATCCATCTCTTCCATGTACAGTAATTAGTGAGATAAAAGGGTGAGCCCAGCTGCTTCCCTTGAGTTGCTTCAGTTCAACCTCATAAAGGCCAAATTTGTACAGTAGAAGCTGTTATCTGCCTCTTCCTTCCTCTTATCTCTCTAGACAGATCCCAAGAGCAAGATTCTTACTACCAGCTGCTCTCCCCAATGTGCAAAAGCACTCATAAAAATTCAAGCATTAAAAACAAAAGTATATGTAATAATTCAGAGGTCTATTACGAGTGGATTGTTTTTTCCTTCTCTTCCCTTTCATGAACCTAAGGAAAATCTCCTAAAACGGGTTGGCTTCCCTGGATCTAGAAGGTTAGTCAAGCCATTAGACAAAAATAAGAAAAGAAGGAATGGGTTGACGTTGGCCAAACCAGGGAGGAGGTAATCAAAGCAGTATGTAAGCATAAACTTAAGGAACCTTAATAAGGATATTAAATAAATATTTAAATAATATTTAACATAAATTTAAGGAAGTAATTTCCCTCTATTGTTGTTCAGTTGTGTCTGACTCTTTGTGACCCCCATTTGGGTTTTTTGGTTTTTTTTTTTGGCAAAGAGAGTGGAATGTTTTGCTATTTTCCTTCCCCAGCTCATTTTACAGATGAGGAAACTGAAACAAACAGGGTGAAGAGACTTGCCCAGGGTCACACAGCTAGTAAGTGTCCAAGGCTAGATTTGAACTCCAGGGCCAGCATTTCTATCCACTGCACCACCTAGCTGCCCATTTCCTTCTACAAGCCTTAGTTTCTTCCTTTGTAAAATGTAGAGTTGGACTAAAGAGCTCTTTAAGCGCTCTTCTAGTTCTAAATTGATAATCCTATAAATCTCTATTTAGACTGGAGAAAAAAAATTCTCAGGGAGGGGCAGGATAGTTGGTCTTCAAGTATTCACTTTTTTTCCTCTTATTTTAGAATTTATAATTTTAGAATTATCAAGACAAAAAGCGTTCCCTCCCCTCTCTACAGGGGACAGCAGCTTATCATAAGGAAAGGCTGAGATCTTGTCTGACTCTATTTGCCTTCTCTTTTCTTTAATTAAAAAAAAATTTTAAAAGAAGCAAACAAGGTTAAGTGACTTGCTCAGGGTCATACAGCTATTATGTGTCTAAGGCAAGTTTTAAACTCAGGTCCTACTGACTCCAGGGCCAGTGCTCTATTTTCTGCACCACCTAGCTGCCCCTCTATTTACCTTCTATGTACATTGTGTATCTTCAATTTAGAATTTCTAGTTTTTTTTTATATTTCCTTGGACCTGGTCTCTCCCTGTACTCACCCCCTCCCCCACCCCACTCCCCACCCCACCCAGAGGAGACAGGTATGTGCCACATGGTTCCCTTTCAATTTTACTCTATTGTTACCTCTTAGAAACACTCTCTCAGACTATCTCAGGAGGGATCAATCACGTGTTCAGCCTGAGGAGAATAGATTCATGGATATACAGGCCTTCCTACGAAGTAGTCAGAGGACTAGTCCTTGGGATGTCTTTGCTTCTCTTTCTCAAGCAAAGTTCATATCTTGGTAATACATAATAATAAAACAGTAATAGCTAGCATTTATATAATGCATTAAGGTTCATAAAACACTTTCTGAATGTTATTGCTTTTAAGCCTCACAACAACCTGGTGAGGTAGGTGATATTATCTTCCTTTTATAATGAGCAAATTGACTGAGAGAGATGTAGGGACTTGCCTAGTGTCACAAAGCTGGTAAGGCAGGATCTGAACTCAGATCTCCACAACTAACTCCATAGTCTGACACTATGGCGCCACCTAGATATTGATCTATATTTCTATCTATCTATATAGATATATTTAAATTTATATTTCTTTTTTTCAGAGGCAATCAGAATTAAGTGGATTGCCCAGGGTCACACAGCTAGTTAGTGTCTGAGGTCAGATTTGAACTCAGGTTCTCTTCACTCCAGGGCCGGTGCTCTATCCACTGTGCCACCTAGCTGCCTAGCTATTTATATATCTAACTATCCAGAGTGAAGGGAAGGAAGATAACCCTCTTCACTGGCCAATGATCATTGAATGTACCGGACACAGGCCTAGTATAATGTTAGCTTGGGACATATAACTCAGTATAGGAATTTTTTCAAGACTGACCAATCAGCACACAGCAAGTGATATGGACTAGCTAAGGCTGCCTTTTGGGACATTTCTTCCTCCAGGAAAACTGTGGGATCAGCATCTTGTGCCTCTCCACAAACATGATATCACCGGAACCCAATTGCTTACGTTAGTGTGTAGGAAGCTAAAATCCAAGACTAGCCGTGCTAAACAGGACAAGCACTTCAGAGTTTGTGGGATTGGACTTGATCATGTGTATACTTAAATATCTCAAGCCTTATAATTAGAAAACTTTCTCATGTAGTCATTTCTAGCACCTTATAATTTAAACCTGGAGCAGCTAGGTGGTACAGTGCATAGAGCATTGGGCTTGGAATCAGGAAGATTCATGTTCACGAATTCAAATCTGGCTTCAGACACTAACTAGCTGTGTGATGCTGGGCAAGTCACTTAACCCTATTTGCTTCAGTTCTTCATCTGTAAAAATGAGCTGCAGAAGGAAATGGCAAATCACTCCAGTATCCTTGCCAAGAAAACCTTAGATGGGGTCACAGTGACTTGGACACAACAACAATGAAGACTGAAGACTGATTGGCTGGGCTTGAAAATAAGACAAATTCCAACCAAATTCTTTGAAAATGGGGCTAGCTATCCATACTGACACATTTTGAAATACTGTGATTGTGCAGAAATGCTGATCATATGCTTGAATGGGAGATAGATTCTTTATCAGAGTCAGACAAGCCCCGTATAATGAAGGGACTTCATACTCTTAGAGAGGTGGGATTAAATCCAGGACCTCTCTTTTTGTTTTGGATAGATTAAAAACTGAAAATTCTTCTCTGTAAGGAGGCCATTCTCTAACGAACTGAAGGGAGCGCAGCCTAGGTCCCACCCAAGAGAAACGGGGTAGAAGCAGCCCCGTGAGCACACTGGGTTAGGAAAGAGAATATTGTGTTTTGTGTTGCTATATACCTTAGTAAGGGATGTATGGACCTGGGGACAGAGCTTCTTGGGGAAGAAACACACATAGTTCCAGAGACCCTTCAAGAGACTAGGGAGAGAAAAACTGCAGACATGCAGTTCACCCGCCTTTCAATAGGTCACTGATTTCTAGTCTGTCTCCCAAAAGTTTGCTAGAATGGACATCTTTGGATGAGACTGGGTCCTCCTACTCTATTGCTGGGTATGGAGAAGAAGGAATGTCCTTGCACTATATCAAAACCTAAGATCTTTATTAGACAAATTGTATTATAACCATATTTCCCCTGTTTTATACTTGTAAAACTGATTTTTAAAAATCTAAATGTAAGACTAAACACTTATCCCTATTAAATTTGATCTTATTAAATTTGGCCTGGGAGTCTATCCTATCAAGATCCTTTTTGATCCTAACCCCATCATTCAACGTATCATTAGCTGTTTCTCTTTCAGCTTTGTGACATCTGCAAATTGGATAAGCACACAATCTATGCTTTCATCCAAGTCATTATTTAAAAATGGTCAACCAAACAGGGCCCAGTACATCTGCCTAGGGCATTCTACTGGAGACCTTTCACAATGCCAGTGAACTATCAATGACTACTCTCCGGACCTGACCATTCATTCCATTTTGAATCCTCCTAATTATATACAATTGCTTAGCTGTCATCTTTCCATTTTTTTCCCCTAAGAAGAGAATAAGAGACCTTGCTTGGTAAGCATTTTGCTAAAATCTAGATAAGTTTTATCATTAGCATCAGCTTGATCTCCTAGTTCACCAACCATGTTAAAAGTTAAGGAGATAAGGTTTGTCTGGTATTGCTTGTTCTTTTCTTCATGTTCATTAACTACTTCTTTAGTAATTTGCTTTAGAATTTTGTCAGGAATCAAAGTCAAACTCACTGGCCTATAGTTTTGCAGAGTCCTTTTCCTGATTTTTTAAAAATCAGAACATTTGCTTTTCTATAATCCTGTGCTTCCACTCCCATCCTCCACTACCTTTCAAACATCACCAGTAAAAACACCTGCCAATTTTTTTTTCCTTCAGCTGCCAAGGATCTAGTTCATCTGGGCCACAAGTGATTTAAACTTCCCAAGGGCAACTAAGCCTAGTCATAGTATCTCCTTATGTATCTTGGGTATCAACTTCCTATTTGCCATTTTCCTTTTGTACTTTCAGCAAAAGTCATTCTCCTTGGCTGAGATAACAGAAGAAAAATCAAAATTAAACATTTATGCTTTCTTTGACATCAGTTATCATTGTCCAATCCATCTTTCCCTATATCTTCATTAATCCTCCATTTTATCAGAATATAAAAGCCCTTTGTTGTTCTTAGCTTTCTTCTCAACAACCTTAGCTCTTGCAGGGTTCCAGTGCTAGTGGAACACTTCTTAAAAACGTTTTCGTACTCATGTTCTGTACCTGTCACCATTTCCATCTATGTACATGTCTTTTAAAATTCTAAGTTTGTTGGTGAGTTCCCTACCTAGCCATTAATATAGGTTTCTTTATACAACTCCTCTTTTTCCTCCTCCTTGGAATTGTTTTAATTTGTGTTTTCAGAATTTCTTTCTTGAAATCTTCCCATCCTTCCTGGGCTGATTGACCATGTAGAAATCTAGTCCATTGGATTCTATTTGTTCCATCTCTGAACTTTCAGAAATCTGCTTTTCAAAAACCTAGGAATATTCAAATTGTTTCTTCCCTTCCCTCTCGGATGTCATTCGAAGGTCTTCCCTTCAAAGGATAGGCATAGAGGAATGCACGCCCAAAGTGTGCTGGCTCACTTTAGCCAGGCTCTAGGCAGTTTACAGGATTATGTGAAAGTGCTCACTCAGCTTGCCTCCCCTTATCTATTACAGATTTTAATAGGAAATGCTTTGATTAATCATTTCAGCTACATCTAACTCTTTGTGGCCCCCTTTGGGGTTCTCTTGCAAAGATACTGGAGTGGTTTGCCATTTCTTTCTCCAGCTCATTTTACAGATGAGGAAACTGAGGCAAACAGGGTTAAGTGTAGTCCATCAGACTTATATAGCTAGCAAGTGTCTGAAGCCAAATTTGAAGTCAGGAAGAGAAGTCTCCCTGACTCCAGACCCAGCACTTTACCCAACTGTGCCACATAGCTGCTAGGAAATGCTTGCTTTCCCCCCAAAATTCCCACCATTTTCATCTCAGCAACCAGTACTTCCTTGTTGGTGAGAATTAGAATCAGAATATAATTACCCCTTCTTGGTTCTTCCACCTGTTAAAGGATGAATTTATTATTAAGGTAATACATTATTAGCTGTGTTTTGTTTTTGGCAGAGAGAATTTCAAAATCTGTCTGATTAATTGAAGTCTCCTAGTGCTACTATATTATACCTCTGTGACAAGCTTGTGATGAACCTGTTTCCTGAGCTCTTCATCTATTTCCTCTTTCTGATCAGGTGGTCTGTAGTATATACCAATGACAAAGTTACTTATATTTCTGTTTCCATTGATTTCTCATCCAAATCTTCTCTATGATGGTTCCCCACTATGATATATGGATTTCCTCATATAAGCTTATCTTTTTAATATGCAATGGTATCTTCTGAACCCCTTTTAACTTCTCCTTAAAAAAATATTCCTATCCAGAACCTTATTCTAGTTGTCAGTGTCATTCTACCAAGTCTCAATGATGCCTATGAATTCAAGAATACCTATGAATTTGGGCTTCCTGTACAATTTTCTTGCAGTTTTGACTTGGTGAATTTGTATGTAGTCATTTGTGGTTGTGGTCTTTACGATTGATTTCTTAATGGACTCTCCCATGAGCTTCTCAGTGTTTCAAGTGTCATTTTTTTCCCATTGTGACTACTCTTCACTATATCTCACTTGATAGAAATGGGTAGTTTTCTCTTTCCCCCTTCCTTTTTAGTTTAAATGCAAAATGCCAGATACATAGTCTTATTGTCCCTTATTAGGTTCACTGTACCTGTCCATTGATTGTCATTCCCTTACTTTAAACCATGGTCTAGAAATTCAAATCCTATCTTCTTGCCCAGCTGTTCATGTCCCAGATAAACTTTTCTCCCCCACATTCCTCACTTTCAATGGGTAACAGTGATAAAAAAACCAATTACTTGTACCTCTAGGATCTTTAGTTTCTTTCCCAAGACTTCATAATCTTGATTGGGCCTTCCAAATCCATTCTACAAGTACCATTTGTACCCACATAAGCCAACAGACATATTAGTAGTCATATTTTGGAGAGGCCTTGGGAACTTCTCTGTCATGGTTGAAACCCAAGCCATGGGAGGACAAACAACCTTCTTTATGGTTGTTATTAGGTTAATAAAGCAGCTGCCTCAGTACTCCTCATAAGAAAGTCATCAGACAACATCATTCTCCTATGCTTACTCTAACCTCTATTGAATGACATATATCTAAAAGCGGGCCACTGGCTTTCAAACACTTATTAGCTGCATGCCCCTGGGCAAATCACTTAACCACAGTTTCCTTAGCCTCAGTTTCCCTATCTGTAAAATGGGGCAATGCTAACACCTACCTCCCAGGGTTGCTGCGAGGATCAAATGAGTTAATGTTTGTAAAATTCTTTGCAAACCTGGCAGCACTATATAAATGCTACCTATTATTAAATGTAAAAACCCTCACACAGAGTAATTCTTGGTCTAAGTCTCAAACTAGCCCTGCTTTCTAAAATATAATCCTACAAATTGCTTTCTTTTTACTCTGAGTCCCTTTCCCACTCAGTCAGTGTTGCAGAGCCCTACATACAGCATCTCAATGGAAGCTGTGAACTACCACCACTACCAACCATCACAGCCAAAAAAACCCCATTCTCATTGAAACAGTCTTCCATTCAAAGGCCTGAAGAGGCTCTGGATGGCTGCTGTAATCAATAACACTATCAGTACCTCATCGATTGCTGCTAAGTGAGTGTCAGAACAGTGGAAAATGGTAGGTACTATAGATACATCTAAATTCCATGCCCCTTGGCTCTCTGACTCAGTGCTCCCAGTGGGCATTGCTTAAGTGAAATTGGAAACAAAGTGTTAGACTAATAGGCATCAAGCAAGCAGCTGTGAACACTGCCTAATATTCATCAATCAGTCTAGCAATCATGATAATATATTTTTGCCCAGAGGAGCAGAATAAAATGGGTTTTTAATAACTGTGTAGCGTGGTATTACAAAGCAAAGCCAGGCATTTCGTTTCTGATGATCCTTTTAGGAGTAATACATAATGCCACGAAACTCAAATAACAAGAAAAATATCATGCCAACTAAAACGATGTTGCTATGTGTTGGCGCATTGTTCCTCCTCGCACTTTAATGTTTTACAGACTATGCTTCATAAATGGATTGTTAGGCTCTTTTCTTAGGTTGATTATCACCTCCAATCCCATAGTCAAGTACTGACCACTCTCTGGCTTGCTCACGTGTAATGCTTGGCTGGTCTTATCAAGATGACAGTCGGCATAGTAACCCAATGGTTATGGTCCACATGGTATCTTTGTGATTTCATAGTACAGTCACTTGAAGTTGATCGGGTCAAAAATTGCTTTGCTGAATATAAACCAAGTAGTAGATAAGAGTTCCCAGAATGTTGCCTTTTATAAGACTGATGCTTTCATCTTCCTAGACCATACTCTTATTAAAGAAAGAGAGAGAGAGAGAGAGAGAAAGAGAGAGAGAGAGAGAGAGAGAGAGAGTGTCCTCATAAACATCCGTTGGGGGAAACTGAGGATTATAAAATTTCAAGGATTCATAATAATAATAATAATAACTAACAATTATACAGCTCCTACTGTTTGCCAGTCACTACGCTTGCTAAAGGCTTTACAATTAATATCACATTTGATCTTCACAACAGCCCAGGGAGGAAGGAGTTTTTATTTTCCTTATTTTACAGATGAGCAAACACTGAGGCAAACAGAGATTAAGTGACTTTCTCAGGGTCACACAGCTAGTGTTTGAGGCCAGATTTGAACTCAGGAAGATGTTTCTTCTTGACTCCAGGCCCCGCACTCTATCCACTATACCACCTAGTTGCTTTTTGTTTCCAAGGATGAAGAGTCATCACAAATTTAAAGGAAATCTTTTTTTTTAAGATTTTCTCTTGTCTCTAATAGAGGCAACATATTGTAGTGGATAGACAGCTGGCTTCAGAGCCAGTAAGTCCTGAGTTCAAATACCAACTCAGACACATATGGGTGGTGTAACTCTAGGAAAGTCACTTAACCTCAGTGCTGTAGGTGGTTTAAGGAGAGATGCCAACTGGGATTGGTACAATGAGTACTCTTACAAGAAGTTCTCTATGCCAGTGAAACATAATCCCTATCCCTATCTACTTTGGTATGCCTAATCAATAGGAAAATAGGTTTGATGAATTACAGTCTTGATAGACATGGTCAATTCCAGCCTTTATATAATTCTAGTCCTAGGAGAGACCTTAGAAATCTGCTCTGTAAGACTGTACATGCTGCGGAAAAGGTGCCATCACTTACAGGTAGAAGATAGAAGGTTTCCTTATAGATTTTTGTCTTGTCTATTGCAATAGCTTTCTGATTGTTTTCCCTGCCCTAAGGCTTTCCCCACTCCAATTCATTTTCTACTCATTTGCTAAAGTAAGTTTACCGAAGTTCTCACTCAATAAATGTCAGTGACTCTCTGTCACATATAGGATCAAATTAAAAAAAAAATCCTCAGTTAGATGTTTAAAGCCTTTCACAACCTGGCTTCTTTCTACCTTATCTGCCTCCTCACACTTTATTTTCCTTCTTATACTCTGTCCTAAGTGAGTGAATTAGAAACAGTGAAGGCAAGATATAACTTTGTTTGATGTATTTCTTTTAAGAGGTAGTTTAGAGTTATTTGGTAAAGAGAAGGGGCAGAAATTAAAAATAGGGATTTGGGTTTCATGGACAGCTAAGTATCACAGTGGATAGAGTGCAGGGCCTGGAGTCAGGAAGACCTGAATTCAAATATAGTCTTAGATACTAACTGTGTGACCCAGTGCAAGTCACTTAACCCTATTTGCCTCAGTTTCCTCATCTGTAAAGTGAGCTGGAGAAGGAAATGACAAACCACTTCAGTATCTTTGCCAAGAAGACCCCAAATGGGGTCACAAAGAATCGGACACTACTGAAAAACAACAAAACAACAACAAATTTTGGCATCAGATGACAGGGGACGTGGTTTAGGCCAAGATAAACTCAAAGCCCAAAGAAGATATTAAATGTTCAAACAATGTAGTGAAAAAGAGTTAATTCACTAATGTGTATTCTGTGTGGAAGTACAGTACAAACTGAAGCAGGTAAGGCCAGAAACCAGGAACAGGGCTGGGAGTAATTCATAGATGGAGGATATTCATATTAAATATTATCTTGACATATTTAGAAGTAGAGCTTGTATGGTGCAGATATTTTATAGGTACTTCTAAAATGTGAATTTTCTCAGCTTATAAGGACAAATAACCATTTGATGTACTGTAATCTAAACTTTTTTTTTGCATATTTATACATGTGCAAAAAGCAAAAAAGACTTAATGAGACATCTATTGCGGAAATGGGTTAAAGTCCTAGCCTGATCCCAGAGGATAAATTTGATAGGGGTGCCTGAATTTCAGGGACTTGCTGTCCAGAAGTAGGGGTGAGGAGAGGGCTAATAAGAGACAAAGCCCTTGTGTAGTAACTCATTCTCTCCTGATAAACCAGCCACCTAAGGTTAGAACAGGCTGTTCCAAGATAGAACACTCTGAGATGTCTGGAACTCTGTCATGAAAACACAGCATTTGTTAGTAGCCTTCTGCTGGTACGTTTTGTTCCTTTGAGTATAATTACCTCTCACTTTGGCTCCCTCTCACCTTGTTTAACATTTTAGTCAAACTGGTTCAAACTGTGGCCACTCAATGATTTTTTTCTTCTCTCTTTTTTTTCTTCTCTCTTTTCCCTCAAAGGGTAAAATCATTTTATTTCTGAGGAAGGTCACTCATGCTGCACATTTTCTAGTAGTTGCCACATAGTATAAAGCAGGAATTTCTCCTTCCCATATCCTGAGAATACAGGATTAGTAAAAGAAAAAAAAATAAACCATACCTGTAAAAGGTATTTTATGCACCAGCATAAAAATAAAAATAGAAACAAAATAGTTACTATAATTTCTTTGGTTGGGGTCCATCCCTTTAGAGTTGGTGCCAAGATATTCTCTTTCAATTCATAGTAGAAAATGGTAAAGCCAGAAAAAACCATGGTTGCTGCTGAAACTGAGAAGGCTGTTCCTTTTCTTTCTATTATCTTTGGTGCAGATGTTCCTGGGATCTCAACTTGCTGGGAAGGGTGATTTTTTTTCATGTTTTTAATTTAAGAATAAAAAAAGTTCTGATTTTCTCAAAAATCTTGGTTAGTTAGAATTTTTTATTAGTAGTATTTTTATTTTTATTTTTTTATTTTATTACTTGGACATTTCTTTGGTGTTGGCAAAGTGTTTAAGGTTTCATTTTTTGTTTGTTGGTTTTAGTATACCTATGACGGTAAAGGTGCCTATAGAGATCCAGATCTCACTCAGCACTGCTCTGCTGAGTGGTTGGAGCAGGGCTTTCAGTTGGGAAGAAACAACTGGAGGATGAGGTTGGTGACAACAATTGTATGGGCACCAGTAACCATGCAAGCTGATGGTTGTTGTAGACCATTGGCCCCATGCTGGTTCTCCTCACCTTCTGCCTCTCCACTGGCTGTGTCAGGGTATAGTTGAGAAGGGTCCTTTTGACATCATGGACAATAGCTGGGGTTTCAGCATTCTGATGATGACTGATGTTGTGTGCCTTCTGAGACCCTATCCTTCTTCTCCCTCCTCTAAACATTTAGTTTCCACTTGTGACCTCTGATCCTTTAGCCTTCCTGCTCTAGTCAATACTTCTTATTTAAATTGTTGACCCAGACCATATGACTAGTCCCTAATCCACTTGCAGGTTTGACTCCAACTATCTGAATCTAGTCCTGGCCAGTTATCTATTCTAACCACATATGTCAGCTGTATATTACTTAGGATCAAAGATAATGGCCCCAGAAGCAATTAGGGACCTGAGGAGCCTTAGTAGTTTCCTTGGGCAGAACCAAATGGAAATTTCATATCCTCTTCTACTCAGTCCAGGAGGAGAGTTCTGGATTGGATTTTGCCTTTCTTTTTCCCTGTCTAAGATTAGTTTGGAGATCAGAGACCCAAGAGTAGATTTTGGATATGGTGAAAACCAAGGAAAGCCCAGATTATCAAGATCTCCTTCAGAAGCACCAGAAAAAGGCAGATGTGTGCTTGACCATATCATATCTGAGTGGAGTTCATGAACAACATTCTTGAACACCAGTATCCTGTTTTGACAAGGAGTGGTCTTGATTTCCCAAGCAGCATTATACCAGAATTCAGCCTTTAAGCCAAAGAAGGAGAATTTTTTTGCATGGTATTAACAGTGGGGATTATTTTGAACATAATCCCAAGAGTTTGAGATTTAGTCTTCTGTAGAGACAGAAAGGGAGTTCCTGTGCATCTCTTGGAGGGCTTAGGATAGGACTTTCGTACAGGAGGCAAGGAGTAACAGGTTCATAGATCTTGAGCTAGATGGGACCTAAGAATATTTTGCAGATAAAGAAACTGAGGCCCAATGAGTTTAAGAGGCTGGTCCAAGGTAATACAGGAAATTAGGGGAAGACAATGGAATCTAAACTCAGATCCACTGTTTCCAAGGACTCTGTCAGTGCACTGTCTTGCTCCAAACTCCACCCAAGTGAAAAACAAACAGGCAAACAATATTTTGAACTAGTAGTAGACAAAAGATACAGGTATTTCAAGTACTTAGAAAAGTGTTCTTGTTCTTCCATCAACACTCTTGTTTTAATGCTTTGGGGTCTAATATAAACAACAGCAATGGACATTTTTATAGTGCTCTAAGGTTTGCAAAACAATATGTACAAATTATTTCACTTGAAAACAAGATATTATTGGTACAAGTGCCAGAGAAAAATAATTGGACCTTATTGGGCATCAAAAATCACACTCAAAAGCATCTTTTTTTCTTGAAGAACTACTTTCTAGATAAAATATAAGAGATTTATTGTATTTCAGAGACTGAACATTCCACATTGAATCTGGAAGGCTTATTCTCTGAGGTCACACCATACTTTCCAAAGGGAAACAATGATGAGAAATGTGCATCGTGATTGCCTATGGACATGGGCTAAAGTCTGTTTCTCTACGTCAATAGCAATACTAAGCTCAAAGGAGATCAAAACTCCAGGAGTAGAATATGTTTTCCAGTTATATAAAAAGAGAAATGTTGATAAACAAAAGCATTTGGACTCATGTCACATAGTGAGAAATTGAGTCATAAATCCCGCTCTAAAAAGTCTGCTAGTGATTCCCCTACAACAGTAGACCTTCAACTATGTCAAAAAACGTCACAAAACTGCCAATACAAAAGTCCAAGTGTAAAATAAAGGTATATTATATGCCACTTCCTCTCCTGGATCACTGCCTTGTCATGGCGGAGGGGCTTGCATAGCTTAATGAGACTAATGAGGTTATCCAGGTTATCCAGGAAGGCCATAGTGAAGAGTTCTGACAAAACGTGATCCACTGGAGAAGAAAATACTAAACCTTTCCAGTATATTTGCCAAGAAAATCCAATAGAAAATATTAAATTGATAAAAAACGAATATGACTTTCGAAGATGAGCCCCTCAGGTCAGGTGTCCAACACATTACTAGGAAAGAGTGGAGGACAACCACAAGTAGCTTCAGTGGATGTGTCTGGTGACAAAGGGGAAGTGTGATGCTATAAAGATCAATGTTGCGTAGGATCCTGGAATGTAAGATGTATGAACCAAGTAAGCTGTATGTGGTCAAACAGGAGATGGAAAAATTAAAAATTCGCATCTTGGGTGTCAGTGAACTGAAATTGGTAAGAATGGGTGAAATCAATTCAGCTGATCGCTACATATGCTACCGCAGGCAAACACATTATATACTGTATTAAAATAAGACCTGTAGCTGACTGTGGCTCAGATCATGAGTTTCTTATTGCAAAATTCAGGCTTAAATTGAAGAAAGCAGAGAAAATCATTAGACTGTATGGGTATGGCATAAATAATATCCCTTATGAATATGAAGTGGAAGTGATGAATAGATTTAAGGGATTAGATTTGGTAGATAGGGCACCTGGAAAAACTATGGACAGAGGTTCACAATATTGTACAGGAAGTAGTAACAAAAAACATTTCAAAGAAAAGGAAGAACAAGAAAGCAAAATGGCTGTCTGATGGGGCCTTACAAATAGCTGAGGAAAGAAGGAAAGGGAAAGGGAAAAGAGAAAGGGAAAGATGTACCCAGCTGAATGAACCAGAGAATAGCAAGGAGAGTTGAGATTTTCTTAAATGAGAAACGCAAAGAAATAGAAGAAAACAGTAGAATGGGAAAGACAAGAGATCTCCTCAAGAAAATTAGAGATGTCAAGGAGATGTTTCAAACAAAAATGGGCATGATAAAAGACAAAATTTGTAGCTACTTAACAGAAGTAGAGGAGATTACTTGACTACACAGAAGACTTGACTACACAGACAAACTATACAAGAAAGATCACCAACAACCACCACAGATGGTGTGGTTACTAATCTAGAGTCAGACATCCAGGAGAATGAAGGCAAGTGGATTTTAGGAAGCATTGCTAACAATAAGGCTAGTGGAGGTGTCAGAATTCCAGCTGAGCTATTTAAAATCCTAAAAGATGATGCTGTTAAAGTGCTGCACTCAAAATGCCAACAAATTTGGAAAACTCAAGAGTGGCCACTGGATTAGAAAAGATCAGTTTGTGTCCCAATTCTAAAGAAAGGCAATGCCAAAGAATGTTTGAATTGTTCAAACCAAATTTTCAAATGTTTTCCATGCCAAAAGGTTATGCTTAAGATTCTGCAAGCTAGGATTCAGCAATATGTGAATCTAGAATTATTAGAAGTGCAGGCTGGCTTTTAAAGAGGAAGAGGAACTAGAGACCAAATTGCCATCATTCACTAGATTATGGAGAAAGCAAAGGAGTTCCAGAACAAAAAACACCCACATCTATTTTTGTTTCATTGACTAAAGCCTTTGACTGTGTGGATCATAGCAAAATGTGGCAAGTCTTCAAAGAGATAGGAGTGTCTAATCATCTTGTCTCCTGAAGAACCTGTATGCAGGCCAAGAAGTAACATTTAGATAGAGATAATCAGGGTAAAAAGGAAAATAACCTGTATGTTCTAAAATACTTATAGCAGCTCTCTTTGTGGTGGCAAAGAACTAGAAATTGTGGAGATGCCTATCCATTGAGGAATGGCCAAACAAGTCGTGGTGGTGGTGATGGTGATGGAATATTACTATGCTATAAGAAATGATGACCTCAGTAAACTTAGTAAAATATGGATAGATTTTCATGAAAAAATGAAGAGTAAAATGAGCAGAACCAAGAGAACAGTGTATATAGTAACAACATAGTTTTAAGAATGATTTTGAGTGACAAAGTAATTTTGACTATTATAAATACCAAAATTAACTATAAAGGGCATATGAAGGAAGATACTATTTATATCTAGAGAAAGAACTGATAAATAGAAGTATGTATAGGATGGTGTGTATATATATATATATGTATACGTATATACATACACACAAACATACACATACACACAAACATGTTTCTGTTTAATGGTAACCATCTCTAGGGTAGGGAGGAGAAAAGAAAAAAAGGAAAAAGAAGTTAAATGATAACTTTATTGTGTATATAATAGATTTGCAATTTCACATGCAGTCATCTTTTTTTCCTATTCTACTATGTTATGGAAATGCTAGTTTTATTTCTTAAGTTCAGAATAATATAAATTAAATTTAAAAATAAGCTTGTGAAAATAATATGACAAGGCTGTATGTTATGACCTTATTTACCTAACTTATATGTAGAATACATCATACAAAAAGCCAGGCTGGATGAATCAAAAGTTGGAACTAAGGTTACTGGGAGAAATATCACATATGCAGATGATACCACTCTGATGACAGAAAGTGAAGATCAATTAAGAAGCCTCTTGATGAGGACGAAAGAGGAGAGTATAAAAGCTTGTTTGAAGCTTAACATAAAAAAGAAACAAAAACAAACCTGCAATCATGGTAACTGGTCCCATTACTTCCTGGGAAATAGAGAAGAAATGAAAGTAGTGTCAGATTTTATATTCTTAGACTCCAAGATCACTGCAGATGGTGACTGTAGCCATGAAATTAAAAGATGCTTGCTCCTTGGAAGGAAAGCTATGGCAAATCTGAACAGCATACTAAAAAGCAGAGGCATCATCTTACTGACAAAAGTTCGTATAGTCAAAGCTATCATTTTTCTAGTAGCAACATATAGCTGTAAGAGCTGGACTCTAAGGAAAGGTGAGCGCTGCAGAATAGACACTTTCTAATTATGGTGTTAGGGAAGAGTTTTGAGAGTCCCTTGGACAGCAAGGAGATCAAATCAGTCAACATTTAAAGAAACTAATTTAGACTATTCACTGGCAGGTCAAATACTATGTTGAGGCTTAAGTACTTTGGCCACCTAATGAGAAGATAGGACTCATTGGGAAAGACCCTGATGTTGGGAAAGATTGAAAGCAAAAGGAAAAGGGGACAGCAGAGGGAGAGATAGATAGATAATGTGGTGGAAGCAATGAACATGAGCTTGGACAGACTTTGGGAGATAGTGTAGGACAGAAGGGCCTGGAGTACTATGTTCCATGGGGTCACATGAGTTGGAAGTGATTGAACAACCAAAGAGCAACAACAAAGCACTTTGCAAATATTATGTCATTTGATCCTCATAATAGGTATGTACTATTATTATCCCTATTTTTACAGATGAAGAAACTGAGGCAGATTGAGGTTAAGTCACTTGCTCAGGGTCATACAAGTTGTAAATGTATCTGAGGCAGAATATGAATTTGGATATTCCCTAGTACTTTATCCTCTGTGCCTCCTGGCTGCTGAGGCACTGTGATTTGCACTGGGGATATAATGAAAAGCAAAAAATAGAAACAATACAAAAAACCCAGCCCTTGCCTTCAAGGACCCCACATCCTATTGGAGGAAATAGAATTTTAATAACTAGGCAAGTTGAAGATATATACAGGGTGATGAAGTTAATCTGTCAGGAGAAAGCATTAGAAGCTAAGGGGACTAGGAAAGTCTTCCTACAGAAAGTGTGTTTGAGCTGAGTCTTGAAAGAATCCAAGGAAGCTAGGAGGCAGAAGTAAGGGGACAGAACCTTTTGGGTATGGGAAACAGCCAGTGGAGAGGCACAGAAATGGGATGTAGATTGTTCTGTTGAAGGAACTACAACTAAGCTAGTAGTTGGGTAGTAGAAAATATGGAAGAGAGTAAGGTTTAAGAATGTTGGAAAGACAAGAAGGGGGAAGGTTATGGAGAGCTTCAAATGTCAAACAGGGGACTTTATATTTGATCCTGGGGGAACTGGCATTCATTGAGAAAGGGGTGACATGGTCAGATTTATGCTTTTGAAAAAACACCTTTGTAGCTTAGTGGTTGATGGATTATTATGGAGAGAAACTTTAGGGCAGGGGAAACACAGATGTAAAGGTCATAGGGATCCAGTGGAGTTTAGAGGGGTGAAAAGAGCAGTGACATGGTCCAACTTCTGCTTTAGGAAAATCATTTCGGCAGCTTTATGGAGAATGGACTGGTGTGGGGAGAGACTCGAGGTAGGGATACCAATTTTCAGGCTGTGGCAATAGTCTAAGAAAATGTATGGGGTACTTGTAGTTCCTACCTTTTCTTTAAATGCAAAGAAGTTATGTTTGAGTGGAGAAAGCTAGGGCTTCTGAGGACTACAACACACTGCGCTCATGCACACATGCGTGTGCGCGTGCACACACACACACACACAAACACACACTTTTTCTGTTTTTGTTTGTGTCAGGATTTAAACCCAAATTATTCTAATTTCAAGTCTCATGTTTATTCCTCACAACACTGCACTGTCAATTCAGGGAAGGTTTTGTAGAGTAAATAATTAGTGCTTAATACATCTGTGTTTCCTCCTTTGGGTTCACTTAATGTTGGCATATTTCCAATCCAATCCAATCCAATCCCATCAACATTCTCTAACGGCCCAGTATCTAGAAGATACTGGAGCAAGAATGATAAAATGAGGGTCTCTGTCCTTAAGAAGCTGACCTTCTATTGAGAGAGAATCACAAAGTGTTAGAATTAGATAATCCCTGTATTTTAAAAGTGAGGCAAGTCTGGGTCAAAGCAAGGAGATGCCTCCCTTGCCCAAGATCACCTAGCAATTAAGTAAAAGACTTAATCACAAAGTATGATTTTACCCTACTCCCCCATACCCACTTCAGGATTTTTAAGAAGTTGACCCATTGCTATCCACAAAATACAAGCCCAAAGCCCAAGAGAGCCCCACCCAGCAGGAGCCAAGGAGTCTGTGAAAGATATTGCCAGTATTAGCTAGCTTTTTTCCTTGTCAAGAAATGGTAGATGCTACAGACATACCAAGTGTTTTCCTCTCTTCTTATCAAATGTTCTTGTGCTTCCTGAATTCCTAATGGGAACATCCCAGCATTTTAGTGCCAGTTCAAGGGCTTGAGAATCAGGGTTCTTGGATCCTCTTTGTGGCTTGGTTACTGACCTGGGTTCTTTATATCTATTCTCTATACCTGAATTATGTCCTAATGTGATCATTGATGTACTCATCACTTGGTTACTATTAAGGAGAAAAAGTTTTGCTCCACGTGGGGTGTGCAAAAAAATGGCAAAACCTGCAAAGACATTTGGCAATTACCTTGAACTGAGAGGCTCTGAAGATCTCCCTCATTCCTACTTCTAACAGGCTCTGAATTGCCATTTAAATGAATCCTTACCTGAAATTGTAATGTGCAATATCTTTTTCTTTTGAAAAAGCTTAATATATTACTTTATGAAATTGGAGTGCTCATAGCAGAATATTGCACAAGGAACCCAGTGAAGTCAATGTAATTGTGCATTTTTCCTCATTATTCTCCCACCCCCCAAAAAAGTTCTCATAAAAGTGGATTTGGTATTGGGAGAGCAATTTTGCTTTTCTTGGCCCCTTTTGTAGCCAGCTACGGCCTAATTCAAACTGTCACCCGTGACTTGGAAAACTTTTCCTATGGAGGTAAGAATAGGAGCATTGTAAAATGAAACTTGTGCATTGAGAAATTCCAAGTGCTTTTTATAGGTTTCTTATTAATTGATCACTAGCTGTGAGATTTTCATCCAGAGGTATTTTTCTTGTTTTATTAAGTGCTCTATCATAACTCATACAAAGTACTTACATAGGTCAGTCACAGGGATTCATTTTCTAGAACAAATGAATTCTTTTCATATGAATAAATCATGAGTTCATTCTTAATAAACACATATTTTGATAATAATAATTTCAATGTCACTTTCAGAATCCATAGTGGGAAGAAATGATTTAAAATTTAAAAAACATTTATATTTATACCTTTTGTTCATTTCTGAATGTATCCCTCTCCCACTTTTCTATTCAGTGAGGTAATGGAGAGAGAGAGAGAGAGAGAGAGAGAGAGAGAGAGAGAGAGAGAGAGAGAGAGAGAGAGAGAGAGAGAGAGAGAGAGAAAGAGAGAGAGAAGAACATTTCTGCAAAACTAACAAGCACTTCAACTAGGTCTGAGAGTATGATCTTATGAAGGAAATAGACTAGATGTTCTCTGAAATCATTTCCATGTTTGAAATTCAGTAAGGCATACGTTTTAAGTTGTTGCAAATTGGTGGGAACAGGTTTCAGTCATTTTTCAGCCATGTTTGACACCTTGTGACCCCATTTGGGGTTTTCTTGGCAAAGATACTGGAATCGTTTGCCATTTCCTTCTCCAGCTCATTTTATGAAGAGGAACTGAGGCAAACAGAGATAAATGACACACCTAATGTGTGAGGCTGGATTTGAATTCAGAAAGATGAGTCTTCCTGATTCCAAGCCTAGTGCTCTCTCCACTTTGCTATCTAGCTGTGCTTGGGAACTATTAATGCGCCTCCTCGTCCTGAGATGTATATTCTTGGAGAGGTGATGTAAGCTATTCCCACTACTAATGTGGGAATTAAATTAAAATAATGTATCAAATTGCCAAATTTATTTCTCAAACCCATGTATACAGGAAGTCCCTAGATAACAGATATCTTCTCAGATATGGCAGAGACCAGAGATTGTAAGGAGTTAAGATAATCTTCCAAGAGGGGTTTCAAAATGAGGTTAGAGCCAAGCCACCTTAAAAAGGTTATTGATGTTAGCTAATGCAATGTCCTGCTAACCTTCTTCATGTGGACAAAGATAGCTGTCCACATGTCAGACTAGAAAACCACACCATGTAGATAATTGTGTCTTCCTTCTTTGAGACCCTCAAGGCATGGGCCCTTCTTTCTTCCACAGAGGTCAGGACCTTCTCCATTTAAAGGGACTTATGAAATTCCCCATCAGACATGGAAAATCAGGCCTTTGAATTTAGTGAAAGAATATGGTAGGCTATCCATCTGATAGAACTTCATTTTACACAGTATAATGATGTTAATAATCATAACAATAACTGGAATTTGTATTAGCATGTTAATGTTTGCAAAACACTTTACATATGTTATCTCATTTGATCCTTACCACAATCCTGTGAAATATGTACTATTATCATTCCAATTTTACAGATGAGAAAACTGAGACTGAAAGAGATTGAGTGACTTGCCCAGAGTCACAGACCTAAAAAGTATCTGATGTATTATTCAAACTTCCTGACTCCAGGTACAGTAGTCTATCCACTGCACCACCTGTGAAGCAAGGGATGTTTTTAATTATGTACACACAGCATCATCCCTTAAATTGGCTATGCATAAAAAACCTCCATGTGGATCTCTAGATACTCTTAAAACCATGACATTTTAAAGGGGTCTCTGAAGAGCAAAAAACATATGCTCCTGGGGCTGGGCTCAAAGCTATTTTTTTGTAGCCTGAAATATAATTTTCATGAGTGCCCACTAAAGTGATAACTGCCATGATTTCTATTGTCTTGCAGAATGTCATAATGGCAACGGTTGCTGAAGTGTACAAAAAAAGGAACAAAGAACAGGGCAAAGCAGTCTGGTGGAAAGTGTGTTGTACTAGAAGTCAGATCTGGGTTTGAATCACTGATTTACTATTTACTATCTGTATAAACTCAGGCAAGTCACTTCAATTAGTCAGGCAGTATTTATAACATGTTTAGTATGTGCAAGGCGCTGTGCTAAGCACTGGGATAAAAAGAAAGGGAGAAAAACCAGTTGCTGCCCTCAAGTAATGCACAGTCTAATGAGGAAGGCCATATGTAAATATCTAAGTACATACAAGACATATACAGAATAAATTGAAGGGAACATGAGAGGGGAAGGCATTAGAAAGCTGGGGATGCTGTAGAAGGTTTCTTGCCGAGAATAGCATTAGAATTGAGTCTTCAAGAGAGCCAAGGCAGAAACAAGGGGACAGAGTGTTTCAGGCACCAAAAACAGCCAGCAAAAAGGCACAGAGACAAGTGATGGAGTGTTTTGTGCAAGGAGGGCAGCATAACTAGATCACAGAGAGCATGGTTCCTGTTTCCTCTACAGTAAAATGATGAGGACAGAGCAGATGACCTTGGAGGTCTCCTCCAGCTCTGAATCCTCTGATCATTATGAATATGAATCAGTTCTACGCCTGCCAATACCCTGACTGCCTAAACAGGTGTGTAGAACTTTAGTGGCCATCTTCTTGCTTTCAGAGAGGATAATGCTACATATACCTCCTTCTGATCCATCTAAAACTCCCCACTCAGAGTATTGGGATGACATCCATGTTCCAGAATAAAAGAAGGGTTTAAGGGAGACATAGGATAATTACTTTCAAATATTATAAGAGATGTCAGAAGGAAGCAGGATTAAAATTATTATGTTTGACCAAAGATAGAAGAACTAGGGTCAGTGGTCAGTGCAGGGAAGATCAAAGAGCACTGGTTTGGGGCCAAGGTTGCTGTTTTGAATCATGGCTCTGATGCTTAATAGCAATGTGACCCAGGGCAGATCAATAAACCCCCTTGCGCCTCAGTTTCCCCAGTATAAAGTGAGGGAACCCAGATGCTGCAGTTTCTACAACTCTGAAGGAAGAGAATTAAGACTCTTTCTAATCTTGGAGGACAAGGATATAGAGGAAGATCTGCAACACTCTGCATGAGAAGTAAAGTAGCAAGCTGACTTCATTACCAATAAGATGATTAACAGGGTTGGTTCCAGCTCTAAATTCTACGATCCTAAAATAAAGAGAGAGAATTTTTAGCTCAACATAAGGAGAGAAAAAAGCAATCCTTAATACTTTAAGCTGTCCAAAAATAGAATGTGCTACCTCATGACACTCTCATTACTGATATAGAAGAGATTCTTGCTTCAGGGTATGGCTGGATTAGATGACCTCAGGGGTCCTGTTCAGTGCTCTAAGAATTTAAGTAACTTCAGGGAAAGAGTGAAACACTAACTAAGTGCAGGTATACCTCAACCCCACATCATGGAAAATTTCTGTTGCCCTGGGCTGTGGGGTGACTCCTAGAGACATTGTGCCCACAGCAACAGCTTATCTTTCCTTGCCCTTAGACATGTTAGAATGGAGGTAACATGGGATATTGGACAGAATTCTTGACTTAAAAGCAGTATTTGAACCCATGTTTTCCTGACTCTGACACTTACTAGGTGTGTCACCACAGACAGTCACTTAGCCTTTCTGATCCTCAGTTACCTCATCTGTAAAATGGAGATTTGAAGTACCTATTAGCTAAGACTTTTGTGAGGCTCCAACAATAGGATACTATAGTGTGTTTAAAGTGATGTATTTGTAAATGTCATAATAATAGTATATAGAGAGAGAGAAAGAGAGAGATAATATATATATTATATATATTAACTGTTGTTATTATTGCAAACATATTCCAGTCTTTTATAGCAAATATTAGTTATACCCATTGCCTTCTAGAGATAGATAGAGATAATATACATGTTATATGTATATTAGCTATTGTTATTATTGCAAACATATTTTGGTCTTTTATAGCAAATATTAGTTATACCCATTGCCTTCTAGATTCTCCTTCTAACCCTGGAGAAGAGGGAGAGAGAGGGAAGAAAAGAGAGAGAGATAGGGGGCCTGGAAAAGGCTTCCTGACAGACAGAAGAGACAGAGACAGAGATAGACCAAGAAAGACACAGAGACACAGAGACAGAGAGAGATGGAATGAGAGAGAAAGAGGAGGAGGAGGAGAGGGAAGGAGACAGACAGGGACAGAGGGAGACACAGAAAGAGACAGAGAGATCTGTAGTACCCTGTAATATCTGTAGTAGAAATAAAGTATAATCTGACTTCATTGCTATTAACATTATATTTTGTATATGGAGATGATGTTACTGACCCACTTAAAGTAGGCATGGTTTTGAGTCATTTTTCTACTACTAATAGAGATGAAATTTTAATCCCACTTTTTCAGACTGCTGGGATTAGGAGTAAAGGCTGTGGCTGAACAACAGAATAAAACCAAAGGATCCCTGTGGAGACTGAATCCTGAACCCTGGCCTTGTTAGCACTGCATCTTAACCAGCTGAGCTTACCAGACACGAAATTCTCAGACAAGAAATTTATCCCAACTCTCAGGGGTTTGAGCTACTGTTCAACTCTACATTAGCCTCTGAGGCAGACTTTGGCCAAGCCATCATCTGTCGGTGGGAAGAAGCTGAATGATGAGGAATGATTCAGGAAGGCCCTAATGTGCTGTTTCTAAGCCATCTTGGACAAACCTGTTAGCATCTCTGTTGTGTTCCCATTTCATGACCTGTGACAAATGTTTCTTCTAGGTATGTTATATGGATTTAGTTTGTTCCTGAAAAGCATACTAGCAAAAAGCCAAAATCTGAAAATGTCTTAGCTAGTGTCCCAGTCATATGAATGAATGAACGAGTTAGTGAATGAATGTACAGTGCCTAGCACCTAGTAGGTGCTTAATAAATGTATCTTGATTGATTGAATGAATGAAAAATTCAAACATTAATTCAGTGCCTGCTATGTTACAGTCAATGAGCTAAATAATGGGGGTACAAAGAAAGGCAAAATAGCCCCTTTCTTCAAGGAACTCATAGTCTGATGGGGGAGATGACATGCTGCCTTAAGGCAAAGACAGAAGAAACCCTTAGAGAATGGAGCACCTCCCCCACCCTTACCAGGTCTACTTTGTCCTCTTGAATACTATCCTTCCTTTAGAAGCAGCAGGACCAAAAATCAGCACTCCTGAACCCTGTGCAGCACTTCCTCAGGCCAGTCTAGCAGACTCTTTTGAGGCCAGATTCTCCAGGAAATGCTGCCCTCTCCTCCACCTTCTCCACTTACTCTGGTGCCTCTGGTAGGTAAGGCTCATGTTCACCAATCTCACCAAGCTGTGCTGATTAAAGAGCTGTAATCACTAAAAGAATTGTGTTGGTCTGATGCCTCTCTCATGTTGGAACAAGTCCTAGGCTGAAAACACATGCAAACAGGTAAGCAGAGGCAATATATACAGGAAAAGCTGAAGATAACCTAAAGGGGAAGGCACTAGCACTAAGAGGGCCTGGGAAAGGTTTCCTGTACAATGTGGATTTTTAGCTTGTCTTTGAAGGATTCCAGGGAAGTCAAGAGGAAGGATAAGAGGTGAAGAGAGAGAATTCCAGGCACAGGGGCCAACTAGCCAACCAATCAATAAGCACATATTAATTACCAGGCACTGTGCTAACCACAGAAGATACAAAAAGAGTCAAAAGACAGTCTTGACCCTCAAAGAGCTCACAACCTGGGGCAGGGGCAGGGAGAGGGGAGGGGGAGGAACAAACAAGGAAATATTTACAAACAAGCTATATAGAGGATAAATAGGAAATAATTAATGGAGGGAAGATACTAGAATTGAGAGGAGTTGGGGAAGGCTTCTTGTACAAGATAGAATTTTAATTGGGGCTTAAAGGAAGGTAAAGAAAGTAGTAGGAGGTGAGGAGGAGTGAGAACATTCCAGGTGTGAAGGACAGCCAGACAAAATGCTGGGAGCAGAGAGATGGAGTGTCTTGTTCCTGCAACAACAAAAAGGCCAATGTCATTGCGTCAAAGTGTACCTGGAGGTGATTAAGGTATAAGGAGAATGGAAAGGCAGCAAGTAGCTAGGTTACGAAGGGCTATGAATGTAAAGCCGAGGATTTTGTATTTGAGGCTTGAGGCCATAGGGAGACACTGGTGTTTATTGAGTGGGGGAGGGAGAAAGAAACGATTGGACCTCCATCTAGAAAAATCACTTTAGTGGATGAAGGATGGATCAGAAGAGACCTGAGTTAGGCTGATCCACCACCCGGCTATTGCAAATGTAGTGAAAACACATGGATATGAGAAATGAAGCATCTCGTGCGAGTAAAAGCAAGGTTGTTGTTGAATGCTTTCAGTTATATCTGACTTTCATTATCCTATTTGGTGTTTTCTTGACAAAGATACTGGAATGGTTTGCCATTTCCTTCTCCAGCTCATTTTACAGATGAGGAACCTGAGGCAAACAAGATTAAGTGACCTGTCCAGGGTCACACAGTTAGTAAGTGTCTGAAGCCAGATTTGAACTCAGATCTTCCTGACTGCAGGCCTGGTGTGCTATCCACTGGGCTACCTAGCTACCCAACAGCAAGGAGGCTAGTGCAGCAGATACTTACTAGATGCTTGGAATATATATATATATATATATATATATATATATATATATATATATATATATATATATGTGTATATGTATATATACACATATATATATTATATAATATAAAATCTGAACAGTATATGACCTCAAGAACCTTGCATTTTAATGGTTAGCATTCAAAGATGTTTTTCAATATCCAGATGTTCTCAAATTATCATATATTTAGCAGTATGTAGGCAAAGTCAGAGTATACCTATACCCTTAATAAACATGAGATAAAATTTAAATGACTGTGTTCTTAAGGATATTAAACTTAATCTCTAAATGCAATAGAATAAATTTGCTGAAAAAGTTCCAATATTTTTTATTCTCTCCTACTTTCAGTTATTCGTATAGCATTCATATCATTTATCATATATACCATTCAGCTTGATTCTTTTATTACGGTCACTCCTCGCCCCTCTGGCCTTGGCTCCCCTGCTAGCTTTTAAGTTCCTTGGGGTCAGGCAGCAGTCCAATTCTGCAGCCAATTAACTGTGTGACCCCGGGCAACTCACTTCAGTTTGGATTCCAGTTTTCTCAACTCTGAAATTGAAGGGTTGGACTAGATAATCTCTAGGGTCCCTTCTATCTCTGAGCTTCTGTTATTGATGATAATACCAATAATTCCATGGTGTTGACTGTGCCTTTCATATCTTTATATCCCCTGTGTAATGTTTTACATGTAAGAAGTACTGAATTAGTAATTATTGAATAGAGGCTATGGAAAAGAATCATTGAGGGATTGCAAGTTGCACCCGACTCTAGCATATTTTGAAAAAAGTGCTTTCCATAGAATTCTTTATTAAAAATCCCAACCATCACAAATTTGTGAAACATATTTTTCTCCTCTGTAACCTACTAGGCAAGTTCTTGCTGATTGCTGAGGGTGTGACTCAAATTTGTTTTACTCTACCCAAAATAGACTCTTAGGGGTGGTTCAAATCTGCTTATCTGGACTTGTCATCATGTCAGCCAAGGCCCTGCACTGGTTCATGCACATAATATCCTTGGCCCATCTTTTAAATCTTTCAAGCCTCTTTCATTTATCTGTCTCTAATAACCAGGTTCTATTGTTGCTCTGACTTGCTTTTTAACTGCCTCTGAGTCGGACAATGCTACTGATCTGGAGAACAAGAGTGGCGTGGGAAGAAAATGAAAATCCATTCATGCTGTCAGAAAGTTCAAGCTTGTCAACTGATTTCTTATGAAGAAACACAAGTTCCCCCTTTACACAAGACTGACATGACAGCAGGAGGGAGCACACAGTCCATGCTAGCTCTGCAAAACCTCCTACATAACTTTCAGGTAAACCCCAACAGTCATGAGAGTGGGTTAAAGTAATTGTGATATGACAGAAAATCACAAATTTTAATTTATTTCCAAAGCAGAGTTATATTTCAAAGCAGCTTTAGAAGAATTAAAAAGAAGAAGGGTCAAAGTTTTCAGGAATGCATCTTTTTGCCACCAGGTTACTTATTTCATTCAATGCCTCAATCATGTTGACATTTCTCTGTGACTAATATCTATACAATGCAAGCATGTCATGTTCTTTAGCCAAGACTTCTTTCTCTTACTGTTTCAATCATCTCTGCAGCATGCAAGTGAGCAGAGCACAGACCCAGGCATATCTGGTAACGTGGGTGTAATCGTGCCACTGCCCAGTTTCACAGACACGACACAGCCATTAATCCTCACCCCTGGTTGATGTCAGCACTGGTGCCATTGTTGATGGGTTTCCAAAGTTTCCATGGGTTATGGAAGGGAATGACGGTGGGGGCTGACAACTGTCCCCACTCAAAGCACATTAGACTGGAACTTTTATGTATGTCCTCTGAGTAGTCCAAATAGATAGATTTAGATATAGATAGATATAGATATAGCTAGATAGAGAATTATAGATAGATGTAGATATAGATAGATAGAGGATAGATATAGATAGATAGGTAGATGGACAGACAGATAAATAGAGGATAGATAGAGACATAGACATGGATAGAGATATATAAATGATTCATTTACATATGACAGATTGCCATTTCATAGCTACATTATCTTTAACAGCAAATTTTGGAAACTGACACACTAAGAGGATTTTATTGATTATCTAATTCAGCCAATTGATTGTACAGATGAAGATATAAAATCCAAGAAGGGGTGAATGATTTGCCCGAGGTCATATTATGATGGAGTTCAGCCTCAAATCCAGGCCTTCTGGCTCCAAGTCTACTTCTTTTTCTACTACATAATACTAATTCCTGTTTATTAAGAACCTACTATATTCAGATCAGTGTGAGGTAGCAGATAGAACTTTGGTATCAGGAAGACCTGGGTCTAATTCCTATCAATGAGACACCAGCTGGGTTTCTGTGAGCAAGTCACATAACCTTTAGGCAGGTCTCTAAGACTATAATTATAGACCTGTTGCTGATCTGCATCTGTGGAGGGAGTTTCTACAACAAGAAATCCTTATATGGATAAAATTACACGGCTGGCCCAAAACAAAAGTGTCCAGGATACTATACTAGGTATGGGCGATAGAAAGAAGAAAAAGAAATGGTTCCTACTTTCTCTTGTTTCACATTCTCACTGGAGTGCAGTGAGAAAAAAATCGTGCCAAAAGAGTAGTAGAGGAAATGAAGACTGTTGTGATCCAGAGGCAGATCTTGTGTCTATGCAGGAGAGCAAGCAAGTACCAGCAAGATGCCCTCCAAATGATCACCTTGGTTGTTCTCGTAACATCCAAACGAACTGTTTGAACCAAAAGTTTTTCATTAGAACTCACCTGAGCAGATCAAATAGCACATTTTAGCCGACATGCCTTCATAGGACATCGTCCAATTTCCTCATAGAACAGTCCAATGACAATAGGAACCCGTTTGTTCTTTCTCCTACTCCCAGAATCCAATCTCTGTAGACAAATAATCTCTGAGTCATTTTATGAAAGATCAAATTTCATCAAGAACATAAAGCTCAAAGACAAACAAGTGTATAGAAACATGACCCATGAACAGTTCCAGCCCAAGGCATTTTATCATGGAATCTTGTAGCAGACAAACAGTGGAACAGGAGGGGAAACAGGGACCGGTCAGAAATTGCCTACTGTAGGGATTATGGCACATCACATTTCCTGTCCAAAGACGATTTGCAGGGGAAGTTTCAAGCTGACTTGAGACATGAGAGGAGGAGACAGGTTGAAGGAAGGTTTGAAGATTCCTTGGAAACTGATTCCTTCTGGGCCTTCAGAGAATGACTGAATGAAATATTTACTAATCATTTATTATTCACTGTGTAAAGACATAGGGACACAAATAGAAAGATGGTTCCTATTCTCAAGGAGCTTACATTCTAATGAGACAAAAAACACATATGGAAGGTTTGAACTGTAAGTTATATAGAAAAGTCCTATGGTCCT
Source organism: Trichosurus vulpecula (assembly GCF_011100635.1). Classification (NCBI taxonomy): domain Eukaryota; kingdom Metazoa; phylum Chordata; class Mammalia; order Diprotodontia; family Phalangeridae; genus Trichosurus; species Trichosurus vulpecula. Next base: position 199,350,174 of record NC_050574.1, on the reverse strand, counting down.
TAGGGTGCAATGGCAAATGCCTCTTCTATAATGTGATCTCCACTGATAAAAATCACATCAGTTTCTAGCGTTGAACTATTTGATGGTACCAAGGACTTGGGTGGTAAAAATTTCCTCTCCTAGATCTGCAGTAGTTGTGCTATAGCCCCTTGAGGAGCAACTGAAAGGCAGCAGCACCTCTACTGGAGTTGCTTCCCAGGATGATACCTGAGGGAAGTAGGCTGGGAGCATTGCTATTACCAAGGCTCTTAGGTTCAGGGACCTGACCTGGCATTTCCAGCAGGATCTGAGGGGAGATAGTGGTTGAGGTGCTAGTGATGGCTTGTCTTGCCTTGCATACACATACTATCTCCTCTCTTTAAAGGTTCCTTGATGCTTTAGCTAAGCTACCTGGACTTCCCTATGGTAGCAGTTGGTTGGTAGTGGTGGAGATGGCTGGCCCCTTCATATTCAGGGAGCAAAGCTTATGGCAAGGAGCTACTTTGAATGCATTATAGCAACCTAATAGTTCTACATTGGGTTAATTACATATGATTAATCTCAGATCCTTAGTTCTATAGCTCTGTTCAAAATAGACTTTGGATTGAATTGGTAAGTTTAAGCCTAGGAGGGCCTTGAATCTCATGGTAGATCTGACAACTCCTTATTCATTTTTTGCCCCATTCAATGGAAATATAAAATAAAACTGCTGAGTACAAATTTCTTTGTTCTTTTCCCCCCTCTTTTTCTCTTTTCCTCCTCCATTTTCCATGCTTCCCTTTCTCTCCCTGTTTCCCCTATCCCCAATCTCCACCACCACTTTATCATTCTTGGACTTCTTTCAAATTTCAGAGATTTTTTCATTTCCCTAAAGAACGGGGCCTTATTTAATTCTCTACACCTGTACTGGATTCCAACTTCTACTTAAAATAAATGCCAGGTTGAATAGGCAAGTAGAGTTTCCTTCTAAAGCAATGAAGAGAATCCAAACACCCTTCCCATAAGCAATTAAGCAAAGAAGGTTTGTTTGATTAAAATGAAAGATCAATGCTTGTTTTTTGTGGCCCTAGCATATTTTAATAAAGTCTAACCCAACTAGAAACTTGGCTACTTCCTCATGCCATTGACTTAATTAAATGACTCCAATCATTTTATAAACAACAACTTGATATCTGTTCTTTTGGTAAGTCCTGGGCTCTGACCTCAATTTCAAAAATTAATCATGGGCAGTCTGAAGAAGGGATGAGCACAGTAAGTGCATAACTCTTTGTTGTGTCTCGTCTGTAACATTTTTTTCTTTAGGACAAATAGGGAATGTGCCAGAACAAGTGTCTTTTGAACATGAACATCCTGAGGCAAAAATATGCCGAAACAATTTTCTTTCCTCGTCCCATTCATCTTCCCTATGGCATCCAAAAATGAAGGATCACTGTACAATCCAAATTAACCAGAGAATCCTAGAATTGGAAGAAACATCTAAGACTAGCCAGTCCAGCTCATCCCTGTGTAAGATTCCCTCTAAAATATACCCAATACATATTCATTCAGCTTTTGTTTGAAGACATCTGGTGAAATGGGAATCCATTACCTGCTAAGCAGGAACCCAATCCCCTTTGAAAGGACTCTAATGTTGCTAGGTTCACATGAAGTAATGTGTGTAAAGCTTAAAGGGTAATGTCAAGGTGAATTGTTTATAGCATTGTAGATTTAGGCCTGAAAGAGACCTTGGAGGCCACTTAATTTGGATGCTTCATTTTACAGTTAAGGACACTGAGGCCCAGAGAAGTTAAGGATCTTGGCCAAGATCACATAGGTGGTAAGCATCTGAAGTGGAATTTGTTGACTCTAGAATGAATGTTCTTCCCATTCTAACATGCTACCTTGCTGCTGTTTTCTCAGCTCACACTGCTTCAGACACTCTACTAGAGTACACTTACAAACTAATGAAGAATCACCAAATGACCACTCTTTGGATCTGGCCATTCACAAAACTGATGAGAACAAACTATCACTTTCTGAAATGTAGCAAAGACATGTTTCTACTCAGGACTCAACAAATTGTGGCTATGGCAACTATGTATCCTCTCCTTTTCATTCTTGGAACCCCAACAGACCCAAGCCATCATTATTTCTTACCTGACTTCTTGTTTTAGCTTCCTAATTGGTCTCCCTGCCTCTATGCTGCCCTCTCAGGAATTCAAATTTTACATAGACAACAAAGTCAACTTCCAAATACATTGGTCAGATGATAGAAATTTCCCACTTAAAAACATTTAGAGGCTCCCCATTGCTACAGAATCAAATACCAACTCTTTAATCTGATACTTGAGGCTCTACTTGGCTTCAACTTACCTTTCCAACATTATCATTCTCTGCTCTTCTCTACTCATTGTCTTTTCCAGCCACATTGAACTCCTCCCTGTTCCCCAATTTTCTCTTGTCTTTGTCCTCCTGCATGCATTTATACATTCAGTACTTTGGATCTAAGAATGGATTTACAATACATCTACAACGTGCTGAAATTCTCCCTTGCTGGAAGGCAGGGATATTGCCCTACTCTAACTTCTTGTGGTTCTTTCACCTTTCCTGTGCACTTATCACTTTCTAACTAAAGTTACAACTATAGCTTATAGTTACATAGTGTATAACTGTAGCTGTCTTATTGCCTCTACCAAGTTTTAAGCTCACTGATTATCATGACCATTATATTCCTATATTTATAACCTTAGCACCACATAGTAACCTGTACATCGAAAGTGTTTTTTTCAAGTATTTGTTTAGTTGGATTTGAGCATTATAGACAGCAACAATAGCCCAAATGAATTTCACTTTTATAAACTTATTTTATTTAGTTGATTCCAGTGACAGCATTATCTAGAAAATTACCAACATTCTTGTTCTTTTTGCATTGTGTGGATGCTACCATTTTTCCCCCATTAAGTAAAAACTGCTATACTAATCACAATATGAACTAAAAATGCTTCAGAAAATAATGAAAGCATGAAATACATGCTTTGGAAGACCTGAGCTGGGATATTTCCATACAATCCAATTACAAAAATGTGCATAGTTCTTCCAGAAAGTATGTTTGTTTAACTTGGTTTAGAGATTAGGTGGCTAGCAGATGGAGACTATAAGGCAGTTGGCTGACATGCCTATTGAGACTAGCATAAAAAGTAAACTGAGATTTGGTGATGGGGGTGGAAAGTGAGGTTCAGGCCTGAGCAAGAAGGCAAAATATTCCAGATACAGCAGCTGTTTTCTTGTAATCCCTCATTCTCATAAAGTACTGGAATTTGGCATGAGAAATTTAAATCCAAACAATGTTGGTTTTTATCTGTTAGTCAAGAAGGAAAGCAGTGGCCAAATGCAGAACTAGTAGCCCTGCTCATTTCAAGCAAAGGTATTTGGGAATAAGGTTTCTTAAGATTATTTATTTAAATTATTTAATAAGTAATATATCCCCATAGCCTCTTCCTCAAGACAGACACTTATGAAAACTTCTATAAAACACCAAATCTATTATGGTTTATTTCCATAATTATTTGACAGTGTCACCTTAATTCTGAGTATTTAGGGTGAGTGACAAGCATTATGTAGCTATAACTTCTTTTGAAATTTAATGAATACCCGCATTTTCCCCATTCCACATGCCAGTGTGTCTTCATGTTCAAATGGTACCATAAATTTGGTTAATAAGACTTCAAATAATAAATACTATGTGGGGAAAATTTCCTGAAATTCTAGACCTCATAAATTCCTTTCCGCTTAGAAATGGATTCAAATTTGGAAATAGACCAAGTATTCAATGGTTGTGGCTTTTATCGAGTATGCCATTTGCTGTACTTGTAGAATCTTAATATATTAGAGGTAGAAAGGACTTCATAGATCATCTATCTAATTCAATCATTTCATTTTAGATATTAAGAACACGAGACCTAACAAAGTAAAGGATTTACTCAAGGACACATGGCTAACTTGTCTCTTGACTCTCAAATGAGAGAATCTGTATCTCTTGATTCCTAGTCTAGTGATTTCCCAGAAAACTGTGATGTAAAGTCATATCGATGGACCATGGCAAGTCACAGTGGCAATCTTTCTATGATATGATTCTTCTGAGGGAACAGCAACACCACCTCACAGTTTCTGAAATTTGTTTTTATAAATGCATTTCAGCCAATGAAATGAAATTCAGTTTAGTAAGATATTTAATTCATTCAAACTATTAAATATCTTATTTTAGGTTATATAAAGGGCTGTACTTAATTTTTCACTGCACGAGTCTTGTTTTATTATTGTGTAGACACAACTACCTATCTTTGAAAATATGTATTTGTTACCCAAATATAACATAAAAGTTCATATCTCTTTTGCTGGTTCAGTGCCCAACATAGGGTGCTCAGTGTCATCCTGCCCATTGCATCAAGAGAAGAATCCTGGACTCTATTGTCTCAAGACTGTCTTTACAAATCATATTCCTGTTCTGTCAATGACATGCTTCTCATTCTAGTGCATAATAAAAATTTTAAAAAGGTTCTCCATTTGTTTGATACTCTAGCTCAGGGTAAGTGGGTAAATCAACTGACTGTTACAAATAAAAAATAAAATTAAATAAGGGATTTTAAGAGAACAGTTGTACTGTTTGGAATGTCACTTTTGAGAAAATTTAAAATTCAGATACTTCTTTGAGAAATTGAGATGACCTGGATTGTTGAAGACTATAGTAGTAAAACACAAGCTCTGGTAAGTCTTAGCAAGCTGTTGTAACAGCAAAGCATCCTAGCATATCCAGGATGTCCTGCTAACACAGGTTCTTTGATCTGCTTTTAAAGGAAAAATAGCTTTTAAAGGGGTCAACAGTCTTACTTTAATTAAACATATATATCATTTACTTAGTTCAGGGGAGAGGTCAGTACCCTGAACGTAGAGAAAATACAAGCAGAGAAAATAGCACAGATCAACAGACAGGGCTTCTAACTGTCTGACCAAAGTAATACATACATAGTCACCAGACAGGGAAGCACCAAAGTCTGGGTTTTCAAAGGCAGGGAGTTCCTTAATGGCTACACAGAGTTTCATCTGACCAAATCACATGAACATTCTTCCCATGAGTAAGCCCTGAAGCAAAATGCTAATCTCAGAATACACACACACACACACACACACACACACACACACACACACACGCGGGCGTGTGTGTGTGTGTGTGTATGCATATGCATATGCATATATACAGCCAGAAGGCATAGAAACCCTTCTGCTTCAGTACCTAATTAACAAAAGGTGTGAAAGCCTTCAAGTAAGCAAGCCTCCCCATAGCTTCCCCTTTAAGCAAGTTCCTCCCAAAATGGACTCCATGTGACTCAGGATGTATCACAGCTGTGAGCCGGAGTTCAAAGCAGCAAAACATCATGATTGAACATGTGTGGTCACATTAGCCTATTTATGGACAGGGAAGATCTTCCTATTCCATTAACATTACAGCTGGTAACAGAAAAAGCAAAACAAAGGGAAAAACCTTAAGATTTTTAGTCAGTGTAATGACCAGCCATGATTCCAGAGGGCTGATGATGAAGATTGTCAGAACCTTCCAAAAAATGAGGTGATAGACTCAATATACAGAATGAGACATATATTTTTCGGATGTAGCCAATGTAGGAATCTATTTTGCTTGACTATACAAGGTTTGTTACAAGGTTTTCATTTTTGTTGTTTTCATTTGCAGGTGGGAGATAAAGGAGAACAAAAATAAATGCCTGTTAAAAATAATTTAAAAATAAAGATTTCAATTCAAACTCCATTTATTATGTATATGTATACACACTTCTGTTAGAGTGCAAAATCCAGTAACTGTCTCACTTTGATCCTTGTATCCCTAGTTCCTGCTGATCACAGTGCCTGGTATAGAGTAGGTGCTTAATAAATCCTCATTGATTGATTGACATCACATAAAATCCAGTCTAAGTTCAGTAAGGCTCATCTCCAGAAGGCTAGCCGCAATGTAAGTTTTGTTTTTCTTTCAGCTACAGCAATTCAAGAAAACTGCCCCTGGTGGGTCATAGAGGTATTATAATCTGGATTAGAACACCAAACACCATGCATACTTATCTACTCTTTTACCAGGGGATCTCCTCTGTAGGCTTGTTATACCAGACTATCACTATTCATTTCTCATGATTCATGTGATAGTTTGGGAAAAAGAGGGGATTTGGTAAAGGTTTCACTGAGGTAACAACTAAGCTTCATTATAAAGAAAGGGAAGGATTTCAAAAGCTAGAGATGCATAGGACTCATTTCAGCCATAGGGAACAGGACAATATATAAATACATTTTAGTGTGTATACATACATACACACATGTGTGTATATATACATGTGTACATGCATGTAAATCTATGCATTTAAAATAAAGCATGCATGTATGATTGTGAATATATATGCATATATGTGGGTATACATGTATTATGCATGCTTATGTAGATGTGTATTTACCCCCCTTCAGTCTCATATTATAACAATTCACTGTAATATAACTCTACTAAGAGAGAGAGAGAGAAAAAAACTATATTATAGAATTATACAGAGAGGGGAGGAGAAAGGGAAAAGCCAACAAATACTGTGTTTATTGACTGACCTACTTTGAGATATAAGATATACAGAGGCATATGATAAAATCTGGTGACAAAGGGAGAAAGGAAGAGGGGAAGAGACAGAGAAGCAGCAGAAGGGGGTGGGTCAGTAAATTCTAATAAGTGCTAGACTAGGATGATACCCTGTTCTTCAAGTAGGGTGTAGAGTTCAGAATGAGGTATTTCCTATTACTACTGTCATTTGAAAAGTTGATTTGCTGATTTACTCTTGCTTGCATCTGATATGCAAAATGCCGATAACCACAACAAACCATTAGGGGCAAATTAACCCCTGGGCTGTAGTGGCTATGGCCAGAGAAACCTCATCAGACAGAGTATTTACTGCAAACTGAATGAAATGAAGTTGAGGATTAGAGACAAGGGAAGGAAAATGCATTCATTTTCCAAAGGGTCTTCAGGAGTTCCCATTAGCTGCACGGTCAAAGTCTCGGCAGCAATTAGGGCAATTTTAATTAGTCAAATAACTTTTAAAGAGAACATTTAAAATAAAACATTTTTAATTTTGACAAGTTATAGGGAGCTTTCATGGCTAATAGTGAGTAAGGAGCACCTATTTTGCAATCCAAATAGTTTCAGAAAGTTTCTGAGGCAAATGTAAAGTCCTGGGGTTAGAAATACCGCCTACATTTCTGACACTCCTTAAAGGACCAAATTGTTATCATATGACTGGTGGAATCCACTGCACCATTTATAGTCTTTTCATCATTAAAACCTTCTTTTGATCCTGAATTACTGCATTTTCTACAATCTCTTCAGAATCTTGTATGACAATGCTCATTCAAATTTAAATTATTTATGAAATATATTGATGCAAATCTATACAACAGTGATACTATATGTGACTCATGAAATTCACTGGATGCTCCTTTCAAGGGTGGACACAGGCCAGGAAAGAGGGAAGGAAATAAAGTATTTATTCATCAACTGCTATGTGCTAGGCACTGTGCTAAACACTTCATTCATGTTATCTCATTTGATCCTTACAACAACCCTGGGACTTAGGTGCTAGTGTTATTCCCATGTTGTATTCGAGGTTACTAAGACAGAAGTTAAATGATTTGCCCAGAGTCACACAGATGATAAGTTTTCCTCATGGGGGGAATGGGAAACAAAATAAAAGGGAAGAAGGTTTAAAAAAAATAGAGAAGGTAGAGGAAGGAGGGAAAAGGAGAAAGAAAATGAAGAGAAAAGAAAGGTGCATATGATGGAGAATGGTACAACAGATTTGATGGCCACATCATAGGTTTCCACTCACTCTCCATTCATTCTATCTATCTATCTATCTATCTATCTATCTATCTATCTATCTATCTATCATCATCTGTCTATATAATCTATCAACTTAATTTCATTTGTGTTGAGACAGGAAAAAAAATGATGCGCATGGATTACAATGTGAAGTATGTTTTTCTAATAAAGATTATAAGCTCTCGAAGGGTATAAACTATGTTTTAATTATCCTTGTATCATATCTTCATATGAATTCCATACAGTAGTCACTCAATAAATAGAATGAACACTGAGAAAGCCACTGTAACCTATCATAGTAAAGGCATATTTTCAACCAAACTGATTGATTAGTCCTTATTAAATAATATTTCATTGTTCTTATCACTAATTGGTAGGAGTTCCCCTAGGACAAGGGTTCTTAATAATTTTTGTTTCATAGACCATACTGACAATCTATGGACTGCTTTTCACTTTTCACTTAAAATGCATAAAATAAAATGCATAGAATTACAAGGGGAAACAATTATATTGAAATAAGGTTATCAAAATATTTTTTAAAAATTAAAAAAAAGAAACTCATATACTTTAGGTTATGAACCCCTAGAGGAATGTAAGCTCCTTGAGGGGAGGAATGATATTATTTTTGTCTTTTTATCCCCAGAATTTGTCAAAATTCATAGTAGTTACATAGTAAATGCTTACTAAGGTGAAGAATTAAGAAAGAGAATGTGGTGGTGATTTCAATATAATGAAGTATATTATACATAGGAAGATTTCAGTTTAAACAGGAGAAAAAAAAAGTGGTCAGCTAACCATAGCCCTACCATAACAGGTTTTGCAGGATTGAATTACAGTTACAACTGGTAAGCTAATAATAATCCCAAAGGTCAAAGTTTTTTTTTTATCATTCTATCAAATAGCAAAATTGGCTCTTTGGAATTCTTCACGCCCCATATAATTGACATTTTTTGCTACTTTGACCTTGAAATACATTTTTCACTGTTTTCGGTCTTAATTTCTACCAGTTTCTTTGTGAATGCCACATCCTCCCAAATTTTATATCAATTGCTGACTTTGACAGGATATAATAAAGAGACCAATTTTGTCTCCTTTTTTGGCAGGCTTCTGCTTTATGATTAATCTCTTCCTTTGTTCTATGTTATACAGTTCAATTTAAGGGGAAACATGCAATATTTATCAAATGTACCATTGCCCAATTTAATTCTGCTCTGGAAACTGACAATTCCGATGTTTTATTTGAAACACTCAGATGGATCTGTGATCTCATTGAATTGGATATTCCCACCAATAATGCATAACTCAATTCATCCATGCCTGCACATCCTCTGAATGCTTATTCATATCCTCTTCTAAATTCACCAAAGGGGCGAGAGGGGCGTGAGTCCACCCAGTGTATTATAGGATTTCCTAAAAAATAAAAGAAAGACAAATTAAAAAAAAAACTCTGTGTCTTCATTTGTAAGGATATGGTGGCAATTCAGCTACCAATGCATTTGGGACTGGGAACATAAGGAAGAACCACTACCCTCAAGGATACCATCTCATCCAAGTTCTGTGAGTAGTCAAACATCTGGGGAAGATAGAAAAAGCAAGGGTGTGGAATAGTAGGTATGTGTAGTGGTGGCAATAAAGAACTACATTCATTCTAAGTCATCTGATACCTTATAATGGATCGAGGACATTTTAGAAATGAGTGAAATATTTGCATGAAGTCAAACAAGAGAAAAGAATTAAGGGATCCATGGGCATGTAAGAAGTAGAATCAGGAAGAAAACAGTTAAAATAATGAGTTTATTAAAATGTTGGCAGCTGGAGAAGAATCCACTTTAGATTTAAATAATGATTAAAACAATTATCTAAACTTAGGGAAGACATTTTTTCCCATTGTATATTTTATTTCTAAAAATTTTCAGAACAGTGAACAATAACTAACAGCTTAGGTAAGTGGAAAAGAAATACATTTTTTGGTATAAATAATAACATATATCAATGTTTTATCTTCATACTTCTTGAATAAGTATCTACCAAGCTGTTGTCACTACTAGCTCACCACCTTTTCTGATAGAATTTTACAACCGGAAGTCATCCAAGAAAACATCAATCCTTTGCCCCCATTTTATAAATAAGAAAACTGAGTTCCTAAAAGATCAGGCAATTTGTTCAAGATCACAGAACTGGTTAATGATGGAGCCTGGAAAAGAAACCAAGTCTCCTGACTGGTAGAATGGTGTTGTTTCTAATGAGGCAGCTTGGGGCTCAGTGGATAGAATACTGGGCCCAGAGTAAAGAAGATGCAGGTTCAAATATAGTCTCAGACACTTCCTAGCTACGTGACCCTGGCTAAGTCACAACTTCTGATTGCCTGACAAAATGGATTCGTTGCAGAAACAAATGTTATCTCTCTCCTTAACTCCTTTCCCACCCCCTGATAATGTGGTAATATGGCTTCTAGCTCATTCTTTTGAAATTGTTCTCCAAGAATACCTTATAATCAAATCCAATATCATTTTATGGGTCTTAATTCTAATTGACTTCTCAGCAATGTTTAACATCAATCAGCAAACATTTAGTTTAATATATTTAAAATAGTTTAAAAATAGCCTACTATTTTTTAAGCGCTGTGCTAGGCAACAGGGATATAAAAACAAAGTACAACACAATCCCTGATCCTTCCTCTCTAACTTCCTTCTTGAAACTTTTTCTTCCCTTAAATTAAATACTATGTCACTATTCTGATTATTATCCCTGTTTCTCTGGTTGTTACTTCTCCACCTTTGCTGACTTTTATTTTTCCCCTTGAAAATGGGAATTCCCTAAGGTTTAATTCTCAGCTCCTTTCTATATGCTTACGGAAAGACCTTGTGTATTCTTATGGATACCAATTGTATATATAGATAGCCCCCAAATCTTAAACTTTATTTCTGGCCTCTTTCAAAATCTTGGCCACATTTCGAATAACCTGCTAGATATTTCTACTTCTGGTATCATCCTCAAAATCAAGTTTTCTAAAACTGAACTAATCTTTTCTTGAAAATTGGCTCTTTCTCCTGACTTACTGATTTGGGCTAAAGCAGCCACCACCCTATCTCCTCAGATTTAAGCATCAGTTACGTGTTTGATCACTCAATTTCCTTCGTCCCCTACCTCACTTCCAATCAGTGATCAAGTCCTATTGATTATTCCTTAATAATATGTCTTATATTGTTCCCTTCTGTCATTACCTTAGCTCAGGCCACTTCATACCTGGACTCTTGCGATGTTTTCTCACCTGGTTTCCCTACCTTTAATCTCCTAACTCCAATGATAATCCATTTAGCACACCACTCTGAAAGTAATCTTTCTAAAATACTCTTTGCATTTCCCAGTTCAAAACCACTCACACAAAGCTCAACAAACTCCCTATTCTGGCATTCAAAGCTCTTCATAATCTGGCATAGGGTACTTTCTAACTATATTTCCAAATACGAACCTTCCTGAAATCTAAGCATACTTTGTACATCATCATAACCTCAGCTTGTGCTATCCTATTTACCTGGTATTTCTTCCTCTTCCTCCACCTCCTTTACCTCTTCCTCCTCTTTTTCCTCCTCCTTGTTTCCCTCCTTTTCTTCTTCCTTTTCCTCCTCCTCTTTCTCTTTCTCCACATATACAGATTCTAACTACGCTTCAAGACCCAGTTTGGATCTTACCTCCTCCATAGAGACCTACCTGACAAAAAGAGGATGAATTTCTCTCAGATCAATTCCTATGGCAATTATTTTTATCGTCTTTATCTGATGACTGCATCCTGCTTGTGTCATCTCTTTGAATTGTATATATCTTACTGGTTTTCTTTTCAAGTGCCTTAACCCATCGGCTAAATTGTAAGCAAGGTCTTTGAGATCTGAAATTATGACTTACATGTCTTTGTATTCTTGACATGGTCTAGCATGCGCTTGATACACAGTAGGCAATCAATCAATATTTCTTTGATTTGAACATTTGTATATAAAAACACTTTGGAAAGTGAGTCCCAGAACAAGCGTATGAATTAGGCAGTATAGATTTTGATCTTCTTTTATGGATGAAGAGGTCAGGGGACACAAAAAAGTTTATATTTGCTCATGTTCACTCAGCTAGCTGGAAACTGAGCTGAAGTTGGAATGTAAATCTGTTTCTTGTTCTTCTGTACCATTCTGTCTCTCAAGATGCTGCTTAACACAATCATTCACATTCAGGCTTGAAACAAGTAATTTTAATGAGGATAATGCACTTTTAGAAAGGAAAAGAGAACAAATGTCAAGAAAGTGTATACTCTTCCCCCTTCCCTCATTCTAGCCATGTCTACCTCATGTAAAAACAGCTGGTTGATTTTGTAATTTTTAAAAAAACCTGTGATACCATATAGATAAAATATCTTAATACTGACTAATCTTTTGACTAAATTGATTATCTTTGATGTCGTAAAGATGTGGCCTTAGACCGATTTTCAAAACCAAGCCAAATGAATTAGTTACTTTCCCAAGGAAAGTTTTCAAAAATAGTATTGACCTTTACCTATGAAAGTAATTTTTCTACAGAACAGTTGTCTGGAAATGAAGTGTGTGGAATAGAAAAATAAACCATTCAATATGTATATGTATTCTTGACTACCCTGGTATTCAATGGCTATAATTATTCTAATTAATACTTAATATGGCTATCCAGACAAAAAGAACCAATAAAAACTCTTGAATTATTCCATCAAATGTTATTATGGGGCTTATGAAGTTGTATTTCTCCTTAATACACCAAGAAAAAAATCTAATCAGAATGGTAATTGCTTCTTAACAACATTACCATTTTTAGCAATATAGTAAAGCTGAAACTAGAAATTTTCACCTGGGGCAAAAACAGTTGAGCAAAGAAAGGTGTGTGAGTGGGTGTCAATTTAGAAATGCAGAGAGGAGTCTGACAGCAGGTGCATTCATTCTGGGAGGAGAGGCTGCCTGGTCTTGAATGGGTTTTGTGAGGTGAGTAGGGGAAAACAGGCAGGAGAGGAATTCTACAGTGTTGGGACCCTCAAGATGCAGCTGCACTGCCCAAAGATATAGGCCAGTGAAGGACCAAGATGATGTAAGTAGCAGTGGCACTGGTTGCCTCAGAAAGGAAGCATTCCCCACCCCCACTCCCAACCTGGTAAGGAAACACAGCCCCTTTGCCTAAAGGCAAAGTCCTATTCTCCTCATGCTGGTTTTGTTTGTAACACTGGCATTTTGTATCATCCAAGACTAGGAATGCAGTTTAATAACAACTGATAATTTTAGAAAAGAATGGCCGTCAGGTGGGGTCTGTAACCAAAGGAGGCTTTAAGAGACGGTACAAACCTGATTGGCAATGTACACATCCAAGGGCAATGTTGACCACTTCCTGGAATACAAGCCAAGTTACTAGAAAGAACAAGAAAGGGAGAAAAATGTACAAACATTCATATTGCTAAATGTAAAGGAAAGAAATATCGTGACAGTCAGTTCCCCTTTTCCATTATTTAGACTCATCCAGGAAGACAAAGCTTCACATTAGAAAGAATGTTTCTTCTTTTCATTCATTCCCTGCTCTTGTTCTATGACATGCTGGCCTGGCTCTGCAGTAATAATCTTCTAGAAGTGTTTAACCTTAGAATCTTCCAAGTCCAAACTTAAAAATAAATTATCTTTGCATTCCAATCAAGTGGGAAAAGAAATCAGAGAGTAGCTGATCACCTTTAGACAGCAAAGAAGCAACTGGTTTGAACTTGTAACTTGCACTTCCTGATTTCCTAACTTTGCTTCTCTACTTTAGGGCAAAATGACTGACAGAAAATGAGAATAGGAAGTTGGCGACTTGGGCTGCTGCCATTCAGATTCCTTTCCCCCACCCCACTTTGGCCCTTGATAGCTGTTGAATTACCTGAGTATTGAACAGCTTTAACAGTAGACAGTTTCAAATAATATCTCTTAAAAACAGCATGAACATAAGCAAAAATTATATTCTAAATTGAAAATGAAGGTACTTTAGCAGAGGAGAGTAGAAATGTCTTAGGTAGGGTGGTGGTTCATTTGTGTTAGGGTATCAAAATAATAAGAACATGTTCACAAATTTGAGAGGTTATATGTTACAATGGAATTTAAATTTTGGGTCAGGAGACCTGAGTTTGGATCCCAGATGTCACTTACTGAGTTCCTTGGGAAAGTCACTCACCTACTTTGAGCATTGCTTTCTTCGCCTATATAAAAAAGAGATAATACTATCCTTGCACTACCCACCTAACTAAGCTACTACAGGGACTAAAAATACTTTAGAATTTTAATGTACTGCAGAAATCCAAGCCATTGTTATCATTATGCTCATTTAGGCCAACCAAATGATTGCTCTATGAGAGGTGATGTGATATATACTGTGAAGTACAGAGTTTTAGGCTTGGAGTCAAGATCTGAGATCAAAACCTACCTCTGATGCTTACCGTCTGAGTATCCAAGTAACTTAACTTCTGAGAATCCTCAAGCAACTTCATAGGAGATATCTAGTGATTCATAGACTGGCTGCCTTGGTGGAAGGTGTTTCCACATTGAGGTCTCTATAATGACAATCACAGAACTTTGAGAATTTGTATTTTCCCTTTATCCTAAATAACTTTATTTGTCTTACTTATATTTACATTTGGTCATAAGGGGACTTAACAAGACTATATAGATGGTTATATACACCATCACTACCACTAGAAGAACTCAAAGACTGATACATAGTGCCATCTTTTTATATAAAGGATATCACATGGTTATCAGTGTGGAAACCATAGTGCAATGTGTGATTCTTCTGTCTAGAGGTGAATCTCTTGGCACAGCCCACACTCCAACTCCTAAAATTCTTGTTGGCAATAAAATTCCTCAAGGCTTTAGTCAGACCGGGATAAGAAGCCATAGGAAAATGAGTAGGCATAATTTAAAATCTGTCACAACACGTGTGTCAGCTTTTACAGGGTACAAAGGGGCCATTTTGAGGGGGCAAAACACTATTTTTACCCTATTTTGTTGGGCCTTAATTAAGGAGTTTTTTTGTTTGAGTTTTTTTCTTTTTTTTTCATACTCCTGTTGTTAGATTGCAGACTTTCGTAGCTTAGAGCATCCTTTCCTTGGTCCAGTGGCTAATTAGGATGGACTCACACTGTTCCCTACCTCATAAAGAGCAAGAACAAAGGCAGCTGCTGGGAAATTGCAGTTATGCTGCAATTGGAGAGGCACTGGGGTAAAAGAAAAGGAAAAAGCTTTTGACGAGAAAGCCTTTTGATGTTGTGAAAGAAATTAAGAATGAAAACAGAGGCCTAGTCTCTGTTGCACGCAGCCCTGCACACATATTCATTGTCCTTAAAGCAACAGGGTCAACAAAAAGCCCAAGTTGGATGCCCAACACTTTAGGCTGTTAAGACAAGAGAATGCAAGAAAAATATTTGCAGCTGTTTGTTTCCCAGGAAAGTCCATAAAGAACTCTAGATGTAGCCTCAGTATTCTCATGTTTCCTCCCAGGCGATTTCCCTAGGCAGGTCTCACAGCTGAGGAATTATGGCCATCATGACTAATGACCTCCCATAATGATTACTTGCATTAAGTTCTCATCAGAAAGATTTAAAACCATACAAAACGCATGATTTCATTGGTAATTTGAGTAATTTAGAATCTCTTAAAAATTCTTCTTACTTGCAGATATTTTCTTAGTAATTCTTTTAGGAAAGATCCAAAATAAATAAATCAGTATATGGAGGCAGGTAGAATTAGTTTAGTTCTCATTAGCATCTAATAATCCAGCCAAATTTGATCATATTCCACTTTCCATTTTTAAGAAATTTCAGTTTCCTTAAATAAACCGGAAATGATTACAAACCACACTTTATATGGAAGACTTGAATAGCAAGTTAATGAGATTCCGTAGTCACACATAACTGGAGATACACACATCCATTCATTGCCCAGATTCTTTGAAGCTTTTGGTCTTCACCATCATATATGTCTTAGGAGTTTCCAGGGCCTTCCCACTGGAAGTCAAGCATCCCTCTCAGAGCTATGTTTCTGTGTTTGAAATGGGAGTTAGGCAGTGACCAAGTTGCTGTGGTGTGATTTCCTTCTGAGGAGGTCATTTGACATTTCTGTGGGGTGACATGGATGTGAGATGGCATGGATTAAGCAGAGGAATAGGTTAGATAGAATTTCTAGTTTCCTTCCACCCCTAGAGCTCTGTGTTTGTGTGAACAAAGATCAAGCACCTGAGAGTTTCTTCTACCAAGACTTTTGGGAGAAAAAAATTCAGGACTATAGATTCAGATCAGTTATTTTTCAGTCACATTCCATTCTTCATGACCCCATTTGGAGTTTTCTTGGCAAAGATACTGGAGTGGTTTGCCCTTTTCTTCTCTAGCTCATTTTACAGATGAGAAATTGAGGCAAACGGGGTTAAGCGACTTCTCCAGAATCACACAGCTAGGAAGTGTCTGAGGCCAGATTTGAACTCAGGAAGATTAATCTTCTTGACTCTAGGCCTAGCATTCTATTCATTGATCCACCTAGCTGACCTGGGACTACGGATAGGAGCAAAGAAATGGGAAAAGGGAATTTTTTCCTTCTATTCCCCTTCCCTGCGTATAATGGAAAGGGTGAGGTTGGGAAGTGTGAGGCACTTAGAATCACAGAATCCCACAGTTGGAAGACACGTCATACGTTTGATTCCTGCTCAAGCAGCACATGAACAGGAATTCAGCAAAACAATGATGAAATTCAATTCGATAAATATCTCCTATGGGGCATGTTCAATAGGGAGCCAGCCTTGGATACAAGAAGGGCTGGGTTCAGGTCCCACGTACTGCCGGTATGATTCTGAGAACGTTATTTAGGCTTTGTATTCCTAGAAAACTCTCTAATATCATAAATTGCAGATAAATCGGTGGAGGTAGGTTCCTGGTTGGGATCCCTCTTCACCAATGAAAATCACAAATCCAGTTCAAATATAAACATGCATGCATACATACAGATACAGATATGTACCTATATGTCTTATATTCACGTACACTTATATTTACTATTATTCTATCCTGGGCAAATGGTCATCTAAATTTTAGTCAAAGATGTGTGGTAATGGGGAACTCGAGGCAGCTAAGTGGTACAGAGGATAGAGCACAGAGTTTGAAATCAGGAAGACTCAGCTTCATGAGTTCAAATCCAACCTCAGACACTTACTCTTCTGGATAAGTCACTTGACTCTGCCTCTGTAAAATGAACATGAAAGGACAGACCACTCCACTATCTTTGCCAAGAAAACTCCAAATGGGGTCACGAAGACTTGGGCATGACTGAACTGAATCCATAGTCCTGGATTTTTTTCTCCTAAAAGTATTGGTAGAAGACACCTTCAGGTGCTTGATCTTTGTTCACACAAACACAGAGCTCTAGGATTGGAAGGAAACTAGAAATTATATCTAACCTATTCCTCTGCTTAATCCATGCCATCTCACATCCATGTCATCCCACACAAATGTCAAAAAACCTCCTGTTTGTCTCAGTTGCTTCATCTGCAAAATGAGCTGGAGAAGGAAATGGCAAAGCACTCCTGTATCCTTGCCAAGAAAACCTCAAATGGGGTCATAAAGAGTTGAACATGACTGAAATAACCAAACAACAACAATAATGGGGAGCTCACTACCTCTTTCTTCCAAATGAAATTACAGCACAGTTGTATATAATAATGTTTTCCTTTGGTTTGGTTCTCTAGGTAACCCAGTTATTGTGGTAGTATGACAGCCTCAGGAGTGCTAGTGGGATGAACAGGGCTGTCTGCCATCAACATTCCACTAGAATGGCAGCACTCCTCATCCTAGAAACATTCAGATTCAGTACTTGATAAGAAACTGGTAGCCTCTAGTTGGACATGCCTGGAAAAAGTATGATGTGTCTGAGTGGCATCCTTTACAGAGACTCAGATGAAAATTGATGAATATGGCTACAGTTTAGCACAGCCATATAAAATGAATGTTTAAATTCTGTTGCTGGAACCATGGCAACAGGCAAAATGAAGAATGTCAAACAAAATATTTAAGGGAATTTGTTGAGCTTTCTTAGGAAACGAGGAGTACTAGGACATCAACATCCAGGTTTAGTGACCACTGGCTATGTAGTAGTAGCTTGTTTGTCCCTGGAAGCAAAACAGCCTGGGTTGGACTTAAGGCTTTCTGCTTCTAAATAGCCAGGAATCCTTAGTTTTTATATCTAGTTCTTAGGGATTGCCTAGTTCATCATCTGTATTCTCTCCATCTCTGAGGATCACTATGGTGTAGTGGAGGAAGACCTAGTGAGAGTTAGGAGGCTGGGTTCTAGTCTTAGCTTTGCCCTGACTCATCATACAACCTTGGGCAACTTCCTTTCCCTAGGACTCAGCTAACTCATCTGAATAATATTGGAAAAGGGATCTGACTCAATAGTCATTTAGGTCCATTTTTGGTCAAGTATTCTGTCAATATTGGATTATTCCTCAATATCTCCTAGATATTTGGTTGATTATAAGAAGCTAGGATGATCCATAAGTAAACTATAATGGAATAGAATTAGGGGAGACAGTAATTTTCAAAGATTTGAGGAGATGAAGAGTAGCTTCATAGAAAGCTAGCATCTGGAAGGATGGAAGTTAGATTTCTGTGTATCATTTTCAGAGGGCAAAACTAGGGAGAATAGATAGAAATAACAGGGAAGCAGGCATCAGCTCAACACTAGGGAAAACAAAAAACAAAAAAGCTTTCCAATAAGTAGAGTTGTCTGAACCAGTGGTGTCAAACTCAAATAGAAATAGGGGTCTTTAAACTATACATAATCAGGACACATATTGACTTAGAAAACCACATATCAATATTATCTATCTCTTATTGTATTTTCATTTATGTTGTTAAATATTTCCCAGTTCCATATTAATTTGGTTCAGGCCATACTCAGGATCATTGTGGGCTACATGTAGCCTTCAGGCCATGTGTTTGCCACCTCTGGTCCAAACCAAGGCTAAGCAAGAATCACTTACCGAGCATTTGCTGTGTGTAAGCCACTGTGCTAGACACTGAGTATTCACAAATGAAAAATGATATATTTCCTTCCCTTCAAGAGGAGTATAATATGGTAGGGAAGCTATGACATGTACACAAATAAGCATGATGCATGACACAATGTGATAGAGCTCAGATGAGCTATTCTCTCTCTCCTCAAATTCTCATAGAATACTTTCAGCTGCCTAGAAGGGGAGAGGTAAGAATCAGATGAGGGAAGGCTTCACAGAGGGTTGTGGATTCAGGGCTGGAAGGGAACATAGAGGCTACCTAATACAACCCTCTTAGATAAAAGTCAGCGCCTAGAGAGGTTAGGTGATTTGCCAAATTGGCATCTGGGCTGAATTGTAAAGGAACATAGGTGTTCTGAAAGGCAGGGTTAGATTCTACATATTATGAACAACTTGGGAAAACATACAGAAGTGAGAGATTCCATTCCAAATTCAGGGAAGAAGCGAGAGACTACTTTGATTAGATGATAGAATGTAGAATGTCTAAAGGGATAAAAATAGGAAAGTCTATTATGAAAGGTTTAAATACTACACTGAAGAGTCTATAAGTTTATATCCTAGAACTAACAGGAAACCACAGAAAAATTTTGCTCAAGGAAGTGATATGGTTATATCGGTACAGTAGGACAAACAAGAATTATGTTCTCTTATAGTAGTATTACCCAAGACAAGGCTCCTTTGAGAGTTAAAGGAGCATCTGGCTTCAGTTTATAGAAAACTCATGGGAGCACTATTCTTGAACTGGAAGTAACCTCAACAGCCATCTAGTCCAACCTCATCACTTTATTCATTTCTTTAAAAAAAAACCTTCTATTTATGTGTTTTGTTTTTAAATAACAAAAATTTGCATATAATTCCCCACCTTTACCTTTCTGAAAGATCTTTTGTGCAAAGTAAATCAATTAAATAAATAAAATAAAACATAATACAATGATTGCTCCTGGAAGTTCATGCAACATTATGTATCCGCTTCCTTTTTATTTTCAATTTTCAGAAGTTTAACAGAAATCTATTTTATCTCCCTCTCACTACCCCACTGCTCCAATGGGGGAGGGATGAAAGAGAAGGAAGAGGAGGAGGAAGAAGAGAAGGAGAAGGAGTAGAGAAGGGAGGGAGAGGGGGACAGAGAGGGAGAGAGAGGAGGGACAGACAGGGAGAGACAGAGGAGAGAGGGATGAAGGGGGAGAGAGGGGAGAGAGAGGAGGAGAGAAAAACAAATTCCTTCCAATAAATATGCATAATCAACCAAAAAGAAATTCCCTCCTTGGCCGTATACAAAACTACACCCCATTTTGCATCTTAAATCGATCACCCATCTGACAGGAGGTGGATAGTATGCTTTATCATCATTCCTCTGGGATCATTTTACACATGACGAAACTGACCCAGGGATGATTAGCATCTTGTCCAAGGTCACATAGTAAGTATTAGAGGAAAGATTTAAACCTAGGTCATCTGATTTCAGAGTCAGTGTTCTTTCTGTTGTAGTGCTCTCAGGATTCGTGTGTGAGATATATGTGTGTATATATCTGTGTATAAATCTGTGTGTGTATATATATATATATATATATATATGCACACACATACTCAAACATACATACATATACACATATATAGCCACATGAATATATGTACATATACACATATATATCCATGCATGTATACATACATATATGATATATATTTTTCTCTATATAAAGCTATATATAATATCCTGGTATGTATATACACAGACACACTGACATACATTATATGTGTGTATATGCATGTATGTATATAACACATATTATATATGTGTATGTATTTATAACCTACATACATATACACACATATAACCACATGAATATATGTATACATACACATATACCTCTGTGTGTATACATGCATATATATATATACATATATGATATATTTCTCTCTCTATAAAGCTACTGTTTTGGTGTTTATGTACTATAACTATACACACTGACACACATATGTGTTTATATGTGTATTTACATAATACACATGTTATATATGTATGCAATTATAACCTACACATACATACAAACGTACATACATACGTACGTACATACATACATACATACATACATACATGCATACATACATACATACATGTATACATACACCAGTACTGGGATAGGATTTGCTTAGTCATAGATCAAATCTCTGTCATGAGAACTTTTTGAATTTATATAAACATATAAATCTGCATATACACATGCATCTATCTATCAGTGTATCTGTCTCCTTTCTCCTAACATCCTACTCTCATGTCTCCCTGTGGCATGGAGGTAACCCAGGACTCAATGGTATTGGTAGGGCAGAGCAACCTCTTGGAGGCCGTTCAAAAGTCTTAGGATTCAGACCCAGGGGCAGGTGGTATGCTTGAGTGGGAATCAGATTGACTCAGTGTGGAGAGGCCCATTACTAGAGTTTGGTCCAAGCACCTTCTGTATGCAAGGTACTGTAGTAATTTCTGAGAATACAAGGCCCCCGCCCCTCCACCCCACCCCAAATAGTTCTTGGTCTCAAAAAGTCCTTTTAGACTTCAACACATAACTAAACTGTCCACTCAGATATGGAAGGACTGTGACTTGAGCCAGTAAAAAAAAAAAAAAAAAGGACTACATTGATGGAATTACAACTCTTTAAATAAAGATGCGTGAATATGCCTGTCTCTGTCTCTTGTCTCTCTCTGTCTCTGTTTCTCTCTGTCTCTATCTCTCTATGTATATATATATATATATATATATATATATATATATATATACACACACACATACATCTAAAATTCAGACTCTAATAAGATTTTCATTTCTCCTTTGTTCCTTTCATTTTTAGCTCAGCAGAAGGATCCCCTGATAAGACCTAATTCTTCTTATTTTATTGTACACATAGAACCAGAGGAAAGGCAGTGTGGCACCGTGGAAAGAATACTGGACTAGATTTTCAGTCTTGACCCTGTCAAAAACTAACAGTGCTACCTTAAGTCAAATAATTTTCCAGTACCTCAGTTTCCTCATCTGGGAAATGTTGGTGTTGAACTAGAATGATCGCTGAGGTCCCTTCCCACTGTAATATTCCAGGTCTGCTGACTCTCCTTCAAATATGAACCCTAGATCTAGAACCAGAGGGAAACTCAGAAGCCCTGCCCTCCTTCCATTTTGTAGATGAGGACACTGTAGTCCAGGGAAGTGCACAGGGTTCCCTAACTCCCCAACATGTATCGTAGATCTGCAGTAGGGAGGGTCTCAGACAGCGTCTAGTCCAACCCCCTTCCTTTTCAGATGAGGAAACATAGGCTCTAGGAGGTTAAGAGACTTGCCCAATATCACACAGGTAGTAAGAGTCAGAGGAAGGATTTGAACGATGTCTCTCTCTTTTTTTCTTTTGAGAGGCAATTGGGGTTAAGTGACTTGCCCACCGTCACACAGCTAATATGTGTCAAGTGCATGAGGTCGGATTTGAACTCAGGTCCTCCTGACTCCAGGGCCAGTGCTCTATCCACTGTGCAACCTAGCTGCCCCAGAGACAGTGTTTTTCCCTCTGTGCCATATGCTTTTTCTTATATCCTGTTGTTTCACGTTTAACCTCAAAATGAAAAAAAAAAAAACCCTAACATAGTGGAGTAGTAGTAGAGAAGCAACGTAGTTGAAAATTATCTCTCAGTTATCACAAGCCTTGGCAGAGCCAGATGGAACGCTGCCAGGAGAGTCTCTAACCCATCTGATTGTCACCATCATGATTACTGTAAAGTCTAAAACAAGGCAGAGCCATTAATAGCAAAGCTACTCTCAGCCCAGCTTTCACATAGATACTTTCCAAGATCTTGAGCTTACGTTCTTCTTTGAAACAACCTCGAGATCCAAGAGTTATCTTGCATATATTAAGCTATTTTTAGCAGCCTCTCTTCTACTATTCCCAGTGCAGAGACGCAACTGAGGCAGCTGCAGTTTGTATAATAATTTTTGATGTCCAGTCATGTCCGATTCTCCATGATCCTGTTTGGGGTTTTTCTTGGCGAGGGTACCAGAGTGGCTTGCCATTTCCTTCTCCAGCTCATTTTACAGGGGAGGAACTAAGGCAAACGGGGTGAAGTGACTTCCCCAGGGTCATACAGCTAGGAAGTGTCAGAGGCCAGATTTGAACTCGTGAGGCTGAGTATTCCTAATTCCAAACCCAGTGCTCTATCCAGCATACCACCCGGCTGCCAGTATAATAATAGCTAGCATTTATATAGGGCTTTAAGGTGTGCAAAATGCTTCACGTGGGTTATCTCATTTGATGCTCACAACAACCCTGTGAGTTTGGTGTTGTTGTTATGTCCGTGAGGAAACTGAGGTAGAAAGTCTGAGGCAGGATTCAAACTCAGGTCTTCATTAATCGAAGTCTAGCAGTCTATGCACTGCATCACCTACCTGCCTCTTATACAGGAGCATGTAAATAAATGTTACAATGGATCTCTGGGGGAAAAGTGTACATATGACACATTTGCAACTTTAATCCGCATTATTAACATTCTCCATCATTTTCTTAAGCTTAGACAAGCAACAAAACAACAAATCAAGCTCCAGTTTGTCAGTGTTTAATAAATGTTCATTGACTGACTGAGTGGTGAAAATAAAAGACTGAGGTAAGAAGGAAGCAAAGTTCAGGTTTGGAAGCCAAGGCATTAAAATAAGACATGGAATGGCCTGCACAGTGCTCAGAAAGAAGGCTGGTTTGGTTGAACCCAAGAGTGAATAAAGGATAGCACAATATAATCATGCTGAAAGGTAAGCTCTATCCAGGTTGTAAAGAACTTTAAATGCTAGATGGAGGAGTTGATTTTGGAAATGAGAGGTTATAAGGAGCTACCGGAATTTACTGAACTGGAGAATAATCTGGGCAGAGATAGGAGTATCATTTTGGTAATTGAGTGGAGGCAAAATTAGAATGGGAAGGAACTTGAAACAGGAAGACCAATTAGGAGATGGTTGTATGAGATCAGAGTCGAAGTGACGAAGGATGGAACCAGGGTAGCAGCTGTGAGAGTAGAGACAATGAGACAGATTTGATAGATGTTGTGGAAGTAGAATAAATAAGTCTTGGCAAACTATTGGATTTTCAGAGAGAGGGAAAGTGAGTATGATCCAGTTTGAAATGCCCTGTAACCTACTAATACAACAGCCTACTAATTAGTCTTCCTTTCTCAAGTCTCTCCTCATTCTAATGAGCTGGGACTAGAGCTCAGCAGAGGGCCTAGGTCTGGATATATAGATAATGGGAGTCATTTGCATAAAGATGATCATTGAACTCCTGGAAACTGATGAAGTCACCGAGAGAGACTATAGGGAGAGAAGAGGGTCCAGCTCTTCTTGGGGAGTACCTGAAGTTAAGGGCAGGATATAGAAGATGATTCAGCAAGGGAGATGGAGAAAGAGTAGTCAGACACATGAAAGGATGACCAGGCCTCCTCATTTTAGGGATGAGAAAACTGAAATGACTTACTTTTTTAATTAAATTTTATTTTCAGTTCCACATTCTCTCATCCCCCACCTATTGAGAAGGTGAGAAAAACCGAACCCATAACATATATGTATAGTCAAGCAAAACAAATTCTTGTATTAGCGATGTCCAAAAATTTTTAAAAAGGAAGAAAAGAAAGAAAGAGGAAAAACATATACTTCAATTTGTACTGAGTCCATCATTTCTCTCTCTGTAGGTGGTTAGCATTTTTCATCATGAGTTCTTTAAAATTGTGGTGGGTCATTGTTTTGATCAAAATTCCCAAGATTTTCAAAGTTGATTATCTTTACAATATTACTGTTATTATGTAAATTATTCTCCTGCTTCTGTTCACTTCATTGTGCATTAGTTCATACAAGCCTTCCCAGGTTTCCTGAAACCATGCACTTCATCTTTTCTTGGAGCATAATAATATTCTGACATTCATATGCTATAATTTGTTCAGCCATTCCCCAATTGATAGGAATCCTTTCAGTTTCTGATTCTTTGCAGAATTGTTATGAATATTTTTGTATCTGTGGGGTTTTTTTTTCTTTCTTTTATCTCTGTAACTCCTATTCCAAAGCCCCTTGGTATGGGACTCTCCTCATTGGTGCAGATAATTGCTGTGCACTGCATGAGGGGCCATGGGGAGTTGACAAGAGTGCAATGGTTGCAGCCATCTTTATTCTTCTTTAGGACTCTTGAAGTTTTGAGTATCTGTGGGTGCTTCCAGCTTTCATCTTCAGGAAGAGCGAAGAAGACAACCCTACTTCAGCCTGCTGAGGGAAGACTTTGGGAATCCATGAGAGGTGCTAGCAGTCTCTGACATGTCCTTATTCCCAGCTTGCAACTCTAGGGACTTGGGAAGTTTTCTTCTGGGTGAGACCTATAACACTCTTGGCTGAGCTGAGTTATCTTGCTCATAAGGGGAGAGCTCTTTCAGTATGTATTGTCTGGTGTATATTCTCCTATATGCACCTTCTCTGATTTCTGTTTTGCTACTATTTTGATAAATGGATTTCTTTGCTATTTACTATTTATGTTCATTGTGGCTCTTGGTGGGAAAGGGATAAAACTTTGGATATAGAATTTGGAGTCCTTCTACCCCCAATAATGACAAAGCAATCAGAAGGTGGCTTGAACCTGGTAAAATCTCCTAGACTAAAAATATTTAAAGGAGCAAGTAGATATAACTCTATCCCAGTCTTCTCTCTCTCTCTCTCTCTCTCTCTCTCTCTCTCTCCTCTCTCCTCTCTCTCTCTCTCTCTCTCTCTCTCTCTTTTTCTCTCTGAGGAGAGCAGAGTGGTAACCTTTGGAATTCACCTCCTACTTCCCCTCATGGAAAGAATTAAAGTCTCCTTGGGAGAAGGTTAGAAGAAAAAGATCCCAGAAATATCTTTGAGCCATAGAGTGACACCCTATTTACTACAGGTGGGAGACAGCTCTCACTACATATGTGGAACCCACTTTCTACATCTTTGGGATATAGAACTAGTGATAGCATTTCTAGGTCAAAGAGTATGCACCATTTAATAGCTTTGGGAGCTTAGTTCCAAATTGCTTTCCAGAATGGTTAGACCAGTTCATAGCTCTACTAACAGTGATTAGTGTACCTGTTCTCCCACAGCCCCTCCAGCATTTGTCATTTTCCTTTTCTTTGTCATCTAAGTCAATATGATGGGTGTGAGATGGTACCTTAAAATTGTTTAATTTTGCATTTCTTTAATTATTAGTGATTTAGAGCATTTTTAAAAATATGCCTATTGACAGCTTGGATTTCTTCCTCTGAAAACTGCCTATTCATATCCTTTGACCATTTATTGATTGAGAAATGTCTCTTTTTCTTATAAATTTGACTCATTTCTTTATATATCTTATAAACAAGAGAATAAGAGAAACTTGTTGCAAAGATGTTTTCCCCAGTTTTCAGCTTTTCATCTGTATTTTTTTTTGCTTGAGCAAAAACTTTTTAATTTTATGTAATCAAAATTATACATTTTACCTCCCTACAAATTCTCTTTCTTTTGCTTGGTCATGAACTCTTTCCCTATCCATAGATCTACCAGGTAATTTCTTTCCTGCTCCACTAATGTGTTTGTTATGTCATCCTTTACATCTAAATTATGAAGTCATTTTGAGCTTATCTTGGTATATTGTGTAAGATGTTGGTCTTTAACTAGTTTCAGTTGAATTACTTTCTAATTTTCCCCATTAGTTTTTGTTGAATATTGAGTTCTTCTTGCCCCAGTAGCTGAGATTTGGGGGTTTAGCAAACACTAGATTACTGTGCTCATTTGCTTCTGCATATTGTGTGTGTAATCTGTTCCATTGTCAACCTGCCTTTTTCGGACCCAGTACCAAACTGTTTTGATGCTTACAGCTTTGTAATATAGTTTGAGATCTGGTACTGCTAGACCTTCTTCATTGTCATTCTTCCCCACTCCCCCATTGGTTCCCTTAATATTCTGGGCATATTATTATTCTCGCAAATGAATTTTGTTATTATATTTTCCAGCTCTATAAAGTAATTCTTTGGTAGTGTGATTGGCATGGCACTGAATAAGTAAATTAATTTAGGTGGTGTTATCACTTTTTTTAGCTCAGTCTACTTAGAGCAATTAATATTTCTCTAGTTATTTAGAACTGTATTTGTGTGAATAATGTTTTATAATTGTGTCTATATAGTTTCTATATGTGTCTTGGCTGACAGCTCCTTCAGTATTTTATAGTCTATAGTTATTTTCAGTTAAATTTCTCTCTGTCTCTTCCTATTGGATTTTTGGGTAATATACAGAAATGATTGTTTTTCTTGGTATATTTTATATCCTGCAACTTTGCTGGAGTTGTACTTGTTTTGATTAGGGTTTTTTTAGTTGACTTCTAGGGTTTTCTAAGTAAACCATCAGATCATTCACAAAAAATACCATAGTTTTGTTTCCTCTTTGCCTGTGCTTATTGCTTTGATTTCATTTTCTTGTCTTACTGCTATAGTTAGCAATGAGAAATTGTCTCTAATTCAAATAACATGGAAATGAAAAAGTTAGCTCCACTCTCATGAATTAGTTGCTCACTGCAGTGTGGTATTAGTTAATTTTGAAATTGGTTTATAGATTTCTAAATGGAAAAGCCTGCCTTGTTCTGCTGTCAGTCACATTCTGTACAGTTAATCCCACCTCACTCCTCACCTTTTACTGGTTCTGTGGGACTTCAGGTCATTATAAAATTGCTGTTTAATCAGCCAAGTCATGCATAGAGACAAAGGTTAAGTGAGCATGAACCAATCTTACTTCTTTTGTCAACTCAAGACAATTTGCAGCTTAATAAAGCTGCTCTGATTACACTTAACAGCACCTGCTTTAAAAATCCAGCCTCATTAATACTACACTAATGAGTCAGGAATTTCCTGGCAAGGATGCTATCAATGACAGATGATTTGTTTTCGATCAAAAGGCTTCAGGTCCATCAACCCAAAACATATCAGCTACCCTCCTGTAGAAGGATCCTCTTTGGAAAGATTCTCCAGGAGGTCTAGGTTTTCATATGAAGCAGAAAGTAAAAAAACAAACAAACCAATAAAAACTGAAGGTTGTTTGGTTCTATATAAAAAAGCAAATGCAACACTAGTGTGTGGCAGTGAACAAATGGTATGTAAAACTGAGCCAAACCACATCCTTGTCCTTTGGAATTTGCAACTTAAATATCACATGTAATATGATATGCAACCACCCAAAGAAGAATATCCAGGAGGAGTCAGCCAATAAAACAAGGAAGAAGTTGTTTATGTTGGTGGCAGGATATAAAGATTTGGACTATTTTTCCAGGCAGATTTTTTCCTAACATGTATAAGGCTTTGCTACCATATTCATATACACTGAAGGTCCACACTATATGGGGCACTACAAAAGGTCTCCCCTCAAAAGTCAGATTAGGAAAAGCAGTAAAGGATAGAGAGATAGCTAGGAATAAAATGAGTATGTGTTATGCCCATAGTTAGCTCCTGTAGCAGAAGAACTTCACTGTGGGTTATGATCGAACTTTGATTTTAGGAAGTGGTATCTCATTAAGACCTTTGTAAATTGATCACCCCAAAAGAGCTATGCTTGATAGATGATACAAAGATAACCCTTTGAGCAGCTATACTTTCTCTTCCTTAACTCTTCAAATTATTTGTATACTATGTACCATTAATGCATCTACCCGGTGTGACTAATTATTCAACAGGCAATTGGGATTCCTAGAAATCGCAGTGATTGTGAGAATGTAAGTAAGTGGCCAAATAAAGTCCCTCTAGATGGTAGTCACGGGGTCATTTTCATGGTCACCAGTCATTCATCACCATAGCAACATTCTTATTTCTCTTATGTTACATTTTCATTCCCATCAGGATGAAAAAGATTAATTATTCACCTACTACCCAGGAATATTTTCACTACTATATCTCTACCAAATGAAAAAAGATTAGAGGTACATGAATCAACACTGAGATTTTTAAGAAGAGTTTATACTTCACTTTCAGACATCAACTTTGCTATCTCCTTGACTGGATCTACCAATTCCACAATTAAAGACTTTGGGTTGATCTTAGCCAGCGTGGCTCTTTCATTGGAAAATGAGGACACAAGATCAAGGAAATATAAGAGATTACCAAGGTCTCAGGTTCTTTGTGTAGAGGACATACCAACTGAAATGATGGGTTTGTTGGCATCCCACAAATCTCTCACTGAGTATGACAAGCAGATCTTTGTAGTCATGCTGGAGACTCTCATAGTCTCCCCCAAATATTGGGAGAAACCATCCCATTCTGTCACAAGCTGGCCTGCTCTCCAGAAGCCTTTGCAGGTGGTCAGGACAAATATATCACAGAGAGGGCCAGGAGCTTCTCCTCCAGTTTCTAAACTGACTTAAATTGATAGTACTGCATATTTCATGACAGTATCACTCCTCTCCTGAGACTTACATCCTGATTTTCATACCAAAGACCCTTTGAACACAGTGGTATGGGTGTTTCTGTACTTTGCAAAAATTCTACCTTTCAATAGCTAAGCCAGGAGAAGGACTCTGAATAAAAATAAAATAAAAATAAAAAAACTCATTTATCATCAAGAACCATATGAACCTGTTTGCTATCTCATCTACCCTGCTAACATGTAAATTGGAAATGCTTCTGAAAATCAGCTATTTTATGTTAGAGGTACGCTTTGTTTACCTGTGTGTTTCTTTAATCTGATAACCCAAGAAGTCTTATTGCTGGGTCTAGATCAGGGGTGGGGAATCTGTGGCTTTGAGGCCACAGGTAGCCTTCTAGGTCCTTAAGTGTGGCCTTTTGACTGAATCCAAATCTTATGGAAAACCTCCTGATCTAGATGAAACCAAGATTAGCCACAAGCATCTTGTCATCCTCTCTCCTTCTTTCTATCTTTGTAGTTTTTGTCTATCCAGAGGTAGAAGGAATATTGAAAGGTAAGGGAGGCTGGGAACTTCTCCCAATGACCACAATTTAGGACTACCATCGTCATCGCCTCAACAGGCAGAAATAGATATTTTATAACAGTTTAAAATAGAAATATGTAAAAAAAACCCAAGAATCTGGTTCCTGTGTTAAGATACAAGCTAGATCTATGTAATTTTACATGAAAACCTTCTCTTATAAGAACATTTGGTGGGGGACGGGAGGTTACACAAGCATATAAATGAAAGACCTGTTGATGGCTTGGATGGTGGCTTCTTTTTAAAGGCCAGTCACGTCAGCTGACATGTATACATGGCCCGGGGACTAATTGGCTGAAGGTAGAAGGAAAGACAGTGGATGAAATAGGGAGCCATTGAGAATTTAGTCTGACTGGAATGTCCTTCTCCCTTACCTCCACCTGTCTAAATTAGCAAAAAGTAGTGCATTGGATAGAATCCAACCTGAGATTCTTCTGCTTTCTGGGGGTCCCTGGGCCAGTCACATAACCTCCCAGTGTTCAGTTTCCCCTTTTGTAAAAGAGGCATATTAATAGTACCTGTTTGTGAAGCAGGTTGTCAGGAAGATCAAACAAGTTAATACAGGTAAAGTGCTTCACTCTACATCAATGCCAGTTACTATCAAATCATGCCCAGTTTCTTAGGCATAGCACATGTTCACTGAATGCACGTTTGTTGAATCGCAGAGGTGATTTTCAAGACCCAATACCAGCTCTACTTTTTTCATGAAACTTTTTCTCACTCCAATTCACATTCAGCTCTTCTTCTTTTTTTTTTTTTTTTTTGGTATTTTATTTAGGGCCATTGCTGCATCCATCAACCAGTCATTTCATAGTTAATATGTTGGCTTTGTTCTTCAACTAACTAGATGGTAAACTCCTTGGGGTCAGGCACCATGCTTTGTGTGTTCATTTCACATCATCCACAGATGCCAAACAATGCATATCCGTAGAATACATGCTCAAAAAATGCTTTTTGATTGATGGGACAGGCAGAGAATTTTCTTAGGCCTTAACTGTTTCAAATAAAATTCAGCTCCACCATCAAGAGAAAGGTAATTTATTCAAATGACAAGCTGATAAATAAATGTTTGAAATGGCCTTGATTCTAAAGTTAGTATAGTAATAACCCCTTGAGAGTAATTTGCCAGAGCCCTGTTTCTCTTGGTGCCTTGACAATCAGCAGAAGAGTATTATATTGCAGGAGGAATACCCGTTTATATGAAGCTTGGCTGGGGTTTGTTGACATAAGCTTGGGGGCATACTCATCAATAACAGAGAAATACCAAGAAAGCCTAACAGGGTTTATATGGGTTGCCTTCTGATTTTTGCAAGTTAGGAGATTCGTATAAAGGGAAAATAGGCATTATTATCTTTTTTTTTTCCTCACTGGGGAGTCATCTCCTATTCCTCATTTTCTATCTTCTCTCTTCAGAGCAGATTAACCTTGTCTGACTCCCACCCTTTTTTTCTCAATAGAAATGTTGAATTACAGGAAATTGTCCATTTCTATTCACAAAGGTGCTTTAGCTACAATGGATTAACTTGAAAGACCTGGGGGTCCTGGAGAAGACTGGTCTAATCAAAAGATTTTAGAGTCCTTAATCTTATAGAGCTAAGTCCTCTAGATACTTAGATAGCCTGCCTAAGTGTGAAAAGAGGTTTTAAATTTGGAACTTCACCCATGAATTTTGTTGAATGCTGATCCTGAAATGTCACTGCCTGCAACTCATTTTATAAAGTTGTCTGAAACTTAGCTAATGGGATTTGACAGAGAAGTTGCTTGGTGAGAGAGATTGGTTAATAGCAGCTATCTGGGTTAAGCTATATTCAGCCGGTTAACTCCTCATCTAAGTAACATTATGAAAGAGAAATTAGGCTTGCCTCTGCTCACTTTAGCCAATTTATTTTTTTTTTATCATTTGAAGGTAATTTAATAAATGAGCATGACAATGCGTGGGGTAAATGATTTGACCAAGTCATTTAAGCCTGTTTGGAGTTCACATAGCCCATTTCCCCATCAGCTTTTGAATTCATTATGTTGTGTGAGAAAGGAATTACTGGGAAAAGGTTCCAGCTTCCCTCACCCCTACTACTCTTTTATAAAGAATTATCATATGGTCTACGCCAAGCACCTTCCGTTCAAGAACGGGAACTTAGTTATCACTACATTTCTTTTTAACCTGTAGCAAGGAAAATTTAAGATCATTGATTTAGAATTGGAAGGGAACTTAGTGATATATCTATTCCAAATCCTTCATTTTAAAGGTGAGGAAATCAAGGTCCAGGGAGGTTGTATCTTACCCATAGTCACATTGTATAATTTGAAGAGCTGAGACCATCAATCTGACATCTCATTTTAAAAAGTGGCTGAGTGTGCCATGGGGCAGCTAGGTGGTGTAATAGATAGAGTACTGGGCCTGGAGTCAGGAAAAATCATCTCCTTGAGTCCAAATCCTGTCTCAGACACTTATTAGCTGTGTGACCCTGGGCAAGTCCCTTAACCCTGTTTGCCTCAGTTTCCTCATCTGTAAAATGAGCTGTAGAATGAAATGGCAAACCACCCCAGTGTCTTTGTCAAGAAAACCCCAAATGGGGTCATGAAGAGTTGGACACAACTGAACAATAACAATGAATATGCCATAGGTTGTTTACAGAGAAAACAACCAAACGCCCAAATTAAGACCTTGTACATTCTCTTCTTGAGAGGTGCTATCTACAGTCACAGAAAAAAAAAATGAGGGTTATTTTGTTGTTATGAATTTAACACTGAGGTTGGGTTTTCTATTTTGTATGCTCAAAGGAAATTTGGAGAGAGTTGTTTTCTTTGAATGAGCCCTGTGATTTTCATCATTGGTATATGGAACTTGTGCCCCAGAGTTCCAAATGCCATAGTTCATGGCTGATTGAATTGAATCGTTTTGCATCTTTCAAGATCCAGCACCAGCTTTCCAAGCTTGATGATGCCTTCTCTTATTTCAGCCCACACTCAGCTCTTCCTTCTTTCAACCCTTCATTGCAATTTACTATCCATACCAGTGTGGAGCTGCCTTCTAATTCAAGGGTAGGTTTGTTCTCCCAACTGCTAGAGTGTAAACTCCTTGAGGACTTGGACCATACCTCATAACGCATTTGTACCCCTCCTAGGCCTTGCACAATGTGTAGCCGTAGAGTACAAGCCTTTCATGAATTTGTAGTCTAAGATAATTGCATGGGGGCACTGGTAAAACTCCAAACCAGGTCTTCCTAACTCTAAGGTTGGCTCTGTATCCATTATGCCAGGATGACCCATTTTATTTTACAGAGGAAAACTACCAGATGAAAGCTATCTTTTTCTTAGCTTCCTAGTTAGCTATCTCTAAAATTTCATTATCCTCTTTGTTTGACCCCAAACACGTTGCTTTTCCCCTGTCACCACCCCCCAGTCAAAAAAGAAAAGAAAGCTGGGGTAGTACTTTGTGGTCAAAGAGGTAGGCTTCTTTTTTTCCTGGCTGAACAATTTGTTAAAAATAGATTTTGGAAAGACAGTTGTATAACAGAAAGGGCACCATCGTAGGAGTCAGAATACCTGGGTTCTAGGACCTGACATTAATTAATCTATCATCACAACCAGTAATAATAACAGCTGACAACTAGGGTTCTTTAAGGCTTGCAATAAATTTTACATGCATTACCTCACTTGATCCTCACAACAACCTGGTGAAGCAAGTGTTATTATCCTCCTTTTATAGATAAGAAAATTCTTATCGTTAAAGCTTAAAAGAGTTTGGGTGGATTACAAGGTTTATACAGCTAGTTAATATTAAAGATAGAATTCAGACCCAGTCCTTCCTCCAGGTTCAATACCCTATCCACTAGATGCCACTTCTTCTTTGTCTAAAGAAAAAAATGGGTTGTGATAGAGGTCCCTTTCTGCTAAGAGATTCTATGATTTTGCTTTAATTAGTAAACTATTTTGGCTATAGATGATCAATTACTTGTCCATAAACCATTTGACAGTTGAAACACACAAACATTAACTCGACTATATTTTGTGAATTCAGTAAAGTCATTTAGACATCATCATTGCTGTTGTCGTTCAATTGTTCAGACGTGTACAACTATTCGTAACCCTGTGGACCATACTATTCATGAGGTTTTCTTGGCAAAGGTGCTGGAGTGGTTTGCTATTTATTTCTCTAGTAGATTAAGACAAACAGAGGTTAAGTGACTTGCCCCAGGTCACATAGCTAGTAAGCATCTGAGTCTGAATTTGACCTTGTATCTTCCCGACTCCAGTCCCAGCACTCTATCCACTGAGCCACTTAGCTGCTTCCTAGGCGTGGTCATAGTTGTCACCAAACCAAGTAAGTGAGACATAAATTTTTCTTACATCTTTGGGTTATACTGCATAAACTATCCCCAGGAGTAAGAGACTGTTTGAAATTGTTTTCCAAAGCCAAAAGTGTAAGTGTGTGTGTGTGTGTGTGTGTGTGTGTGTTTATGTTTGTGTGTATTTGTGTGTTTGTTGGGGCAGAGAAGCAGGGAGTGTGATGGTGGTGGTACTGGAAAAATGTATGAATGTTTTAAATAATGAAACAATCCAGAATAAGTGAGGCTGTGGTCCCTTTCACCCCTGGGTGGATGCTGGCAGTGGCTCAATTTTGGATTGAAAAGGATGCTGTTTGAAGAGTACCAACCATAAGCATCCTTTTACTTTGTGGGGTGTGTGTGTGTGTGTGTGTGTGTGTGTGTGTGTGTACATACATGTAGCACAATCTATACACATAAATATATGCATATAGATATACATATCTCTGTCTATCTATCTATCTATCTATCTATCTATCTATCTATCTATCTATGATGGTGTCATGCTGTCAGATCTGTTGTTTTGCCAAAATCCCAAAGATTTCAGTCATTCATTTTATCAAATGATCATTTAACTTGGGCATTGCACCAAAGGACTAAAACGTCTGGGCATTTGGTCAATTGACTGAAAACTTGCTTGGGATTCCAGACATATTGCCTGAACAGATTTCTGTGAAACTGGCTCACAGTCAGACTCTAGAGGAATGCATCTCAGGCGACAGAACTATCCCTGTAATATATAATCAGCTACTTGAAAGTCTCTGAATTTTTACTGGGGCGATTCTAGGTTAATACAGACATTCATTTCAGTCATGAGTACATGATGTTTCAAACTAAAAAGGAATCACAAAAGCCCTCTGATTTAACCACTGTGTTTAAAAAGCAACACCAAGTGTTTTATTTTACTTTGATGCATTTTGTCTTTTCTTTTTCTTTCTCTCTTTCTTTCTCTCTCTCTCTCTCTCTCTCTCTCTCTCTCTCTCTCTCTCTCTCTCTCTTTCTTTTTGAAGCAATAAGGTTTAAGTGACCTACCCAGGGTCACACACACAGCTAGTATCTGAGGCCAGACTTGAACTCAGGTCCTCCTGACTCTAGGGCCAGTGCTCTAGCCACTGTGCTACCTAGCTGCCCTTTCACTTTGAAAATATACACTAAGGTGCACACATATTTGAATAAAGCTGAATTTTTGTTTGGACAATGAAAAGGCAGGGAGGCAGCACTGTGAATAGAATGTGCCAGGCCTAGAATCAGAAAGACTCATCTCCCTGAGTTAAAACCCAGCCTCAGACACTAGCTGTGTCTTAAGCAAGTCACTTAACCCCTTTTGCCTCAGTTTCTTCATCTGCAAAATGAGCTGGAGGAAATGGTAAACCACTCCAGTATTTTTGTCAAGAAAACCCCAAATGGGATCATAAAGAGTCAGACACAACTGAAAAACAACTGAACAAAAACAAAAGTTTAGAACAATGGCTTATATAAAAAGAAAATTGTCTGGCTTCTATTCCTGAATACAAAATGCCATCATCTATTCCCATCTCTTTAGACAAATGGTCCCCCATATCTGCAATGCACTTAGTGCTTCCTCACCTTCATCTCTTAGAATCCATTATTTATTTCAAGCACATCTTGGGTACTCCTACTTCCTGCAAAGCTTTTCCAGATGTCGCCAGTACTATCTCCCTCTTGAAGTTACGTTGTATAATTCTTCATTTCCTTAATTGCCTACATGACACATCTTCCCAGGCATAGGCAGGCTCTTGGAGGGCAGCTGTTTTGTTGTTGCCGTTGTTTGTCTTTGCAGCCCAAGCCCCTGATGAAGCACTTTACATGTAGTAAATGATTAATAAATATTTGTTGAATTGAGTCAGATTTCAGTGCATTGAATCAAAATGGGCGAGCTATTTGGCAGGCTGAACGTAAGTGGCCCGTTGGCTGGAGTGAGTTTTAGGAAGAAATTAAAAAGAAAAGCTTTCCCAGTCTTAAAGATTTCTGAGCAAAGAAGACAATTAGTAGCAGAGTGCATTTCCCTTCTGTTAAATTAGCTTGTTTTGAGATTCCATCCTATAACAATAGCAGCAAACATTTATTCAGGCTTAGTCATGTGCTGAAGAGTGTCTAGGACAGCACCAATAATCCTTTGTGTTTTGTAATGTGTTGAAAGCATCATGGTTAACAAAGTGCTTTGCATATACTCATTCATTCTCCATGTGGTGTAGGTAGTGCTAGCACAATCACTGCCATTCAACAGATGAGAAAATTGAGTCTCAATTCTAGGCATATGGCCAATGACTTAGTACTTGAATCTCAATCTTTGGCCACAAGTCCACTGCTCTTTCCACCCTGTCTCTCAATCAAATGCTGGTTATTTTTTTTTAAAGAGAAAATGCAATCCTAGTAAACTCAAACACAATCCAGGGAATTAAATGGTATAGTTCCCATGCACTTAGCAATGGCCATATTGTATTTACTCTTAAAAAAAGAATTACCAGAATTTATACATCTTCTGACTCTTAGAGAAAAGACCAGGCATTACATCCCGACCATCCTTTCCAGTATTTGTTATGTCTTCTTTCAAAACCATGAACATACTGGTACTGGAGGAGGGATCATAATACTTGCTCCCTCTTGACATTTCTAGGATCTCAGCTGCACAGAAACCTCTCCATCAGCTTTGAGGTTGTCTCTCCAAATGTGTAACCTAACCCAGATCTTGATGGCCATTTTCTCCCAGCCCCTATATCATTGTTCTTCCATTCTCAGGGAGTTCTAGAGCCTACCACACGTTCTCCTCCACAACCCCAATACCAGTCCTTATTTTCTGGAACTTTGACATAATATGGTGATGTCTCTCCAACCCCTAACTCTTCCAATTCTCCAATCTACTCAGTTCCTATCACCTCTGGCCCCACCTGAGATACAAATAGGGATGGTTATACCCTTAACTATGGCATTTGATTTCTATAATCAATAACTCTGAATTACCTTTATCTGATCAAAAACTTTCATTAATCCATCCTTGCTTATGCATTACTTCTCCAACACCCATTCATCATTCTCATGTAATGTAGGCTTTTTTGAGTCATTCTTCAAATTTCTGTTCCTAGCACCTAGCACATTCCTTGGCAGTTATTAAAGTGATTGATTTGCCTCAAATCTCTCTACCCTTCAGTGTTTTCCTAGGTCATTACTGCTGCTCTGACTTTACTTTTTTACCTTCCCAATTTCAACCAAAATTTTAGTCAACTCATTCAACTCTACTCAAATCCACTGGTCCTTTGTTTGATTTCCACTTACATCTTAACAAATCCCTGTTCTAGATTATAGTCATTGTTCGCCTTCTCTGATCCTGTGAATAAAGTCACACAACTCTGCTGATCAAGATTGCTACAGATTCATGTTATTTCATTTCACCTGGGCCCTCAAGTAGCAAGGTAATCCTTTTACTCCTCCCTAATTAATTCTCTTTCCAACTCCTCAAAATGGTTGTGGCCAATGTTCTCTTCTCTCTGTAAAACGTACTCTACCTCCTCTCTCAAAACTCACAGTTGAAGACCTTGTCTATACTTTGAGAAAACATAGGCGATTCCTTATGAGTTCACTCTTCTTCCTTTCCCTTTATCTCACAACATCTCAGTCTCCTTTACTGGACCCAATGTCCATTTTGTGCTCTTAAATGTTGTTATGTTTGTCCTTCATTTTGAAGAGGATCATGGATGGCATCAGGGAAATGATGACATGACTTGTAGTTGACTTTGATTTGAGTGAGAGAGGGCTGTGCAAGGTCACCAGCCTCACTTTCTCCTCCGGAGCCATCTGGATGCAGTGACCAGATATTCATCAGGGTGACTGAAGATGACCCAGGATGCAATGGGATATCCTGGCCCTTTTAGGCTCAGGTCTTTTCACATACTCACTTAGAGTGAGGTAACGTCCATTCAGTGAATAGGCCTCTTTAGAATCAGGAAGACGTGAGTTCAAATACCGTATGTCCCTGGACAAGTCTCTTAACTTTCTTCACCTTAATGTTTCCTATCTGTAAAATGATAATCATATAAATACCTACCTCATAGGGTTATTCTGAGGATTAAATGACATATACAAAGCACTTTGAAAACCTTCAACGATATCTTTGTATATATGTACATATATACATGTATCTATGCATATGCATTTATACAGCTATATATGTATGTATGACAAATGCTAGCATTTATATGGCCATATATACATGTATATACAATTATTTATATATGTACATATGTGTATATATAAGTATAATTATTTATATATACATAATATATACATATATATGGCCATATAAATCCTAGCTGTTTTCACACACATACATACATACACACATACATGTATATTTACACACATGTATAGCTAGCATTTATAAGGCTATATATATACGCAATGTATATATTTATTTATAGATACACGTATATACGCTTATACATATTTATGTATTTAAGCTGCATTTTGTTCAGCTATACATACACATATATACACGTGTGCCTATACTATACAGATATACATATACATATATAGCTATACATATACATATATATAGGAATATATATATATATATCAGTATAATTGCTATCTCATTATTTTTTTTCTCTGCACTGTCTCTTGTTGAAATCATTAGTTCCCATTAGTTTAATTATTATAAACATCATTATGACTCTCAGATCTCTGTTTCTTGCCCTAGTCTTTCTTGAGCCTTAGTTTCATATCTCCAACTGCCTTATTAGACATGTCGAACTAGATGTCCCACAGGCACCTGAAACTCAACTTGTCCAAAACTGAAATCATCATATTTACCCAAAAATCTGCCCTTCTCTTGAATTGTCCTATTTCTGTCAAAAGCCCCACCATCCTTCCTGGAACCCAGGCTCACCACTTTGGTGCCCTCCTTAACTCCTCACTCTCACCTCATAGAGCCTATCAATTGCCAGATCTCATTGCTTCCACCTCCACATCTGTCACATCTGGCCCCTTCTCACTACTCACAGGGCTGCCACCTCAGTCTAGGGTCTCACCACGTCTCATCTGTACTGTTGTATAGCCTCCTAATGTCCCTTTGCCTCGAGTCCCTCCCGACACCAGTACTTCCTCTATACAGCCACCATATTGATTTCTTAAAGTGGTCTGACCGTGTCATTCCCATACTAAACAGGAAAGAAGGAGACAAACATGTGTTAAGCATCTTCTATGTGGCAGGTATCATGCTAAGTGCTTTACAAACATCTCATTTGATCCTCACAAAAACCCTAGAAGGTAGGTGCTATTATTACCCCCATTTTACAATTGAGGAAACTGAGGCAGACAACGCTCAAGGGACTTTCCCAGGGTCAGACAGCTAGTAAATGTGTGAGTCTGGATGTGAATTGAGGTCTTCCTGACTCCAAGCTTTCTTCTCTATCACTATATCACTTTGCTATCCCTAATGAATTCCTATGGCTCCCTATTATTTTAAGGATCAAATATAAATTGCCCCATTTGATATTTCCAGGCTTATTACGCTCCTCCACCCCCCTTCATGAACATGACAATCTAGACCAACTGGATTTCTTACTGTTCTTCATATATGACATTCTATCCTCTGATTCTGTGTTTGCACTAGCTGGCGGTCACTCAAATTGAGATCGCATTCTCTTCTTCTAGCTTTCAGAATTCCTAATTTTCCTCAAGGGGTCAACTTATATATTACCTTTTACCTGATCCCTCAGCTGTCTAATGTCTTCCCCTGCAAATTATCCTGTATATATACATAGATGTTGTCTTTTTCAGCTAGACACCAAGCACCTTGAGGTCAGAGGATGTTTAACTCTTATCTTTGTGTTCCAAACAAACACCACAAGCCCTAACATATACTGTTCATTTAATGAATAAGTTTTGATTGGTTATTTTTTTCCCCCACCTATGGGTGAAGAATCATATGTAGTATTCATGCAAATGGCAAATGGCAGAGCCAGGAATGAAATCCCAGTCTTTTCTATTCCAAAAGACTGCTTTTTCTACTATGTCTTCTGTATCAGGTTCAAACAAAGTCAACAAATGCTTATTTTTAAAATTCATTTTTATTCTAAGCATAACAAGCAACAAATAAAATAGGCATTTGCTCTGCATAGTAGTACAGAAAAAGAAGTTAGCTGATTAAAATGTGAATCCCTATTCTGTATAATTTGCTTGTCTTTTAAATATATAATAAATTTGACATGTAACTTTCAAAGCTAGGTTCCTTATCTGTGTATGTCTTATTACCTATCTTGAATCCATCACCTCTCTTTCAAGGTTCTTCAATCTCAGTCCTCTGAAAAGCATGGCTGTTCATTGCACTGATCACAGTAATCAAATCTTTCAAAGCTGCTTTTCTTTACAATGTCATTCTTGCGTAATTTGTTCCAGTTTTGCTCACTTCATACTGCATCAGTTTATACAAGTCTTCCCGGATTTCTCTGAAACAGATCCTTTAATTATTCCTTAAACACAATAATATTCCATTACATTCATATACCATTGTTCAGCCATTTCCAAATTGATGGTGATCCCCTTAGGTTCCAGTTTTTGTTTCTTTGTTTGTTTGCTTGTTTTTCACCATAAGACAGGCCTGTACAATATATGGCCAATGGGCCACTTGCAGCCCACTTAAGCATTTGAGGTCGCCAGCAAAAAATATAAGGTTGCCAGTACTCACTCTCCTGTTTGTCATGTGACCCACAGCAACCAACCATCATCAATCTGTCTCTAGACTGACCTATCTGCAGCCCAAAGAAGTTTACAAGTTGTGCAAGTCTGCCATAATACAAAGAGCTACTACAAATATTTTTGTACATATCTGTGATTTCTTTGGATCAGAGGTCTAGTAGTAGTATAACTGCATTAAAAGATATGCACAATTTTTTTTGAGTATAGTTTCAAAATGAATAAACATTTATTAAGCACCTACTGTGTCAAGCATTGTGTTAGGGCTAGGGGATACAGATGCAAAAATGAAAAACAAGTGTCTGACTGCAAGGAATTTACATTCTA
Source organism: Trichosurus vulpecula (assembly GCF_011100635.1). Lineage (NCBI taxonomy): Eukaryota > Metazoa > Chordata > Mammalia > Diprotodontia > Phalangeridae > Trichosurus > Trichosurus vulpecula. The sequence goes on along the minus strand of NC_050574.1, from coordinate 199,308,870 downwards.
CTTGAGGAAAACAGCACTTTCACAGATGAATAGATTTTAAATACACACACAAATTAATATACTGTGAGATGGGGTTGAAAGATTTGGATGGACCACAAAAGGCCTCTTGACCAAGATAGTACTTCAGATGAGCCTCAAAAAAACAAGTGATTCCAAGAGGTAGAAATGAGGAGGAAGGAGAACATTTGAGGCTTTGGAGAGATCCTGTGCAAAGTTCCAAGGGTGAGGAATGGAAGGTCATGTATATAGCCAGTGGTGTAAGCTGCCCCATTATATTATAAGCTCTTTGAGGTCAGGGACTGTCTTTTGCCTCTTTTCGTATCCTCAGTACTTATTAAATGTTTATTTTCCCCCCAATTTATTGATTTATTTACTTTTAGATTTCAACATTCACTTCCATAAGTTTTAAATTTTCTCCCCTTCCCTCTCCCCTCCCTCACTGAGGTGGCATGCAATTTGCTATGGGCTCTACACATACATTCCTATTAAACACATTTTCACATTAGTCATGTTGCATAGAAGAATTATGATGAATGGGAGAAACTATGAGAAAGAAAACAAAACAAAACAAAAACGAAAATAGTCTGCTTCATTCTGCATTCCAACTCCATTTACTTCATTCAGCATCAGTTCATAGAAGTCTTTCCAGGTTTTTCTGAACTCCACCCATTCATCATTTCTTATAGCACAATAGTATTCCATTACATTCATATATGACAGCTTGTTCAGCTATTCCCCTATTGATGGGCATCCCCTCAATTTCCAGTCCTTGGCCACCACAAAGAGAGCTGCTATAAATATTTTTGAACATGTGGGTCCTTTTCCCATTTTTGTGATCTCTTTGTAATATATCCCTAGAAGCAGTATTACTCGGTCAAAGGGTATGCATATTTTTATAGCCCTTTGGGCATAGTTCCAAATTGCTCTCCAGAATGGTTGGATCAGCTCACAGTTCCACCAATAATGAATTAGTGTTCCAATTTTCCCACATCTTCTCCAACATTTGTCATTCTCCTGTTTTGGCAAGTCAGCCAATCTGATAGGTGTGATGTGGTACCTCAGAGTTGTTTTGATTTGCATCTCTCTAATCAATAGTGATTTAGAGCATTTTTTTATATGACTACAGATAGCTTTAATTTCTTCCTCTGAAAACTACCTGTTCATATCCTTTGACCATTTGTCAATTGGGGAATGACTTGCATTCTTGCAAATTTGACTCAGTTCTCTATATATTTTAGAAATGAGACTTTCATTGGAGACACTAGTTGTAAAAATTCTTTTCCAGTTGTCTGCTTCCCTCCTAATCTTGGTTGCATTGGCTTTGTTTGTGCAAAAAATTTTCAATTTAATGTAATCAAAACTATCCATTTTGCATTTCATAAGGTTCTCTATCTCTTGTTTAGTCATAAATTTCTTCATTCTCCATAAATCTGATGGATAAACTATTTCTTGCTCCCCTAATTTGTTTATAGTATCAGCCTTTATACCTAGATCATGTACCTATTTGGATTTTATTCTGGTATGGGGTGTCAGACATTGGTCTATGCCTTGTTTCTGTCATACTATTTTCCAGTTTTCCCAGAAGTTTTTGTCAAACAAAGAGTTCTTATCCCAGAAGCTGGCATCTTTGGGTTTATCAAGCAGCAGATTGCCATGGTCATTAACTACTGTGTCTTGTGTACCTAACCCTATTCCACTGATCTACCATAAATGCTTATTTTTAAAAAAATGTTCTTACTTTATACTCAAACAGCAGAACTCAAATAAGAACAGAGAAAAGAAAAAGAAACATATCATAAACTAAAATATTGAAACGTAAATGCAAAGTAAGAAAAGAAAAAAAAGCTTGTCATGTGCACAGCAGAACATAAGAGAGAATACAAAATATTTAACAATAAATTTTCATTTCGAGGAAGCCTTATGATAAATACTACACATTGTTGTTGAGAGCTGTCCATCTTATCTTTGCTTCCTTGTAATAAATGCTTATTGACTGGTAAATGTTTCATTATTGGCTCTCCAAAAACATATGCCTGACCCAATTTTAAGTTTAATCTGCTTTATTAAAATTTTCCATCCCTTATGAAGCCTAGACAGTCAACAATGAGCCAAGTCCTATTTTGTAACATTTACTGATTTCTGAGCTATAAATGCTCACATAGAAAATTTAACACAATCAGCTCTCCAGAGCCAGTTTGGAGTTAGGTTGTACTATGGAGTTAGATTGTACTAAATAGAGGATTTTGTACTTTATCCTAAAGGCAATGAAGAGCCACCCCGGCTTCTTCACCAACAAAGTGAAATGGTTAGATCTAGGATCTGTTAGGATTATCCATTTGGCAGCTGTGTGGTGGATGAATTGGAGCTGGGAGAAATTAGTGGCTGTGAAGTAATTAGTATGCTAGTACAACAGTCTGAGGTAGAGGAGATAAGGGAAAGCCTGTGGCAGATGTAAAAAGTACCCAAGGTGGAATCCAATTCTCTACTTCTACTAAGAAATGCTTCACTGCCCACCATAAAAAGAAAAAAATCTTCCTCCTTTCTTTGTTCTCAACACAGTGCCACCTTTGGCTGTGTGGACATTACTAGATTGGTTTTTTTTCCTACTTGCTGAAAATCAAAGGTTTGTACAATATCTATCAGAGAGCCAAATGCAGTGAAATACTTAATAAATGCTTTCTGATGGTGATAGATAAAAATTGATGCATGCATGAGGTAATGGAGAGGTGAGAAGGGAAATGGAATGCCTGTGCCTTAGCAGAGAAAACACTGTAGAAAGATCTCTGGGGAGCAAATTGGGACTTTCAAAGATGGACAGTTGTTTAGTGGCAGTGCATGAAGCTTGCCTGGCTGTTCTTGCTAACATATTAAATCTCTATTCAAAAACACCACTGTTGGACCTGTAAATAAGTAGACTGGGATTAGTCATTCCCCTCGTGTCTATCCACTCATTTCTCTCCCCTAGAAAAGGAAGTTGCTCACCACAGGATTTAGAGCCTCCCCCACTGTACAAAGGCCAAGGGAATATCTTTGTGCTGCTAGGTGCCTCATCCATCCTGCAGCATGTCAGTGGGACTAAATTCACTGCAGATGTTATTATGGAGGAGAAAGTAGCACTAATGGGCTACAGGGCTGTTTATCCAGGGAGACTAGTATCTATAAAAAGTGGAAATGGGGAGTATGGGAGGAATAAATGTAATAAATAGGTGGGTGAGAAATGTCACCAGGTGAGGACAGAGGTACACACCTTCATTTTACATGGAAGAAGTCTAAATAACTCAGGAAGGCTAATGCCTGGGAGACTAGTTAAATATGCACAGCATCCTTTGAGATAATTTCCTTCGTGAAGCAGGACTTCTGAAAGTCACCTGAAAATTCAAATAATTGATTAAGCTCTTGAGATGATTTTTTTCAGGATAACAATTCAAATCAACAAAAAATCATTTAATTTTTTAACTTATTTCATTAACTATTTCCCAATTATATGTAAAAAAAATTAACATTAGTATTTTTTAAATTTTGTGTTCCAAATTTTCTCCCTCCCTCCTGTCCCTCCTCCACTCTTTGAGAAGGCAGGAAATAAATATCAATTATAACATGAAATCATGCAAAAATATTTTCATATTAGCCATTCAACAAGTGTTTATTAAGCACCAACTACATTCAAGACACTGTGTTAGGGATACAAAGAAAAAAAAACAAATGAAAATACTACTGCCTTCAGTAAGTTTATATTCAGCAGGGGGTGGGAGGGATAGGATTCAGATCTGTATTCAAACTAAAAGATCATCTATTCCAAAACTCATACTTTACAGATGAGGAAACTGAGGACCTGAAATGTTAAAGTGACTTGCCAAAGACCACATAAGTAGAAAGAGTATTAATTCTCACCTCTGGTGTTCTCATACATACAAACATTTGAAATGAAAATCAAACCCACTTCCAACCAGCGAGCTTGAGGAACTAATATAAAAAAGGCTCTCAGCAGCCAAATCTCTTGTATGGCCTGTTCCATTTCAGTTTTTAGTATCAGGTGAGAAAGGAAGCTAAAGCCCAGTGATAGTGAGCTTCACAGGAGTGACTTCACCTTCTACCAGTTCTCAGTTTCTTTATCCAGAAAATGAGGAGGTCCCTTCTAGCTCTGATATTCTCCAATTGCACAATTCTAATCCCACTTCTCACATTAACATGTCCAGAGGGATTACAACATCCTCTCTCCAGTGAACTTTACAAAAGGGGGAACAGTTAGAAGGATAACAAAAGTAGGCTGTTGTGCAAATTTATCTCTGTGAAAGGCCCAAGGGAGAGGAGCTATCCATTTTCTATGGGAATCTCATATTTGGCCTATCTAATGCTACTATTAACTACAGCAGAGTTGGAATTTTGAGTTGTTTGTGACCGACTTGTAGCAATCCATCAAACTGACCATGTGGGTTCCTGACTTGGGCTTCAAAACAATGTAGAGTGGACTAACTGCCCTTCATTTCATTTTATTTCAGTTGTCTCAATACAACCCAAGACTATCCAAGTAGTTAGGTCATAGTCAAGGCTGGGAATGATGCATGCAAACAAAGGACAGCTGTAACCAAATCCATTACTTACCATCAGGTTTTCATTTACTGCCAACTATAATAATCTGCTTCTTTAAACTGAGTTCTTTTTAATTCATTATAGTCATGGTTACTCATGGTAAAAGAAACATTTCAATTTTGCAAACATAAGTGAATCCCATTTTTAGCTGGAGCTGAATCCAATTTGGCATTTTATGATTTATCTCATTAATCCACAAGATGCTACATAAATCTATCTGATTTTTCTTTGAAATAGAAACGTAAAGACCCTTTGGCTTAATGTATCACAATATTAATGCTACATTAGCAGCCACAGAAGTACCAGGTAGGGGTGTGTGTGTGTGCATGTGTGTTGCCCATGTAGGTTAGGTGTATGTCCACATGGGTTTGTCTAAATGGACATTATGGGAAGGCATGTATAGATATTTCTAGAATCTTGTCCACCTTTATCCAAGAAAAACTTTGATTTCTGCCTGGGGTGGAACAGCAGACTTGGGACACTAGGCTGGTCACTCTGCTTTCCCCAGAGAGGAGATACTAGAATAGAATTTTATATATATGCACGTACATAAGTGTGTATGTATAAATGTGTGTGTGTGTGTGTATGTGTGTGTGTGTTAAACAGAGGGCAATTGGTTATTCCTTATATTTTCAAGTTCTTTTACCCTCTGGTTCTTTGGTTGCCAGACACCTTACCATGAATACAGGAAAATCTGCTTCAGCCATGATGTTCCCAGAGACAATATTGTAAATTGGATCAAGATAAAGCAGCTTATATTTTTCAAAGAAAGAATGCTATAATTCAGGGTTAGATTCCTGACCACGACCTCAAATCATCTAAATCACAGGTGTAACCAATAATATAGAAGTAAAGATCCAACTCTAAATCTCTAAAATAATTTAAACCAATAAAGTCATGTTCCTAGTTCCATTAAATAGAATTAGATGATAATTATACGAGTTCCAAGATGTAAAAAGTACCTATAAAACATATAAAATACAAATCTATTACATCATGTATTTGGCCTAAAATGTTATCTATGCTTTGATATTTATATGGTTTTGATGTGGATAATCTCTCCTAATATGTAGCTACCTGCATCTGTGATTACTTATTGTATCGAATTCTTGTCCATATCTTTCCATAAATACCCTATAGTACTAGAGGCCTTTCTCTGGATCTCTTTTCTTTTCTTAAAAATAAATTATTATTTGCTTATTTTTAACATTCACTTTAAAAAAAATAGAGTTCCAAATTCTTTCCCTGCCTCCTACCTCTCCCCTACGTATTGAGAAGGCAAGAAATATAGTATCAATTATGGATGTGAAATCATACAAAACACATTTCCGTATTAGTCATGTTGTAAAAAAAGAGCAAGAAAAATGAACTTAAAGAATTATGCTTCAGTCTGCATTCAGACTTCATCAGTCCTCCCTCTAGAGGTAGATAGCAATTTTCAGTACAAGTCCTTTGGAATTGTCTTGGATTGTTGTATCAATCAGAATACTTAAGTTATTCACAGTTGATCATTTCACAGTAGTGCTGTTACTATACACAATATTCTCCTGGTTTTGCTCATTTCACTTTTCATCAGTTCATATAAGTCTTCCCCAGCTTTTCTAAAACCATCCTTCTCATCACATCTTACAGCATAATAGTATTCCATTACGATCCCATACCACAACTTATTTAGTCATTCCCCAATTGCTGGGTATTCCTTCAATTTCTAATTCTTCGCCAACACAAAAAGAGTTGCTATAAATATTTTGGACATATAACACTATTTGGGATATAGACTTAGTAGTAGTATTGCTGACTCAAAAGGTATGAAGAGTTTTATAGCCCTTTGGGCATAATTCCAAATTGTTTTCCAGAATAGTTGACCCAGTTCAAAACCCCCAATAGTACATTAGTTTCTCAATTTTACCACGTCCTCCCCAACATTTGTCATTTTGCTTTCTGTCATATTAGCCAATTTGATAGAGGTGAGACAATACCTCAGAGTTGTTTCAATTTGCATTTCTCCAATCAATAGTGCTTTAGAGCATTTTTTCATGTGACTTTAGACAGGTTTGATTTTTTCTTCTGAAAACTGTTTGTTCATATCCTTTGACCACTTATCAATTGGGGGATGACTTGTATTTTTACAAATTTGACTCAGTTCCCTATATTGAGAAATTAGGCTTTTATCCTAGAAACTTGCTATAAAAATTTTCTTTGTTTCCTGCTTTCCTTCTAGTCTTAGCTGCATTGGTTTTGTTTGTACAAAAACTTTTAAAATTTCCTATGTCTTCTTTGGTCATAAACTCTTTCCTTACTTTTTTCATACTCTCTGAATTTGCTTATGATATCACCCTTTTTGGCTAATCAGGAGCGGAGAACCTGTGACCTCAAGGCCACATGTGGACTTCTAAGTCCTTGGGTGTAACCTTTTGACTTAGTCCAAGTTTTATAGAACAAATCCTTTTATTAAGGAGATTGGTTCTGTGAAGTTTGGATTCAAAAGGCTGTACTCGTGGACCTAGAGGGCCACATGTGACCTTGAGGCTGCAGGTTCCCCACCCCTGGGCTAAATTGTGTATCCATTTTGATGGTATGTGGTGTAAGACATTGGCCTATATTTAGTTTCTGCCAAACTACTTTCCAGTTTTCCCAGCAGTTTTTGTCAAATACTGAGTTTTTGTCCTCAGAATGTAGATTTTGGGGTTTATCAAACACTAGATTGCTATGGTAATTAGGTAAAAACTTATGTCTACTTAATCTATTCCACTGGTTCACCACTCTATTTCTTAGCCAGTACCAGACTTTTTTCATGATTATCACTTTGTAATAGAGTTCAAAATCTGGTACTGTTAGGCTGCCTTATTCACATATTTTTCAGTGATTCCTTTGACATTCTTTATGTTTTATTCTTCCAGATGAATTTTGTTTTATTTTTCTAGCTCTATGAAATATTTTTGGTAGTTTGATTGTTATGGCACTGTTAAATTAATTTAGGTAGAATTGTCATTTTTTAATTATATTGGCTTGGCTTACCCATTAGCAATTAATATTTCTTCTGTTGTTTAGATTTGTCTTTTTTTGTGTGAAAAAGTATTCTGCAATGGTGTTCATATCGTTCTTGAGTTTGCCTTGGCAGGTAGACTCCCAAATACTTTATATTGTTTACAGTTATTTTAAATTGAATTTCTGTTTCTATCTTTTCCTGCTGGACTTTGTTGTTAACATGCTGATGATTCATGCAGATTAATTCTATATCCTGCAACTTTGCTAAAGTTGTTTGTTCAACTTCTTTTTTAGTTGATTCTCTAGCATTCTCTAAGTATACTATCATATCATCTGCAAAGAGTAATAGTTTTGTTTCCTCATTCCCTATTCTAATTCCTTAAAATTCTTTTTCTTTTTTTATTGCTATAACTATCATTGATGGTATGGCATTGAATAATAGTGGTGCTAATGAACATCCTTGTTTCATACCTAATCCTATCATGAAAACTTCTAGCTTATATTAAAGATAATGCTTCTTAATGGTTTTAGTTAGACAATTCTTACCATTTTAGGGAAAAAGCTATTTATTCCTATGATTTCTAATGTTTTTTTTAATAGGAATGAGTGCTGTATTTTGTCAAAAGTTTTTTTCCTACATTGTAATGATAATTTAGATTTGAAGATCTTTCCCACCCATTAATAGACATGTGACCTGCTTATGTCACAGGAAACCTAAGTCACATGTGGTAGGAGGAACTTGCTGAGAAGAAAAGGAAAGTGTATCACAGGAAATGCTTAGAGAGCAGTTAGAGCTGGGGGAGAGAGCAAATGTGTGGTGGCTGTGCTGTGAGTGTTGGTGTCAAGGCCCCAGCAGGGGGCATGAAGGTTATGGGATGGCTTGGCTCCCTGCTGTGATGTCATGTTTTAGATTCTTTGCTGTTATCATGAAGTGGACTTACTGGTTGTAGAATTTGTTTGCTGCTTGGATGGGCCAGACTTATTGGTTTTGGGACCTGGTTCTCTGGTGTTTAAATAAATGGTTTACTTCTTCTACCTTCTATACAGAGAGTCTCTTACATTTTGTGATAGAGAACCACATAGGCATATTGACAATTGTTGTCTATATTGTGATTATTGCTGTGCTAATACACTTGTATCTTGAGATAATCATATAATTTTTGTTGTTTTTTTTGTTACTGATTTAATCAATTATGCTTACAGTTTTCATAATATGAAACTAGTCCTGCATTCCTGGTATAAATCCAACCTGGTTCTAGATGTTTTGATTTTGTGTGGGTGTCAAGGGAACATATACTCTATCCCTCAATTATCTTTCTTTCTAGCTACATGACTGTCCATCCTTCTTTTTGGTTGTACATTTAATATAGTATGATATCCCTTATTTCATTTACCTGTATAACTGTTGAGAAAATAACATCTACTTATGCCCACCTTAATTGCCTTAATGCCTCTTAATTTCCTTTTGAATGAAATGAAACATTAAGTCTTTGGAAACTGTTATTCTGTGAAACCCAGCTATGCATTATCCTTAGAATAATATTCATGATAAAAGAAGATGAACCTCTCTTTTTATGTTGTTTAGTCTAATCCCCTTATTTTACGGAAGGAAAAAGGAGGATTTATAAAGTTAAGTGACTTCCTGAAGTCACACATTCATTTAGTAGTGACTAGAAATAGATGTCAAGTTTATTCTTTCTCAGTCAATGTCTCTTAAATTTTGGATTCTCTGGAAGTCTGAAAGTAGTCTAAATATGTTCCTATGCATTCAAAATGCGTTGCGTATAGAAGGCACTCAATGTTTTTAAATCATTATTGAAATGGATACTGAGATAATTATATATTTAATACTGGACAATATCCATGTTCATAGGAAATATATAAAGAATTATAATGAGTACAGTGAGATCCTGAATTGTCTGGGAAATGGCTTAAACATGTATAGGAAGAAGTTTACACAGAAGATTTGGAGTAGAAAGAATGAAAATTGAAGAAATTTTTCCTTGATATGTTATTTCTTCCTTTGAGCAATGGCAGTTTGTATCTGAACAAGAACCACCTTAATCCTAGCTAGTGTGTTCTCATGACAAAAAACATCCAATGAATTCAAACAAGTCACTGAGAACTATTAGTCAAGGTTGTTGCTAAGTAGATGTGTGTGTGTGTGTGTGTGTGTGTGTGTGTGTGTGTTGTGTGTGCCTGTGTATGTGTGTTTTTTGGGACAGAGATTATCATCATGGAAAGAAAGCAACTAGTCATTGGACTTACTGAATTTTCTCTTCTTCTTCTGGTTATTTAGGCAGAATAGGGAAGCAGCTTCTACTTGAAAGAAAAAGGAAGTTTTGCCATTTGCCTGCAGCTAGAGGGATGATAGTTAAAAATACTGTCAACTTAACTCCAAAATAACTTATCTTCCATTTTACAGTTGTATATGAAGTTTCTTTCACTGAAATGGAGGTAGTGGATTTATATTAGCTGAATCAAAGCTGGCTCTTGGGAAGACTTTTGGAATTCAAGTAAACCTGACTTCATCTATAACTGAATGCTTCAATGCAATATTATTAAATTATGCGTAAGCATGCTTATATATTGATTTCCTGGCTGTGTATAAATTAAAGTGTGAAAATCCCTTAAAAAAAGGAAAGCAGGGGAAGTTGGATGAATAGAGTTTGCATTTTTGGTGTGCACAAGAAGGGTAATCTGCCTAGACAATGTTTTACTTTTGTTGAACTTTTCTAGGAGACATGGTTGTTTCATTATAATATATAAAATATTCTTTATGTTTTTACCATAATAATCAATCTAGCATGACATTTAAAATTTTAATGTTTCAAATGGAAACTTAATATCCCTGTACAATCAATCAATCAATGAGCATTTATTAAGCACCTACTATGTGCTAAATACTATACAAGGCACTGGGGATACAGATGGAAGAAGGGAAGAAAGGAGGCAGAGAGTAGTTTAAGTTGAGTGGTGATGACAGAATTCAAATTGTAAGAGATTTAAAAATAAGTGGGAGGTGACAAAATGGACACAATTGGGATAGGTAGCTTTTTCTTGGAATTTGATTGTTTAAGTGAAGTAAGATTTAGAACAAATACGTTGAAGTAATGGTAAGGTCAAGTTTTTTTTAAATTTTTTTTATGTTTATGGGAGATCTGGATATATTTATAGGCTGTATGAGATCGTGGGTAGGGAGAAGTTGAAAATTTGGAGAGAAGGGATAATCAAAGGGACAAGCTTCTGGAGGAGACATGAGAAGATGAGGTCAAAGACATAATTGAAGAATTGGTATTGCAAAAAAAAGTAATATCCTCTGAGACTGAAGTAATGGAGGAGAGGATGGGGGATGGTGATGAGGTGATGTGATGCATGGAATTAGGAAGGCAAAGGAAATGCCAGCAGATAGTATAAAGGTTTTCAGTGAAGAGTGAGGGAAGTTCTCTTCTAAAAGGTAATGGTGGTAGTATAAATAACTGAAGAAGAGAAGAGATTTGGACCAGCTTGTAATATTAATTAAGGTGGGACTTTTTTTTTTTTTACTGTTTTCTCTTTTGGAGAACTTATTTAATCAAGTGACCTTGTTGAGTCTGGCCTTTGTTTCTTTGATTAAATTAGGAGTCTTTGATGACCTCCATGCCTCAAGGGAAAGCCTGGTTTGCATGGATTTGAATGACATGTTTGTGACGCCAGAGGCTTTTAGTCCATGTAGGTTTGAGTCCCAGGTATGTGACACTTTTAGGTCACGTGGGTTTAAGTTGCACATTGTGACACCCTTTGACCTTGAACAACATATATAAACCAGAGGTTGGCACTCTCCCTTGGGGCTCTCAGTCACTGGAAGGGTGGCGTGGGACTCTGGGCAGCCATTTTAAGAGCCCCAGGCTTGTAAACCTAGACATTGATGCTTTCCTGGTAACTATGAATTGTGATGTGGTCTGTTTATATTGTGTATGTTTGTAATTTGTTTGTATTTGTATTTGCTCTGAAGTTCATGTTGCTGGCTTTTCCTCCTGAACTAAGTGAGTATACATGTTTGATTAAAGTAAGATTGTTAACCCCTTAACTTTGCTTTCCTTAGTAAAGCAGATCAAAGAACCTGTGCTTGCAGCATTCTTGTTGTTGGGCTTGTGTTGGTCTTTCACCCCCACAATAGCTGCTAGCTGAATTGTTGTTATATATGGGGAGTGAAATAATAAGTCTTTTAGGGAAAGTAAAAGAGCTACATATCATTGAAGTTCCAATTGGGGTTAACTCATACAGATCTGTAGCGCAATTAGTCAGCATGGTTTTGTAGCTTCCTCCATTCAGCAGTCCAGGGACAAGACGAGAGAAGGTAGATTAATCCAGGGTTGGGGTCTAGAAAGGACTAAGTAGTGGTAAGATAATAATGGAATAAAGCGCTCAATGATCTAGCATAGTATAAAGTTGAACTGGCTAAAGGATCAAGATTAGGAGGAAGGAATGTGAGACCCTAGGAGGGATGACGATCTAGGAAAGTAAGATGGGGTGGAAGAGGTTCAGGTTTTGGTAAATCTAGAAAATAGGTTTAGCAGGAGTGAAGTATACAGCAGATTTTGAAGGACAGGAGATTAAGGTTTTAATAACATTTAGATAGTGGTTTAAGGGTTACAAAGTATTTTCCTCGTAACCTTGTGAAGTGAGTACTAATAATGATAATTATTAATAGTAATAACTGATATTTACAGAGCCCTTGAAGATTTTTGAAGAGCTTTACATGCATTATCTCTTTTTAGACTCACAGATTGTCTTTCAATACTTCAAAGGATCTGTGATCTCTTCCAGACATGCCAACTTCCAGTGGTTCACATCCTAACCCGCCCAAACATTCTCACTCTCTAAAAGTGTGGTCCATGTCTTCCTATCAAACTTCCATGGGAGAGTTATTGCCACTCTGAGTGTCTTTCTCTATTTTTCTTTTTTTTAATTTTTTTGGTTATTACAAATATGAGAAACAGGTAACAAATAAGTATTTCCATATACAAAAAAGATTGTATAAAAGGTCATTTAAGCTAAGCTTAAAAGTGCACTAAGACTTTTTTGAACAATCTGAATAAGAAACCATGAATACCTATTGTAGACAGCTTGTTTTAAAAAATAAAAAAAAAGTTGGGGTATCTAGGTGGTGCAGTGGTTAGAGCACCAGCTCTCAGATCAGGAGTCAAATTTGGCCTCAGACACTACTGTGTGACCCTGGGCAAATCACTTAACCTCTATTGCCTAAAAGAAAAAAAATAAAGTACTTGATAAATTCGACACAGTATCAAAACAGTTTGCTTGTTTGTGTCTCCCTCTGAACTTTCTTCTGCTCTCTTCTGTTGTTGTTATTCAGTTGTGTCTAACTCTTCATGACCCCATGGGCCATAGCATGCCAGGCCCTTCTAGACTTTACTATCTCTTGAACTCTGTCCATCCCCTTCTCCCTTTGCCTTTGATTTTTCTCATCATCAGAGTCTTTTCCAATGGGTCCTGTTTTCTCATTATGTGTCCAAAGTATTTAAGCTTCAGCTTCAGTATTTGACCAGCCATTGAACAGCCTGAATTAATTTGTTTAAGTATTGACTGATTTGACCCCCTTGCTGTCCAAGGCACTCCTGAAAGTCTTCTCTGAACCACAATTCGAAATTGTCGATTCTGCAGTGCTCAGCTTTCCTTATAGTCCAACCCTCGCAGCTGTACATTGCTACTGGGAAAACCATAGCTTTGACTATATGGACATGAGGTGATGTCTCTGCTTTTTACTATGCTGTCCAAATTCACCACACCTGTCCTTCCAAGGAGCAAGAATCTTTTAATTTCCTGACTGCCATGGCCATCTGAAGTGGTCTTTGAGCCCAAGAATATAAAATCTGATACTACTTCTATTTCTTCTCTCTCTTTATTTGCTAGAAAGCGATGGGACCAATTGCCAAGATCTAAATATTTTTTATGTTAAGCTTCAAGTAAGCGTTTATACTCTCCTCTTTCACCCTCATCAAGAGGCTTCTTAATTCCTCTTCACTTTCTGCCATCAGAGTGGTATCATTCGTATATCTGAGGTTGTTTATATTTCTTCCAGAAACCTTAGTTCCAGCTTTTGATTTATCCAGCCTGGCATTTCACATGGTGTGCTCTGTATCTAAGTTAAATAAGGTGACAATATACAGCCTTGTCGTACTCCTTTTCCAATCTTAAACCAATCAATTGTTCAGTTCTAACTGAATGCCTCAAAGACCTTCTTTCTCATTCTTTTTTGGCAGGGTATTGAGTATTTACTATCTTTAGCTTACTATCTCCCTGTACCCCTAACCCCACTTTATAACAAATATACAGAGTCAAGCAAAATAAATGCAAACATTGGCCTTGTCTAAAAATATATACCTTAATCTGTCCTTCCTATCCATCACCTCTGTCAGGATGTGGGCAGCATGCTTCATCACCAGATCTCTAGACTCATGGTTGGTTATTGTTTGCTTCTAGATTATTTCAATTTTGTGTGGCTACCAATACATTAAGGCAGCTAAGTAGTGTGGTGGATAGAGTGCCAGGCCTGAAGTCAGGAAGATTCATCTTCCTGAGTTCAAATCTGGACTCAGATATTTACTAGTTATGTGACTCTGGGCAAGTCACTTCACCCTGTTTGCCTGAGTTTCCTTATCTTTAAAATGAACTAGAGAAGGAAATGGCAAACCACTCCAGTATCTTTGTCAAGAAAACCCCAGATGGTGTCATAAAGAGTTGGACATTACTGGAATGACTGAACACACACATACCAAAACCGTACAAAGACTGTCAATTTTTAAATCTTGTTTTTGCTTTGGGACCCATCTACCTTTCTTTATAGCCATACATTTGATAGAATTTTATGCCAGTTCTCTTGGGCATTTCTTTGTTTGTAATAGACTTACATCATCTACCATGGTTCTTTCCTTTGCTGTACAGGTATCTATATTGTGATTCTTTGCAAATTGTAATATTCCATACCATACTTTTTAGCCATAGAGCCTCATCAGAATGTATATATATATGTGTGTGTGTGTATGTATGTATATGTATATATATATATATTATACATACATATATATATATATATATCACTTCAGGGAGAAGCTTAAGGGAATTAAAAGCACTGTATACTTTCTACATGCATCCTACTCTGCTCTCTTCCTGTTCCCTCCTGTGTCCAATCCATTGTTCTTCTGCAGCATCTGTCCCTGACACAAATAGTCCTATAGCTTGCCCACTTGGTGGCATGAAGAAGTTGAAATGGCATGAAAGAGTACAAATATGGGAAGAGCAGCTTAACAAGACCAAGTATATATAAAATAACATTTACAAGTATATACAAAAAATAAATCTAGAGAAGACATAATTTTAAGAACATTGAAGGACTGAGATTAAGATAGATATCTGAAAGAAATGTTACTAAATTCTCAGAAAAAGCAGGCCTCTTATTAAAGAAAAGGACTGGATATATAAATTAATTAGCATGGGTAACTTCAACAAATGACAATCAGCACCTTCTCTGTTATTTAGTCTTGGAGAATTTCCTAGAATGCTGAGAAATTAAGAGACTTGTCTAAGGTCACACAGCCAGTACGTGTTAGAAAAGCAAGACTTGAACACAAGTCTTCCTGCCTCTGAGGTCAGTTTTCTACCTCTTATATCATCATCACCACTCCCACCATCATTGCCATCGTCACCATCATCACTAACAGCATTTAATTGTGTGCCAGGCACAGCACTAAGCACTTTGCAATCATCCCATTTGATTCTCACAACAACCCTGGGAGTTAGGTGCCATCATTCCCGTTTTATAGATGAGGAAACCGAGGCAAACAGAAGTTAAGTGACTTGCCCAGGATCATGCAGCTTGTAAGAACTTGAGGTCTTATCTGAACTCAGGTCTTCCTGACTCTAGGCCTGGTGCTCTATCCTCTGTACCACCTTGCTGCCCTGCTACTACTGGGGAAAATGATGGTTAAGAATATTATTAAGTTTCTATTTATATGCCTACTTTAATTCTCTCTAAAATCTTTATGAGAATATGAGTTGTTGAGGAAGTTATGAGAAGGGAACAAGCAGAGTTTCTCTAATTATAGACTTTCTCCACCTCTTCTCATGGACAGGAATAAACATTTATTAAGCACCTACTATGTGCCAGGCACTATGTTAAGTGCTTTCCAAACATTATCTCATTTGATTGCATCTTTACAATCAAGACAACTGACTGATAGGTTAAGAAAATAGAAGGTCCCACTAGGTTTATTATTTGTCTTCTGTTAAAAACTTTTGATTTGGTAGAGTAGAATCCTTCCATAATGTCTCTCCTTCAACAAGGTGTCTCCCATGCACATGTTAAAATTACACAGGATTCCTTGAAAAAAATGCAGAAATAGACATTGCTTTTTTCAGTGACCTTCCGATGATAAATAGCAAAGGAGTCATCTGGCAGGGAGACAGATTCTGACCAAAGGTGCTTGTTACTTTCATGTGTCATTTCCAGCATAGAATTGGAAGATCTTCAGATGCTTCTGTTTGTGGATAACATTGTGTGAATGCATCAAGACATGGAACACTGCAGTTCCCTAAATGATATTCATAATTACTAGAAAGCATTTGACCTAACTATCCACAGAGAAAAAAAAAACTAAATGTGTGAAGAATGTCTATTGTTAATGTAATGAGAAGAAAGAACTCTTGGAATTATTATTCACATTTCTACTGAGAGACAGAGGGATTGTAACTTGCCTGAGGTAACAGAATAGGTGGAAAGAGTCAGAGCTAGGATTTGAACCCATGTTTCCTGACTCCTAGGACAACATTGGATTTGAAGTCAAGAAAGACCTTGGTTCAAATTCTGCCTCTGATACTTACTAGTTTTGCTTTCGAATACAAACGAAACAAGCTCATGGTTTAAGGTCTGTTTTGGAAGCTGACCCAGAGGACGCCATGTCACATAAGAATTAGGTACTGTTGGGAGGGAGGGAGAAATGGGTCTTCACACTAAGGAAGAAGATTCTTTTATTAGTTTCTTTAATTACCTTGGCTGGGCATGAGGCAATCATATGAGAATCTTTTTTTGCCATGTCTGAGAGACAGAATATT
This sequence comes from Trichosurus vulpecula, assembly GCF_011100635.1. Lineage (NCBI taxonomy): Eukaryota > Metazoa > Chordata > Mammalia > Diprotodontia > Phalangeridae > Trichosurus > Trichosurus vulpecula. Next base: position 199,292,181 of record NC_050574.1, on the reverse strand, counting down.
ATTAGCAAAATATTGTTGCTGAAAGACTAGACAATGAAGTCACTGCTATTCACAGAAAAATCATTTGCAGTAACGAGATCTATGCATAAGAAAGTCATGTGCCTCGCACGCACCGAACTTTACACATCTTCAATAAATATGGTGATTTGATGGTTGCCTGTCTCAATTACATTTCTAGAATATATATTTTTAAGTGGGGGGATTATTTTTCATCAGTTTTACTATGTGGAGTTCCATTTTGCAATGTTAAGCTAGCTGTGGTAAACTCACCCTAGCTGGCGTGGTTGGGAGGATTTACACGAGTGGGGAGAAAGAAGCAAATACTCCTCAACATCTTCCTTCTTCCCACACAACACTAGGATTTGAAGCCAAGATTGGGGAAGGTAGATGGTGTGGACATTTTTTAAAAATATAACTCAATTAGCACTTCTTCCATGAGAACTCCTCTCAGTAAAAAACCTCCCTCTTGGACCTCACTTTGTCTCATGATTCTTTTATGAAATATTGTGTACTATATTGTCTGTGACTTTTTAAAATCTCATACTAGCTATAACCTCCATGAGAGTAGGGATCATATCTAAGCTAAACTTTGTATCTTCCCTAGCACCAAGCAGAGTCTATTTAATAATAATTTTTGAATGAACGAGGATACATATTGTCCCCATTAAAAGATACTAGACTATTTCATCATTTGCATCCCACCCACACAGAACCTCATTGCATCGTCCATCCCTGAGTTTCTTGGATGGAACTTTAGTCACTTACTGAGGGGAACTGGTTTAATTTCACTTCTCATGTCACACTCATCACACACTTCTCAGATGCATAGACAATGAGAAACTTAATGAGTAGAAAGGGTAAAACATCTTGTTGGACCCATCTGGGTAAACTCCTTGACTGCAACATACCCATAGACATCAGAAACATGTGTGGGGCAGCTGGTCCATTGTAACATATACTGTGTAGGTGTTAATATACATCAGACAAACTTATGATGGAAGCACAGCAGTAGGAAACATTGAGAATGGCCTTGTTGCTGAGAAATCTTTCTATGCTGCTAGAAGAGGCACATGCAATACATATGGGTACACGTATAAATAAACACACACACACACACACACACACACACACACACACACACAGCGTTTGGTTCCAGACCAAAACTTTCCAAATTTCAAATTCCCAAAGAAAGCTACTTTTATATAATGGACAGAAAATAAAAATGCAAAGAGAATCTAATTCTCCCCACTGTGAGCTCCTGCCCCTTCCCCAGATATCCTTCTTGCTTCTGGGGTATCCAGGTGTGGCAAATAAGAACAGCTTTCAGATGACAAAATATTGGGCACATACTTTGGCCACTGGCAAGGTCAAGACCTGAATCCCGAATCCCGAATCCTGATGTGACTCATCACTATGAATTCTTGACTTGGTACCTGGTTTCTTGCTTTTTAGATCTCCTTGATCTCACAACAATGGGATTATATCCCCTAGGTCTGAATTTTCTTTGTACTTGCTTCTTGGCTCTGACTCTCTTTACCTCCCTTGCCACTATCATCACTTGACATTTCTTTTTTAGGTACTTACTATGTGCCAGGTACTGTTTTTAGTACTGAAGATACCAAGAAAGGCAAAGGCAGTCTCTGCCCTCAAAGAGCTCTCTTTCTAGTGGAGAAAGACAACAGATAGAGAGCTATATACAAATAAGATACATGTGTGTGCATGTATAAATGTATGTATATATACACATGTATGTATATGTATGTATACATATACACACACACATACAGAGAGAGAGAGTAGAAAGACAGAAGATTGTGTGTGTGTGTATATGTGTGTGTGTGTGTATTAAGAGACAGACAGATAACAGGCAAAGAACAATGTACAGAGAGAGAGAGAGAATAGTGTATATAGATGTATTTTTGTCTATGTATATATAGTACATGTGTTTGTGTATATATACATACACACATATACATATATGTATGTATGTTTGTGTATGTATGTATGTATATGTATGTGTGTGTGTATATATGTATATGTCGCTCTCAGGCCAGACTTCTTGGTATGATGGGCCAGGTCCTTTTAGAAAGACCTTTTCCTTGCTTGAGAGGGAAACACCTTTTGAGTTGCCCTGTCCATCTCTTTGCATAAAACCCCCACCTGAGATGGGTAACTCCACCTCAAAATGCAATTTTCTTCTCTTCTGGGGACATGACCCAAATCCTTTAGATTAAGACATGTCTTTTTTCTATGCAGATGTCTAGTACATAGACTGATTGTTTTTGGGCAAAGGAACTGGCTGTATATTGGGGAAGGAAGTATTTTAGATTACGGAAATAGTCGTGCTCCTCCCAGTTCAATTCACCAAAAACTTTATTGAGCATTGAGTATATATTAAAAGCAGCCTATTTAGTGAATACAGAACTGACCTCAATGCTAGAAGACCAGGGTTCAATTCCCGCCTCTGACACAGACTTCCTCCACTCTGGGCAAGTCTCTTAATCAATCAGTGTTTTAAGCACCTCTGGAAGATTATGCATTTCAAAAGAAGTGCTGGCCTGCACTCTTTGAAGGAGTTTCCTTCCCTGAGAGTTCCCTATGCTAATGGAATCATTGGTGCAGTCACTACTAGTCCCATCCTTACATGATCATAGACCTAGAGTTAGAAAAGCTTCCAGACACCACCTAGTACAGCACCCTCATTTTATAGAATAGGAAATGTTGGTTAAATGAGTTTCTCATGGTCACAGGTAATAAATAACTAGGATATGACCTCAACCTCTCCAAATACAGTGCCAATGCTCTGCCATGCTGTACCTCCAAATCAGGTTAATTAACTGGAAATTTTTTTTGAGGGATGAGAGTGGTGAAGGGTCAGGGCGCTAAAATGAGAATAGAGAACGATTCTTTAAACTTTTATCCCAATTCTCTTATTCCATGTAGTCATGGCTCATTGTGCTTTCTTGGCATAAAAGAGTAGAATCAGACTATGTATGTCCCATATAGTGGATTGTCAAGCTTAGCTACAGTAATGTAAAAGAAAAAATAATAATAGAAACATTTACAAAATGCTTATCATGTGCTAGGCACTTTACAATTCTTCCATTTGACTCTCATGACAACCCTGGGAGGTCTGTGTTGTTTATTATTTCCATTTTACAGAAGAGGAACTGAAGCAAACAGAGGATAGGTGCCTTACCCAGCATTCCTCAGCTAATAAGTTGCCAGATTTGAACTGAGGTCTTCCTGACTCCAGGCCCAATGCTTTCTCTATTGTGCCACCTAGAAATGAATGTATATGCCCATAAATATTAATAACCTGAGATTGGAGTTCCTTAAAATATTCCTTACAAAGTCTTACAGGGTGCTTTGCATTTCAAAGAAGTCTAGTGAATGCTGGTAGACTGATCAAGCCAGTTCTGCATCTATAAAATATTTCCAAAGAATGTTTATGGTCTACCATCCTGAGGGATATCTTCTAGACCTTCTTTATGATTGACAGCCAGTAGATCATACCTATGCAGATTTCAACTCTCTTGAGTTTTATTTAAAAAAAAACTGACAAGGAAGATTGAATACAAAAATATGAGAAGGGTTGGGGGCGGGGGACAAGAAGTACTGTACAAGTCAGAAATATTTGCCTCCTGTATATGTGGCCAAAATTTCACATCTCTCCCATGAATTAAGTAAGTAGAGATTGTCCCCTAGGTGGCCATATATCACCCACCAGGTTTGTGGAGGGGGCTGGTTGAACTCAACTCATGAGAACCTATTCCTTAACATGCCTTCTTATTAGTATATAATCAACCACTATGCCAACAGCTGTGGTCCATGTGGGACATACTAGTGGCAGTGAAGAGTTATACACAGCTGAAGCTTGTTCAGGAGAATGGCAGGGTGGGGGGCAGGGTAGGGGGTGGGAGATTGAGGTATTAGACCAGCAGCAAAATGCTAGGGTTCAAAATGACGCCAGCGCTGTCATCACCTCAGGTCAGTCAAATTAGAAGCATACCTCTTTGGATGAGCTCAAACCTGTTTCGGAGACCTGGTTTCTTAGACTCTTGTTTCACTTTAAACCATAGTTCCATTTTTGACCTTTGGAACCTGAAGTCACCACATAACTGATCTATTGTTTCAACTATAAAAATGGGTTACAGTGGAAACTGGATTTAGAGTCAGAGGAACTGAATTCAAATCCTGACTGTTATTTATGACTTTGTAATCTTGGGAAATTTGTTTCATTTCTATGGGGCTTCATTTTCTCAAGTGTAAAATGATAGAATTGGATAAAATTATTTCTGAGGTGGTTTACTAGCTTTAAACCTATTATCAAAAGTTCTGGTGTCTGGCCCCTACTTGCTTCTTGTTGATCTTCTGCTATTTGCTCCAATAATACTCTTTGCTGTCAAATGATTCACCTCTTTCTTTCTTTGGGACTCTTGCTACCTAAGAATTTACCATTGCAGACTGCCTCCACTGAGACCAGGCCATCCTGCAAGCATCATGGATCATGGCACATAGGACTCTTGGCTGTGGCCCTTGGACCTTTACCTAGAAGGGTCATGGGTATATAATTATATAATAGGTGTTCTCTACTTGAGACCCTAAGAGGTACATGGATAGATTTCCATCCGTGAACTTAGATGGAAAAATTCTTTCTTTGTTTTTATCAACTTCAAACTGAAATTTCCTTCATTAATTTAAAACTATTTTTCTAAGGTTTCCATAGGCTTCACCAGACTGACCACCATAGGGTATCCATCCCTGAAACAGAAAAAGTTAAGAACCCCTGGTATGTAAATGTTATAAACAGCCAATTTTCAATCTATATGGATAGAAAAAAATGAAAAACAAGCAAAAGATGGAAACATTTTTTTTGGAGAGATAAGAGAAAAGAAAAACCCAATTTCAATGACCAATTTTTAAAGTTTTGAGTCCTGGTGTCTTCTATTAACAGGATATCTCTTGAGTAAAGGGCCTGTGCCCTCTCTTACTTAATCTTACAGCATTTGGAACAATCCCAGGTTTACAGTATGCATTCATTCAAGGTTTTTGATAACAATGATGACTGGTTGTTTAGGGAAAATTTCTTCTTTCTTTTTATGACATTGCACTGGCACATTTAGAAAGGGAGAAGCTCAAAAGGATCTCTTAAAGACACAACTTTCACCTACCTTTTTGTACAGATTCATCACAGCCAATTCTTACTGTATGTTAGATGTACTTAAATCTTTGAGCTGTTTGACTAATGAAGGCATGAACACACAAGACTTAACCATGGAGAACACATACTTTGCATGACTTCTGGAACATCTAGTCCATCACAGTGCTCCCCCATGTGCCAGCACTGTGCTAAACATTGGAAATACAAAGAAAGGCAAAAATAAGGGAAGAGAAAAATAAGAAGAAGGAAGAGGACGTCATGCACAGTAACAGCAATATTGTTTTAAGAACAACTTTGAGTGAATAAGTCATTTTGACTATTATAAATACCCAAATTAACTACAAAGGACATATGAAGGAAGATGCTAATCTGTATCCATGTATATATATATATATATATATATATATATATATATGCATATTTATGTTTAATGGTAGTCATCTCTAGGGCAGGTGGGGGAAAGAAAAAGAAAAAAGAAAGTTACATGATGACTTTATTACATATTTAAAGGGAGTAGCAAGCTATACACAATAGATTTGCAGTTTCATATGCAATCATCTTTTTTTTTATTATACTATGCTATAAAAATGCTTGCGTTATTCCATAAATTAAAAATTAAATGAATAAAAATAAAAGAAAAACACAACAATTTCAATTCTTAAGGAGCTCATAGTCTAATAGGGAAGGTAACCTGTAAACAACTATGCTCATGCAAGATATAAAATGAGAAGAAATCTCAGAGGAAAGGAACTAACTGTGGGGAAGACTAGGAAAAGCATCTTATAGATGGTGGTATGTGAACTGATTCTTGAGGGAAGCCAGAAGATGGAGGTAAGGAGATTGAGCATTCCACATATGGGGAACGCCAGTGAAAAGACAGAGTTGGGAGACGGAGCATCATGTGTGAAGGACATTAAGGCTATCTCTGTAGCTAGATCATGGAGTATGTGGAGGAGAGTGAGGTGAAAGAAAACTGTAAAGGTAGGAAGGGGCCAGGTTGTGAAGGGCTTTGAATGTCAAATGGACTATTATATATTTGATTCTGGAGCCAATGGAGTTCATTGAGTGTGTATCTGTGTGTGGTGGGGAGGTCTGTGACATAGACCTGTGCTTTAGGAAAATTACTTTGGCAATCTGAGCCCAGATTAGGGTGGGAACTTTCCCCAAAGTTGAGTAATGCAAAGAGGGCACAAAATGGATGGAGAATTTCTATTCTGCCTCAGCCTTGAAGCCACATTCCATTGAGATTCTATTCATGTTCCTATCTTCATCCTAAGTGATTATTCACACTGTAACAGTGGCAGGATTATGAGAGCTTTTTCACAGGGTCAAATATCTGATCGGATATGTGGGGTGAAGAAGAATGACGAGTCAAGGACAACATTGAGGACCTGGGTAACTCAGAGAATGGTAGGGCTCTCAATAGGGAAATTCAAAAGAGAGGTAGGCTTATGGGGTAAGAAAACGAGTTTTATTTTGGATAAATTGTTAAAGCCTTTAGGACTTCCAGTTCAAAATGTTCAACAGTTCGTTGGTAAGATGTGACTGGAGCTCAAGAAGGAATCAAGGGCTGGATAAATAGACTTGAGAATCATCTACATAGAAATGTAATTGACCACAGTGTATCTGATTGAAAAGCACAAATACCGATCTATGGCTGTCTTTTCTTATGAGGTAAGATGATCTGCTGTTGATTGGTAACTTCCTATATCAGTTAATCTACATAACTCTTATCCTTTGTCATCTATTTCAGCGGTCCTTTATCCAAACTCTCTACTCAGTATGTGTGCACGATATATTTCCTTGTTGCTGCAGGTCAATCAGGTTGGAGTAATCAAGGGGTCAACAAGAATTTATTAAGTCCTTACTACATTCCAAGCTAAGCACTGTAGATACAAATATAAGCAAAAAGAAAGACAGTTTCTGCCCTCAAAGAGCTTCCATTCTAACATGGGAAGACAGTACAGAAAAGGGAGTTCAAAAACCAGGTTATTGAGTAAAGGGAGGAGGTACCTGTGCCTGGGCATGGTGGTGATATCTGGTGAATAAAGAATGGATGGTCTAGATCTCTTTCAAAATTGATGTTCCAGAAGCAATTCTTTAGTGGGAGAAGGGAGCTGCAGGCATAGAGGGAGAAACCAGCTGAAGCCTAGTGGTAAAGTCCAGAGAACATGTGAGTAAAGAAAAAGGGACTATGAGAAGTTCATGAGAATAGAAATACCCAAAGGATCACAAGTCAGGCAGCTTATTACTAAGCATGCAATTCACCAACCCTTTGGCTCTACTGACAAATGTGGATGGTGGTGCAAGTGTATGGTAGCATGCATGTCCCATTCTAGAGCACAGAGTACTGGGTCTCTTACCATACATCTGATTGTTTTTCTGTAAAGCTTCACAGAAATCTTGTTTCTGGGGAAGATTCGCAAGAGCTCAGGAAAGAAATGGGAAAGCGACTTTACGGGGCAAGTAACCTGAACTGTGACCCCTTATTTTTCACAAGGATATTCTAACTAGGAAACTTTGCTGACCTTGCATATATGGCTCTGCTGTTTATGATCAGTCAAGGGATGTATTCATTATCTAGGTGAAGCTGAGTAAACTAGTTACTGGGTACAAAGGAACTCCTGACACATAGGTAGGTCAATCAGTGATCAAACTTGGAGTCACTTCTGTTAGCTAGGGCCAGTCCTCACAGGGACTATGCAAGAAATTCCATGGTGAGAGAAGTAACAAGATTTAGCTACTGCTTGTCTATGTGGGGTAAGGGAGAATGAGAATTACTGTCTCATCTTCTCTTGGCATCCATAAGACACAGCAGAGACAAGAGAATTGTGTCATCATGCTTCCCACACTTCAGGTTCTGAAAATTTGGATATTTTCCTAGCATCTAGAGACTTCTAGAACTTCTGGTGGGACTGAACATTTATATGCACACACACATACACACATACACATGCACACACACGTGTGTGTATATGTATATATACATAGGTATGTATTTATTTTTCCCCCCCAGCTGAAGTCTGCTCCTTGCTGCAGAAATAAAAGCCTCCATATGTATGATCCTCTCAATGAGACTGATGGCTTACTTATATGGGTTTTGGAATTTTATGGATCTTCCTTCTAGATTTATCACCATATGTATCACGGAGTCTTGGGGGTCTCAAGGTATAGGTCCTATCTGGAGAAGATGAAACAACTCAAGAGAATTACACTGTTTCAATCATTGCTATCTCAACACTATCTCGGCTATAGAACTTTTGAGTATGTGGCCTCCTATCTGCCATGTTTTCAAGATGTTTGGTATACTAATTCCCCTTCTAGGGGTCTGCCTTCCCCTATTATCATCTAATCTGTAACATTTTTCTATCTTAGTGGTAATCCCTCATCTCATGGCTAAACAGCAAGCAGTGTAAGCTTTTTGGGTTTCCTGAGTTGTCACTGAGGCCCTTGGTCCATCTAATCTGTCTTTGACCTTGGTCCTGAGAAGATAATTCCTCGAGTGAGACTATGGTGAGTGCTTTATCCAGGGTAATTTCTTTGGCCCTCAATAAGCAGGGACTTTTTTGGTTGTTGTCATTCTGGTAGCTCCTATACTTTCTACACAGTAAGTGCTTGATAAATACTTTGAGTCTTCATTAATAAATGTATTCTTCTGGTCCCTTGAGTTCTTTGTTAATCTTTTTTTTTTAAAGATTATCATTTACAATGCATTTACAATGCATCCTCCTAGACTACAAAGTGGATTTCTCCTGTACATTTGTTTAATTCTATTTATTTCCTGATTTCAGTTTTTTAAGTGTCATTGTTACTATCCCCCATAATTCATTAATTACAGGAGTGAAAGTGTCCAAATAGAGTGGTTCCGCTATCATTACTAACAAGAATAGATTGCTATAAAAATGTTTTGTAGATCTAGTTCAACTTGAGTCTGCTTGTTGTCTTATTTTCACTTTGCCCTCTAAATACTCTCAGGATAATCTGGTTTTGCTATATTTCACTCCAAGCTCTTTGCAGCCTCACTTTCTTCATAACTGATTGTTTTTTTTCCTTATTTGTGAGTTGATACTGCCTTTAATCATATGTCAGTTTTCTCAGTAGTACTTTACAGATGAATTTAAACTCTTAAGTAGCATCACCCCAGCCTGCCATGTTTTCAGCAAGAATATTTGTTGGCAACAAGTGTAAAAGGAGAAGAATAGAGTTAGGGTCATGCCCTAGTAATGAATTCCAATAGCTTTGCCCACAACAGGAGTAAAAAAAAGAACATGCTGAAGTGGAGTCCTTCTTGGGGAATTATGCTACTATCCAAATGTCACAATATCACAATGTCACCAAATTTTGGTGCTATTCACTGTACATATGTGTGTGTGTGTGTGTGTGTGTGTGTGTATGTGTGTGTGTGCGTGTGCGCATGCTTGCGTGCGTGCATGAATGGTTTGTCCTTTGCTCTCAAAGAGGACCATGACATCAGGGAGATGATGATATGACTTGCAATTGACTTTGATCTGAGTGAGGGAGAGCTGTGCAGTCACCAGCCTCACTTTCTCCTCCAGAGCCATCTGGGTCCAGTGGCCAGATATTCATCAGGATGTCTGGAGATGGCCCAGGATGCAATGGGAGACCATGGCCTTTTTAAGCTAAGGTCTTTTCAGGTTCTCACTTTCAGTGAGGCAAAGCCCATGCTATTTACTCTGTAGCATGTGGATTACTATACGGCAAATAGCTAGGGAAGACGTGGGAAGTAATGCAGAATTATAGCTATGATAGTCTGGTGGTCTTCTATGACTCACCTGGTATTGTTGTGTGCTTCATCCAACTCCATCAGAGATATGGTTAGGAGTCCAGATGTCATTTATATGATTCCTATTTGTCTCTGTGTAGTTCCATAATTGGGTCCCATAATGCTCTGGAGCCCAGATATAATACTTCAACTGAATTTAATTTTCCTTTTTTGGAAAAGATCCTAGTGTTGGTTTGTGCTGATAATACAAAATTATGAATGACTTAGGTGTTTTTGTGGCAATGGTTTTTCATGCATAAATTTTTCTAGGAATCATAGGAGCCAAATCTAATTTTTTCACTTTTTTCTTTCTACGTCCTACTTTTCAGAAATGACAACTTATTTGAACAGATTGTACTATAGCTCTTCAGTCTTGGACAAATATTTTTACCTATGTGGGCCTCAGTTTTTTCATCTGCATACTGGAGTAGTTGGATCATGTGACCCCTAAGCTCCTTCCTTCTTTGGATCCATAAGAAATTAAAAAACATATAGTGGGAGGTTGGGGGGGGGGTGGAGCTGACTATGCCATGTTAACAACAGTGATTTGTATATAAGAAGCAGAGTTAATAATATTGATAAGAATATGTATGTTTAGAAAAGGAGGTGGACCAATCTTTTAACAAGAATTATAATGCAAAACAAATACACAATCTAAGTGGTACACTGGTATCCTTAAGATATAACAATAGAAGAAGACAACCTTCTAAGTTCTATGCAGATCCTCTGTTGCATAGTTATGGGCAGGGGGGAGGGGAATGGATACAAGTTATATAAGACCATAAGGCATCGAGCTTCAATCTTCATGGAGGGAGTATCCATACCAATGAAATCATAGATCACATAAAGTATCAAACTTTATGATTCAAATACTAACCACTTTACTATAAAATTTCTAGATCATGGAGATTATATGCATGAAAATAAGGTGGTATTTAAGGCATAAATTCTTGGAGGGGCCACATCTGTCTCTGGGACAAAGTAAAGAGCAGATGTACAGGCAGCAGTGAAATGGGGACAGGAAGTTTTTCATGCTTGACAACTAAGCAAGTTTTCTGAATCCAAAAATTAGAGCAAGCTAAGGATAATAAATCCCAAAGAGCTGTTGATAAGGCAATGAAGTCATCTTAGGGTTCATTTGATGGAAGAAAAAAAAAAGGCCATTCACAATAGAGGCAATTCTAGCAGATGCCAAACAGATCTCATTAAAGTCTATATGCTGGATGACTACATAGGAAAAATAAAGTTTAATTTGGGGTTACAAAAGCAGATGTTTTATATAAGTAACAGTGTAATATTAGCTGAGCCCAAAGTGTTTATCTTCTTTGCTGACATTATGTGAAGTAAGGCTGAAGATAAACTCAGCTTCCCAGAGGTGTTATAACACTATTAATCTCCAAGGAAATGTATTGGCTGATGCTGCAGTAACTAGTGATTTTTGCAACTGGCCAAATGGCACTGAATGTGCCCTCAAATGCTACCAGGAAAGTTAGACTAGAGGAGAACTGACTCCCCTGGGGTATACCCACTGGGGAGGTGGGTAGAAATCGACCCCTTTTCTTGCTTCCTATTTTATCTAAATATTATTGCTAAGAATTAAACTGTTATTTCTATGATGCAGAAAGGGGGAAGAGGGAAAGGAATGTACATGTATATAATGCCTACTATGTACCAGGCTCTATGCTAAGCAAAATTATTATCTCTTTTGATCCTCAAAACAACCTTGTAAGGTAGGTGCTAGTATTATCACCCCCATTTTATAGTTGAGGAAAATGAGGCAAACAGAGGTCATTTTAAAATGATTTTCTCAGGACCACACAGCTAGTATGTGTTGGAGGCTATATTTGAACTCAATTCTTCTTGACTCTAGGCCCAGTGCTTTTTATCCACTGTACCACCAGCTGAATTGTGGGGTCTGTTATCGGCACCCTGAGACCAAGCCCTATTCGTTCCACATCAGTTATAGTTCTGGAGTTACACAAGGAGAGACAGAAAGGTGAAATAAACCCCACTTTGGGCAGGAGGGGAGCACTTGTACATCTCTGGTCCGTACCTGCTATGGCTGAGTCACATGAAATCTTTGACATTTCCCCAAAATCAGTATCCCTACGGATATAGGCTTTTTGACGTATCCCTCGGAGACACATAGGAAAGTGTCAGAACCAGAGCTCCCGTGAGTTTCCTTGGATCAAGATGGAATATTGGCAACTACAGTGTGGTCTCCTGGTCCCTTCTGCCCTCTAGGAAGAGGGAGGAGCTTGTTTATAAACATCATGCTCATTGCCATGAAATAATTCTTGGGGATTTCCACCATTGTGGAGATCACTAAGTAGATTTTTCTTTTAGAACTTTCTTGAATTCATGCTCGTTAGTAGGTATATAGGTGGCACAGTGGATAGAGTCCTAGGCCTGAAGTCTAGAATAGATGAATTCAAACCCAGCCTCAGACGTTTAGTAGTTGTCTAAAGGCAGGAAGAGCATTGTGTGTGAGCAACAGTAGGAAGGCTGGTTGCTTAACTGCAGAGGCCATGGTTGGAGCCAGGCTGTAAGAGGCCAGTCATTTAACCCCTGCTTTCCTCAGTTTCTTCAACTGTAAAATTGCTGCAATTACAGACCTTACCGTGCCAGGTGGGTGAAGGTCAGTTGTGAGGATCAAATGAGATATCCGTAAAGTGCTTAGCACAATGCCTGGCACATAATGGGTGCTTAATAAATGCTTGTTTGCTTCCTTAATCAATGAGAATGGATGCAGAATGCATGCGTGCATATGCCTATGAATAGGAAGGTGTCTAAATAAAGGCAAAATCCCTTCCATTTCTTTATAATGTCTCCTTTCTTTCTCTACCCTCTCTTATTGACTTCATCAGCTCCCAAAGACTGAATTTTCACCTCAAAGGCCCATGATCCGCCTCTACCCCCATCACATTCCTTTATCCAGCCCTCACTTCTCTCCTAAACTCCACTTCCACATCAACAACTCTCTACTGGACATCTTGTACTGGCTCTTGCATTGACTCCTTAAAATTAGCATGTCTGAAACAGAAGTCATTATTTTCCTTAGAATTCTATCCCTTTTCTGGAATTCCCTATTTCATTTGATGGTACCACCATCCTCTGTCACCCTGGTTCAAAACTCGAGAATCATCCTTGACCCTTTTATTAGCTTCCCAGATCTAATCAATTAACAGTGCTTGCTGATTCTACATGCATCTATCTCCTTCTCTCTTTCCTTCTCCCACGCTGTTTCCATGTCTTTACCACCTCTGACCTAAACTACTGAGATAGTCACCTCACTAGTCCACCTGTCTCAGGTCTCTCCCCTCTCTAATCCACCCTCCGCATAGTTAATAAAGGATTTTCCTTAAAGTATAATTGTTCTTAGGCAGATAAATGGCTCCGTGGATAGAGATCTGGACCTGGAGTCAAGAAGACCTAAGTTCAAACCTGGCCTTAGATACGTACTAGCTGTGTGACCCTGGGCAAGCCACTTAACCTCTGTTTGCCTTCATCTACTGGAGAAAGAAATGCCAAGCCACTCCAGTATTTGGGGAGTGTATGGTGTACTCAGGGAGGGCAGCATTTCTGGTGTGAGGGTTCGCTGAGCCCTTTTCAGAATGTCTATCTGGCACCCAACTCTCATCTGTTGCTCCAAGAAGCTATAGCATATGCAGTGGCCGTACCTCAGTAAATTGTCTAGGCAAATGGGCTAGACCACGTTGAATGTAACCAACAGGCCTCAAACCCGTCACTGAATTAGGGGAATGTCTACCCCAGAGTGAAAACTTTCCCTGGTGTAATAGGTGGATGAGAACGTGTGTTCCAACAGAATGAAGGCAGAAGAAACAGGTGCTGTGGAATGCTCAGAGCTTGGTTAGACATCGAAGATGTGAAGGTTATCCATTGAATCCTGGATCATCGCCAATCGTCTTGACTTTTGTCTTGCCGCCGGACTTTAATGACTCTGGAGAGACAGTGAGCCTGATGACTTTGTGCAGCTCTGCCTCACTTAAGTCTAATTCACACATGAGTCAAGCACCACCCCTTGACGTCATTGGTCCTCTTTGAAAATAAAGGACAAACAACAGCAGTTGCTCTTGTGCTCAACAAATTAGAGTGCCTCCCTATTAAGTCTAGGGTGAAATATTCTAATTTAAAGCCCCTTACGCCCCAGCTCTAACCTACCATCTCTTTATGTACTCTTCAGTCCAACTAAACCAGCCATCTCAATGTTCCTTATATGCAACATTCCATCTCTGCTCTCCATGTTTTTTGGGCAAGGTGTATCCTATGCCTGGAATGTACTCTATCTTCACTTCTACCTCTTGGAATTCTTATTTTCCTTCCAAATATCCTCTTACATGAGATTTCTCCTGATTCCCCATCCCAACTTCCAGACCCCTTAGTCTCCAAAAATTCCTTGGCATTTATTTTGTAAAAATTATGCATATACTAATTTTGTACAGATGTGTACAAATAATGGGCCACCTGACAGGCTTCTCCCACCCCCAGAGATGATAAAAAGTTGGCATAAGAACTATGAGTGGTTGGAAAAGTTCTTCAGATTAGGTAGCAATGAAAAACAATAAAAACTCTTGCTATGGTGTGAAGAAATTGGTGCTTCTCCAACTATTTCTTGTTAAGATCTCCTTTAGAACATAACAGCCTTGTGTGTAGGGATTATTTTATTTTTGTCTCTATAACCCCAGTACCTAGCACGGTACTTGGCACCTAGAAGTCTCTCTCTCTTTTAAAATTTTATTTATTTTATTTTTAATTTATAAAATAAAACAAACATTTGCATGACATAGTAGAATTTTTTTAAAAGATGCTTGCTCATGAAACTGCAAATCTGTTATATACAATGTGCTATTTCTTTTAATTACATAATAAAGTTATCATGTAACTTTCTTTTTTTTTTCTTTCTCCCCCCACCCCTTCTCTTAATAAACATTTGTTAATGGATTGATTACTCAATCAAGGATGAATGAGGTAAGATTCCATTACTTTTTCTACTTTGTGTTTCAAGGATGTTTTTGATGAAATTGGTCCATGGTGAATTTCAGAAAATATAGTCTGTTCTTCAGAAATCTCTGATTTGTATTCATTATATCCTATGTGACTTTGGTTATCCATTTTGTAATTTAAGTGACATTCAGGGTAATTTAATCAAACAAGGAGTGACGTTTAGAAAGGATAATTGGAAGAATACTCCTAAATAAGGACTTATTAAAGTTTCTCATTATTTTCCTCCACTCTCCAGTCTTTCACAGAGCTAGTGAATGGTCCCTGATTGATAGTCATTAGTCTGGGGAGTTCTGGCCCCAAAAGAACTGGAGAAGCACCAACTTCTTCATGCCAGTAAGAGTTTTTTTTCCTTGTTATTCATTGCTATTCACCCTGAAGAACTTCCCAAACTTGTGCTCTTGTGCCAAATTTTAAGTATTTCTGGGTTGGGAGAAGCCCACTAAGTGACCCATTATAGTATAGCATATAGCAGCCAGAGAAGACAAGGTGAAATATTGGCCTAGAGCAATGGATCATATATCAGAACATCCATAGCAAAAAAGCCCCACCAATATATTTTTTTTAATAAAAGCAAAAAAAATCCTACGCAATCTACATTGTGAAGGCAGAGGCTTAATTATTGGAAGATACTATGCCCTGAATGTCAGCTCTCTAGCAGATTTTTAAGGGCATAACAGACAAAACTCATGGTAGCTACTCCAGTATTAAGGATTAGAAATTGAGACATTAGGAAAAATACTTCTTGATAGAGACGTGGGAAACCGATTGTGGAATGTTGCATAGAGTATCACTGGTTTTGTTGAACTGGTTTTCTTTTTCATACAGGGAAGGTTCTGTGGTGGGTAAGGTATTGGTATTGGAGGTGTTTAGGTGGAGGCAGACATCCCTTGTAGAAGTGATCGGTGTATTGAGTAGCAGATAGAACTAGATGGCCTCTTGGGTCTAATCCAGCTGTTAGATTCTATGATTCTATAATGCTCAGTGGCAAGCATCTGAATCAATAGGCACAAAGGAGTGTTTCCATGGGTGGTCTTGTCTACACACACATAATCCCACTAATTCACTTAGTCAGAAAGCGGTAGCTCTGTCTCTCTGAGCAGTGACCATTACATTCACCTTGAAGAAAAACTTCTCTCTGCTAAGTCTCAGCTGATTACAGCTGTAAAGTATAACATATGGATCAATAGACCCTCGACCACTTTTTACATTTGGAAGATTGCTCTGAAGGGACATAGGGTCTCTTGGGTCTCCAGGGTAGCATTCAATCATTCATTCATTTGTACTGTTTCTACAATTCTAAAATGTAAGCCCTGGTTCCCTGGTTGGGGGGTGGGGTGGGTAGGGATAACCTATAGGAAAAAAAAGGGGCAGGTAGATAGCCTAGTGGATAGAGTACCAGGCCTGAAGTCAGGAAGACTGGTCTTCCCGAGTTCAAATCTGGCCTCAGACACTTACTAGCTGTGTGACCCTGGCCAAGTCACTTAGTCCTGTTTGCCTCAGTTTCCTCATCTGTAAAATAAGTTGGAGAAGGAAATAGCAAATCCTTCCTGTATCTTTGCCAAGAAAACCCCAAATGGAGTCACAAAGAGTCAGACATGGCTGAAAACAGCTGAACAAAAATAGTAGGAAGGAAAAGAAGGAAGGGGAAATTGACTGATGCATGGCTTGAGTGGGTTTACTGACATGACTTAACTTTTCAAATCCTTTGCATTTTCCCGAACTTACTCACTGAGCTTTTAAGCAGTACTGCAAGGAGATGGAATCAAACAGAAATGAACCTCTCCTAGTCTCTAAAAAACTGCATCTGACACAGGCAAGGAAGTCTGATTCAATATTTTTTTCCCTCCAAAAAGTTACAGGATAACCCTTCCCCCTAAGGAGGACTGGTGGGCCCTGATCAAGGCATTGTTCCATTCAGACCAGCATGCCTCAATGGCCGAGAAGAATAGAGGCTTTGGGGAAGAATGGAACACTAGGGAGTAAGAATGCCTTTGGCTAGTTGTGTTGGCTCCGCTGGGCTGGCTGCTGCCGTTGAGGCTGGAGATAATCCTCCTTGACCTCTGTAGAGCTGAGATTATACCCTAAAGCAGTAGATTCAATTACACTTAACATGTGTTAACGTATCAACATGTAGGTCACCAAATTGGCTGGTCTTTAAAATGGAATTAACATATAGACAACATTTGGTCGTGAAATTGTGTCTCTTTCCATAATGGCAGACAAAGCATTTGAGTCATTGACTAGGGACCTTCCCTCAGATTAGTGGATTCCTCAGGGTCATTCCAGTTCCTCATGCCAAAGAAAAATGCAGGCAAGGCAGGTTCTGACAGCAGGGCCTCCCTCCAGTAGGGAACTAGACACTTTCTGATTTCTACACATTCTCTCTAATTGCCATACCGTGTGAAATGACAATATAGAACTAAATACGATTTCCTGTTCAGTTCCAGACAAACCGTATAAGCCTCACCTACTGGAGATGGAAGCATGCCCATTTAAACTAGACCCATTTGGTCTTCAGTCTTCCCCTTTTAAAGGCTATTTGACTTCCTCTCCCTCACAATTTAGGCATATTTTTCAGAGAAGCATTACAGCATCAATCAACAAACATTCATTAAGTGCTTAGTATGTGTCAGATACAGTGCTAGACATTCAGGACACAAAGTCAAAAAGAAACAATCTCTGAGCTCACATTCTATCAAAGAGGCGTAGAGTGTCATATGAGAGACAGCTAGTCGGTAGAGTGGAATGCGGGGCCTGTTGTCAGGAAGACCTGAGTTCAAATTCAACCTCAGACACTTAGAAGCTGTGTCACCCTGGGCAAGTCACCTAACCTCTCTTTGCTTCAGGATCTTTCAGTGGGATAGTAATGGTTCTTACCTGTCAAAGTTGTGAGGATTAAATGAGATCATATTAGTAAAGTGCTTAGCACAGTGCCTGGCACATAGTAGGTGCTTGCTAAATGCTTATTTCCTTCTTTCCTATTTGCACTCAGGAGCCCTCATTCAATTCCTAACCCAGCTACAAGCTGTGTGATCATGGACAGGTCATTTGACTTCTCTGAGTCACAGTTTTCTCATCTGTAAAATGGGGATAATAAATAGTATATGCACTACCTATCTTACAGAGTTGTTGTGAGAAAAATGCTTTGTAAAATTTAAAGTGCTATATAAATTTGAGCTAATATTTTTCCTTTTTAAATAGCATAACATGTGTATGCGTACAAACAACAAATATATAGGTTTTTTGTTTTGTTTTGTGTTACCAGTCCTCCAGTGTTTTCAAGGGTATATGACTACAAGCCCTTTGAATATCACTGCTCCTCATGGATGTGGCATTTCCTACATTTTTTCCCCAAATACACATGTAATTTATTACAATGGAAACCTAACAGTTTTTGAGTAAAAATGCCAAGTAACTCACAAATCACATTCTCAAATAGACCCTGCAAACTTCAGCTCCTCTCTCTAATTACCCAATTTCTAGAGATAATCAGAATGGAAAGGACAAGCGGTCACCCAATGGCCTTTTCCACCACCTGTGAGCTAGGGAGTGAGTAATCACGTCCTATGCAAAGAATGGTGACACATGTTCCCTAAGGTAAGCTGGTCCCAAACACTCCAAGATCAAGACTGCACCTTATAATACTGGTGATTAAATGAAATCATGCAGAATATAGCTGAAAGGAATGTCAGTAGAGTTGTATGGATTAAACACCCTCCATATTCTACAATAATACCCACTATAGATTTCTGGGATTTAGCTATTCTGCCATCATATGTAGTCCTAAACATGACTGTGACCTATGTATACATTCCCCTGTCCTAGAGACCCCATCCCTCAAGTTATTTATACATACTTTGTCCTCTAAGACCTGAATTTGGAGTCGGAAGACAGATTCAAATTTAAGCTCTACTATTTAATAGGCAATAAGTGATTTAATTAATTAGGAAATAGAAAGACTTTTGTCATTTTAGCTCCCTGGTCTTCACCTATGAGACAAGTGGGCTGTATTAGATAGTCTCTAAGGGTCCCTTACTGCTCTAAAATCCTGTCTGGTCTTATGATTAAGCTGTTCTGAGATAAGCCTATTGTTTTTCTATAAAAAGCCGTCTACAGCCACATAGAGAATCATGGTCTCTGAATACTATCTAAACACAATAGAGAATAAGATAAAGGAGGCTATTGAGTAGTGACTAGAAATCCAGGTTTTTATACTGGCCCTGATCAGAAAAATCATAGAATTTCTGGGTTCAGAGAGACGTCCAAGGACATCTGGTCCAATACTCACTGAAAGCATACATCTCTTTGTTAATACATCTGACAAATCCAACAAGCTCTTGAAGACCACCAGTGGAATAGGACTCATTACTCTCTGACAGAGACAATTATATTTGGGGTTGGCTCCAATTGTTAAGAAAACTTCTATTATATTAGGTCTGAAATATGCCTCTCAATAATTTTTGCTCATTGTTCCATTCTCTGGGGCTGAGCAGAACAAGTCTATTCTCTCTTCCATATAAAAACCCTTCAAATAGTTGAAGATAACTATCATGTCTCCATGAAGTTTTACTCCTCTAGATTAAACATATCTACTTCCCTCAACTAAGAAAGACAATGTAAAAAATAAAGAATGTGTGTCCAAATCCCAGTTCTACCACTTATTACCTGTTTAATCTTGGAAAAGTCAATTGATCAGGCCTCAGTTCCTCATCTAAAAATAAGGAGTTTGAAATATAAGGTCTCTAGGGTCCCTTCTGTCTCTAGATCTATGATCTAGTGATCTTTCTATTGCATGGTTCAGAAGCTCTTCACTATCTTATTCCTCCTCCTCTAGACATATTGAATCTCAACAGTGGCCCTTCTAAAATGTAGAATCTAGAATTGGGTACCATAGCTACTGTCTGACCTTGGCAAGGCTATCATCTCCCTTACTCCAGATGTTATTTTATTAATACATCCTAAGATTACATTCACTTTTTTTGGCTGCCATATCACATGGCTGGTTCATGCCCATTCTTTATTTGTGTTGTTGATTTTTTTAACCCAAATGCAGGATTTTATAGTTTTTCCTAATAAGTTTTATCTTATTAGGTTGAATCCATCATCCTATCCTGGTAATACCTTTCTGGATTATGATTATGTAATCTGTTATATTAGCTATCCTTTCCACAGCCATTTTATCTGCAATTTTGACAAAAGATAAGCTATACTTTAATTCAAAACTGATTTAAAATATCATATAGAACAGAGCTAAAAACAGACCCTATCCTCTCTTCATTAGTTTTTCTCTCATTTTACCAGTTTATTTGGGGTTTGCTTCCTACTTGACATGAGTGTCTGTTTATTAGAGAAGCTAGGTTGTACAGTAGATAGAGTGCTGGCCCTGGATTCAGGAAGACTCATCTTCCTGAGTTCAAATCTGGCCTCAGACATTTATTAGCTGTGTGTCACTGGGCAAGTCACTTAAACCTGTTGGCCTCAGTTTCTTCATATTTAAAATGAGATGGAGAAGGAAATGGCAAACCACTCCAGTATCTTTGCCAAGAAAACCCCAAACAGGGTCATGAAGAGTTGAACATGACTGAAAATGAACAGTAACAATCTGTCTATTAATATCTGTTGAGATTATTACATATATCATTATAACAGTAGTAATATACAGCAGAACAATATGACATGTTGGGACATGAATGATGTAAGTGAAATCCTAGAATGGAGAATTCCCTTGTCTCAGTCGCCAGGTGTAAAAGATCTCTTGTGATATTTTTAAGATACCCATGGCTTGTCAGTACTCCATTCTTCTGAAGAACAATGCCAAGGGTATCTAATGGAGAAATGTGACAGCTTACGGGCTGGAGAGCTGTCAGTCACATTAGACATGCACATCATAAAATGAACTACACCAGTTAACCCTTGGAAGGCCAGCCCCACAACCTACAGAGAGATATACAAGGTGGGGGCGGAGTAACCACATCTGTCCTTGAAAGCTTCCCTTCTTCCTCAAGACTAAGGGCTAGGTTAAGCCTCTTGAACAGCTCGCTCAGGAAAATGTTTTCTCTCTTTCTCTGGCAGAATCAAATCACTAGGTGGTTCCTCATTAAAAAGCCGACATGTAAAGGACAGGGGTGGGAGGAGAGGCTGAGAATATAACCAGCCTTTCCTCATTTTACAAAGCCATTCCTGTGACTGCTTAGTTTAGGCTCTGTGTTCACAGGCCAGTAAGTCTGTCCATTTGAAAAAGCTCTGTTTCTTACGCCTTTTTCCTTTGTGAGGCACCATAATGACAGCTGGAAAGCAGTGTGGTGCCTTCCCAAGTAAACGGAAGGTTCTCTCTTTAGGGAATAGGAGGTGCTCACAGCAATGGTAGCCCTCACTATTGACCTTTGATTTCATAAATCATTTGGTAAAAACCATTGGTATATCCTTTTCATTCTCGGAAGAGTTCAACGTAAGGCAAAAGGAATTTAGTGTACCAGAATGATTATCTTTTTTTATTGCCCAATGAGGTGGAGGAAGATAGGTACACTTCATATTCACAGAGGGATAACTCAGGTGACAGGGAGTTTGTTACTATCTTGTAGACTTGATTTGTATCATTTTACTTTTACTATAAAAGTTTTCAAAGTTAACTTGCTAAATGATACCAATTTAGGAATGGAATGTGGGTGAGGATAGGTTCAGTAAAAATGAAATCTTTGTAGAATTGTTTCCTGTTTCAAGAATACCATCAAGGTAAGCTTTCAATACACAGTTTTCTTTAAAAGCCGTGGGATATTTACAATTAAAACTTTCATATCAGAATTTTCCCCCTCTATCTTGCTCCATTATTATATTATTTTAGACTTCCTTCAGGGCTATGAGGCTATTCAAGTTTCCAAGGAATTAAACAGTGTTGCGATTCTTCTTTGAAGTTCCCAATCCTCATTTACTCAGCGTAACAATTCTATACTGCTCAGATTTTCTATTTTTTTTCCATACAAAAATAGCTTTATTATGGAGATTTGGAAATTTCCTTTGTAATTGTGTATGTGTGTGTGTGTGTGTGTGTGTGTGTTTGAATTGAGACAGAAACATAGAGATAAATAAAAAGCAAAAATCTCTATTATGAACATTTAATCTAAAGAATTTATGGATACTAATATGTTTGGCACTCAAGAATGTTGTTCATGCTGAATATGAATGATATACTGACATTTTAATAGTTCCTTAAAGTTTTTAAAGCATTTTACATAGGTGATCTGGGAAATAGGTTGTACAAATACAATTATTCCCATGTTGCAGATAAGGAAACAGACTCAGAGAAATTTAGTCTGTAGTATCAGAGGTGGAATTACTCCAGAAGTAGTTACTTAAATTTTAACTTTGAATAATTTCATAAATATTTATAATTTCTATAATATTTAGAATTCATCCATTGTTAAGTGACAACCTCCTCCACCCCTCAGAACTGTCTCCCTCATCTCTGCTTCCCTACTTCCCTGGATTTTTCAAGTCTAAGCTAGCATCCCCACCTTCTGTAAGAAACCTATACTAATCATTCTTAAACTTAACTGCTTTCCCACTGAACTTATCTCCAGTTTATCCTTATGTTATATATCTTTATATCCAATTTATATTGTTTGTACATAGTTGTTTGCATGTTGTCTCCCTCAGACTGTGGGCTCCTTGAGAACAGAAACAGGTTTTTGTCTTTATTTGCGTCCTCAGGGCTTAGAATAGTGTCTGACTCATCATAGGTGGTTAATAAATCTTTATTGTCTCATTGATCCAGATAGCATTGATGTTTCTTACATTTCATTTATTCTGTGAATACACATTTTTTTGCAAAATATAGAAACATACTTTGGGCAAGTGGCCCAAAGCCCCAGTGTGCGTGAATTTAAAAACCTCCAACTTGGCCCTAAATGGAACAACTTCAGAGGAATAGCTGTGAATCCACTGCAAGGGAAGGTAATTCAGGATGGCTAGAACTGTCAACACTTCATACTTCTTTTCACACTTAGTTCATTCACCCCCATCCAGGGTCTGGGGAAATCAGAAATAGGAATCTCCTCTTCCTTTGGTCTTGAAACCCTTGGATTCCTCCCATCCAAGTTGAGAATAGGAGGGGAATAGGGGACAGAAGCCAATCTTAAAATATCTTCCACAAGAGAAGCTATGCATAGGGGATTAGGAGAGAAGTGGGAGGGGCTGGGGTGATCCTCATAACAAATCAAACCCCAGAATGAAGTCTTGACCATCTGTTAGCCTGTCCCTCCAGTCTCAGACCCAAGTTGGACTATAAGATTCTATTCCTTACCCCATTCCCACCCCATTCCTCACACATGCCAACCCTATACTTGATACAAGTCTAGGTTCAGGTTATGGGACCTAAGGAGTAACAGGACCCTCCAACAATATCATAGAGCTGTGAAAGGCCAGAGTGGATATCCTATCATCATTTGACCCCTTACATTCTTCTGTCTCTGCAGCCAGACTTCTTTCCACCTCACAGGACCTTCCCTGTTGTAGCATAGCCACCTCAGGTACATTTCCTACTTCCTGCCCCAGGTACAATTATTTATGTTTATGGCACTGCTAAAACAAAACAGAGAATAATACAAAGTCACGCTCCACAGGACATCTACCATGAGACAATCTGTGGAGTTCATACTTAATACATTTCAGCAATCTATAACTCCAAATATAAATTCTCCTTCAGCAGTGCTTCCAAAACCAATTTTCTAAAGCTTTCCATTGAAGCTGCCACTCCTTCACACCTCCTTATTTATGTTGAGGGCACCATCTTTTTCTTTTTCAATCACCCACATTCATAACCTTGGAGTCATCCTTGGCTTTTCCTTCTCCCTCATCTCCTATGTTCAGTCACTTACCTCAATTTCTTCTCTACAACATTTCCTCACATCCTTTCAGTTTGCTCCACTCACACAGCAAACCCCTAGTTCAGACTCTTATGGCTTCTTGACTTTACTTACAATAGTCTCCTAATTATTTTTTCCTCAGCCTAGTCTCTCACCTCCTGCCCACAACTTCTAGAATAACTTTTCTCAGGCACAGGTTTGACCATGTCACCGTCTTGCTCAAAAGTTTGCAGTAGCTCTCTTGGCCCTCTAGAATAAAAAACCAGACTTCTCACCATGTCATTTAAAGTCCTCCACAATAGGGTGCACTCATGTATCTCTCTGAGAGAAGTGGAAAAATGTGAGAGGTGCTGTGGAGATAGTCTCAACAAGGTATAGCAACAGATCACCTGAGGCAGATGAGGCAAAACGAAAAGGTAAGGGTGACTCTGAGGTTTTGAATTTGCGTGACTGGAACGACTGTGCTGCTCTCTGCAGAAATAATTAAGTTATGAAGGGGCATATGTTGGAGTGACAGAGATAAAGAATTCAGCTTTGAACTTGTCAAATTTGAGGTGTCTATAGATCATTCAGTTGGAATTCTTTTTTTTTTAGTTAAATTATTCATTTTTCGTTTACAACATTCAGTTCCACGAAGCTTTTGAGTTCAAAATTTTGTCCCCTTTCCCAAGACAGCATACAATCTGATATAGCCTCAGCATATACATTCACATTAAAGATATTTTCACATTAGTCATGTTGCAAAGAAGAATTATAACCAACGGAATGAACTACAAGAAAGAAGAAACAAAACAAAAGAGAGAGACGTGCAAATAGCATGCTTCGATTTGCATTCAGACTCTGTAATTCTTTCTCTGGATGTGGATAGCATTTTCCATCATGAGCCTTTTGGAGTTGTCGTAGAACCTCGCATTGCTGAGAAGAGCCAAGTCTATCAAAGTTAGTCATTGCACAATGTGACTGTAACAGTGTACAATGTTCTCCTGATTTTGCTCCCCTCACTCAGCATGAGTTCATATAAGTCTTTCCAGGTTTTTCTGAAATCTGTCTGCTCATCACTTCTTATAGCACAATAGTGTTCCATTATATTCATATACCACAACTTGTTCAGCCATTCCCCAATTGATGAGCATCCCCTCAATTTCCAATTCTTTGCCACCAGAAAAGGAGCTGCTATAAATATTTTTGTACATATGGGTTCTTTTCCCATTTGTATAATCTCCTTAGGATACAGCCCTAGAAGTGGTATTGCAGGGTCAAAGGGTATACATATTTTTATAGCCCTTTGGGCAGAGTTTCAAATTGGTCTCCAAAATGGTTGGATCAGTTCACAACTTCAGTTGGAATTCTTAAGACTGGAATAGGAATTCATAATATATTTTAAAAGGGGCCTAATGTCTCAATTCAAAGAAGTGACTGACCAGCAGGGCATTTTTGTTGAGGGAGGTTTTTGGTGTCCTTCCCATAATAACTCAATGGCAGCAGGTACCTTGTTGCCTTCCACAAAGCCAGGAGGCAGAAAACATTCTATCACTGTCTATCTATTCCTTCCATTCATCCGGTCCCGGTCATTCAGTATAATTTGGATTTATAGGCCTGAGCTCTGCATTTCCTGCAGGGAAATCTTGATCTCACCCAGTATGAACCTTCTCCTCTTAATACTAATCCTTTTCTTATTCCACAACATTCAGAGATGATGTTTTTATATTTATTTTTCCTCATTTTAATTTCAGCCTTTCAGCTCTCTAGTTCACTTGTGTAAGACATCTGTGCACAATCCGTGCAGCTGCATTTGAATTCTTTGATGTTGAAATGGATTTTCCCCCCTTCTAGCTCAGAAATTAAAGGCAAGTTCCTGTGGAAAGAATTATTTAGAAAATAGCTGAAAGCAAAACTCGCAAATTTGGTCAATCCCTGAAGGTGAAATAAAACTCGATATCACTTCCAAAATTTAAATACAAGTCCTAATTGGACAGTGAGTGCTTCTACTGGTGACTAGAAGTCAGGGAGTGAAGCCGTTCCTCAGCTCCAGCTTATCTCTAGGACTGGGTTTGGAGGCTTTCTTGCTTCTATTGCCACTCTGCCCATATGGGCACCATTACTATCTGAGAAAACCACAATGTCTTAGCCTTTTGTGGACACCAAGTGCCCGAGGAAATGGTGGCCAAGGCAACAACCAAGGCCCTGACTCCAGTGGCTACTTTTCCCTTTATTACTACTGAACTTAGGATGATATAACCCTAGCCTCAGTCCTCAGGAACTGAATTAGAAGTCTTCTTTCTCTGGATCTTAGCTCTCCTTGTGTAGGCAATACTTACTCTGCCTTGATTTACTGGGATTCCAGCCTAGTCCCTGTAGCCGTCAATGAGGGTAGCAATTCTTGTGGAACAGGGGTCTACCTTCCTTGCCATCACCAACACTTACCACTGACCAACCAATGATGAGTCAGCTAACAGGCTTCATCTTGCCCAATAGGGAAGCAGGAAGAGAAGAGGTAAAGAGAAAGGAGGGAGGGTGATAAGAGGGAAGAGAGATCAAGGGATGCAGAGATCAGAAGCAAAACATACTTTTGAGAAAAGGGCAAGGTAAAAAAGAGAAGGATAAATAGAAAAGAATGGGATGAATGGAAATACACAGTTAGCAATCATAACTATTAATGTGAATGGGATGAACTCACACATGAAACAAAAGATATCTGAATGAATTAGAAACCAGAATGCAACAAAACGTTGTTTACAAGAGATACACTTTTAAATATATGTTTATACATATCTCTCTATATATATTTACATATATATATATATATACACACATACATTTATATTTATTTTGTTAAATATTTTCCAAATACCAAGTAAATTTTTTAACATTTATTTTTAAAAATTTTGAGTTCCAAATTCTTTCCCTCCCTCCTGCCCCTACCTCATCCTTGAGAAGGCAAGCAATTTGATATTGATTATGCAAGTGAATTCACACAAAACATATTTTTGTATTAGCCATGTTGCAAAAGAATACAAAGAGAAAAAGGAAGTAAAAAAGTATGCTTTAATTTCCATTCAGAGCTCATCAGTACTCTCTCTAGAGGTAGATAGCATTTTTCATCATGGGTCCTTTGAAATTGTTTTTGATCATTGTCTTGATCAGAGTAGCTAATTCTTTTACAGTTAGTCATCCTTTTATAATTAGTCATCCTTATAATATTGCAATTACTATGGATAATGTTCTTCAGATTTTCTATTCACTTCACTTTACATCAGTTGATATAAGTCTTCCCAGGTTTTTTGAAACATCTTGCTCATCATTTCTTATAGAACAATATTATTCCATCACAATCACATACCACAACTTGTTCAGCCATTCTCCAATTGATAGGCATCTGTTAAATTTCCAAGTCTTTGCCCCCACAAAAGAGCTGCTATGTTTTTATACAAATAGATACCTTTTCCTTTTTACTTTGATCTACAAGAGACATGCTTGAACAGAAATACACACCCAAAGTTTTAAAAAAGGCACTGAAGTAGAATCTTTTATGCTTCAGTTGAAGAAAAAAGGCAAATGTGTCAATCATGATTTTATCAAAACAAAAGCAAAAACAGACTTAATTAAAAGAGATTATCAAGGACACTACATTTTGCTAAATTTGCTAAATACCATTGACAATAAATTAATATCAATACTGGACATATATGCATAAAATTACATAGCACCCAAATTCTTGAAGGAAACATTAAATGAATTATGGGAATAAGTAGACAGGAATTGAGATGTGGCCTGACCAAGGAAGAGAACAACTGGTCTATCCTTACGTCCCTATTCACAAAGACTATGCCTTTTTTAATGCAGTCCATGATCTCCCCACTATTTTTTTATTTCCTTATCACATTGTTCACTCATACTGTTTGTAGTGCACTAAAATCTTCAGAGTTAGAGGATTGCAGGGTGTGAGAGAAAATACGAAGTTTAAGATGTTGTCTCTGACAGACGGCACTCTGATAGGGTTGTATTACACGTGCACAGACAACTATGATATAAAATACTATGAGTTCATCAAAGAAGAACAAAACAAAGTGCTTGGTGAAGTCAGAAAGGGAAAAGGTCATAAGTTCTTCCTGTCCTACCTCTTGGATATGGAAGTATTGAAAAGTGCCATAGCTAAAGTTAGAGCTAGCAATGAGCTTTGCTGGATATGATTGTAATAATTGAGTTCTGGGAAGGGATAGGCTGAAGTCAGCTTGAAGGGGTTCCTGAGAGCCAATTGTTAAACTTTCAATGTGAGCATTTATAACTAGTAAATCAACAAATGCTATAAATAATTTTTTGTTTGTTTTCTTGATTTCTAGACTTAAGAAAGTGATAGAGAAAATGTTAATTATGCAGCTTAAACTTCAAAGTGTGTTGTACTCACAGTTTGGCGGGGAAGAGCTGGTTGTTAAATATTTACCAGCACAACACTAGTTCTATGTAAAAAAAAAAATAACAATTTGAATAAGCTTTAAGACATGTACTTTCTTTTCTTCAAGAAAACTTCTTGAACCTAAATAGTATAATGGAAACAAAAGCTATCGTTGTGGTCCGGGTATCCAAAGCCAAAATAGAGAACTAAAGTAGGTATCTAGATAATTTTCACTAAAGACCTAGTTTTAAGGATTAATTGGGAATACTTTAACCGTAGATAGATTTATACATCTATGCATGTAGGTTTATATACATGTGTTATATATGTACATGCATAAGTAAATGTATAAATACACAAACATGTAAAAACATACACATTTCTCTCTTTCTCAGAGAGAGAGAGAGAGAGTAGAGATTAGACCTGTGATTTCATTCTTATAGGGGACTCCCAGATGAGATGATGAGGAAAATCCCTCTGCCACTGCAGGTCAACACCTTGCCTGCAACTTAGGGACAAGAGAGAGTCTTAGAGCAGAGGCATCAACCACACAACCCACCAAAGGGCCATATGTTCACCACACTTCAGAGTGAACCTGAATGGGATTAAAATGTACTTGTTTAGTATTTAACAAAATAAATAAAAAATACAATAAAATATAAATAACACTACATTTTCAAAACTAAGTCAGTATGTGGTTCACAGGGATCCTTATGGATGAATTGGATGAACTCTATTCGACTTTTACCCCCACCCCCATTCCCACCCCCTCACCTTAGATAACTAAGAGGTTGAGTGAGATGAACAATGTGACTCTGAGGCAAGACTTGAATCTGACTCAGAGGCTAACTTTCTAACCATTATGTGATGCTGCCTATGTTGTCTATACGTACATGCTATCTATATTGTATATACATATATGCACACAAATGCGTATATAGACATCCACAGCAGTAATGAGCATACGTATATACATATATGCAGAATTTTCTTCGATGGAATTAAACATATCCAATGGGTATGATTGTTTCTTATCTTTTGGCAAGTGCAAAGCCACTTTTTGTTTTTACTAGCTAGTTTTTTCACCAGTCTCTAGGTTTATCTTTACCAGATAGACCTCTCAAAGAGATTGAAACAGTGCCATCCACCAAATCTGAATCTCCATGCGTGCATCCTCCTTCTCAACTGGCCTCTGGAGCTCTTCATCTGTGTTTTCAGGATAGAAAGAGAGCTTTATATATGTTGCTATTCCTTAAGCCTCTAGATATGATAGACAGATAAACAGATATTAGATGACAGATGGACAGATATAGATAGATAGCCAATATAGATGACAGAGATACAGAAATAGATGATAAATGACAGAGAGAGATGACAGAGATAGATGATCGATATATATATATATATATATATATATATATATATATATATATACATAAAATAGATGATTGAAAGATCATTGATTAAATGCTAACTATGTATTAAGTGCTGGGAATACAAATATAAACAATAAGATAGACCATTCTTCCCCTCATAGAGCTTTCAATCTAATGGGGGAAGACAGCATACAAGAGGAGAAAAATCCTGAGAAATGGGGAGGAAGGTCCTGTTCAGGAGCAGAGTGGAAAAGTCAAGAGCAGAGCTCTCCTGGATGATCTGTCACACTAGAAAGCTTTATATCTCACAAGGAACAATATTTATCCAAAAACATTAAAGAGACAACAAAGAAACAGCCCCTCCCTCTACCTTAAGCAGCTTATGCTATTTTTTTTTCTGTTGGGGTAGGGCAAAGGAGTATGAACACCATAAACACAAAGGATTAAATACAAAATATAGACAAAGTAACTTTTGGAAAAGGAGCACTAGCAACTGGCAGATGGGGGGAAGATAAGATTGTATAAAATAGCATTTGATTTGAGCTTTTAAAGAAGTTAGAGATCCCACTAGATGGAGTTGAGAAGGGAGTATATTCTGGACATGAGGGTTAGACGATGCAAAGGGGAGATGGAATGTCATGGATGAAGAAAAAAACAGGCCAATTTGACTGTACTTTAGGGTGCTTGAAGGAGAGTAATGTGCAATAAGCCTTGAAAGGTAGGTGGCATCTAGATTATGGAGGGTTTTAAAAGTTAATTAGGGGGCAGAATCATGATGGCAGAGTAAAAGAAAGCAATACAGCCTAGCTCCCCATTAAACCTTCTCCACAAAGATCTACAAAATGCAAGAGACTCGATTCTCAGTGGGAAAGCCAAGAAAAAGTCAGTGTGTCATTTTTTTTTATTCCAGAGTAGATTAGCAAGACAGATAGGATACAGATGATAGGATCTGGTGAGGAGTGTAAATGGCATGGAACATTTCAGCACCAAGGGACTGAAAGGGGGCCTAGACAAGGCACCAAGGCAGAAAGAGACAGCAAAAAGATCTTAACTAGCACAGAGTACAGGAATGGGTGCCATCTGGCAGCTCCGATGACCATTACACAGTTCTGGGTCACAGACACAGGGTGGAGAAGAGTGGTTATTGAGTGTTGGCCCTTGTTATGTGCTGAGCCAGGACCAAGTTTTGTAAATGTAGCTGTGTGCTTCTTTCCTCAAGAGCAGAGCGGTGGTTCAGTCCTAGCCTTATTAGCCCAGCATGTAAGTCTGCAATGGAATTGCCAGGGCAAGAGTCCCAGACCAAAGGGGAGCCTGCAGTTCAGTTACCCTGAACCCTCAGATGCAGCAGTCTCTTGAAACTCCTTCAGGTGGAGGATGGCTGAACAAGTTGTGGTATAAGATCATGACTGAACACTACTGGGCTCTAAGAAACGACGAGCTCATTGATTTTAGAAAAATATAGATAGACGTGCATGGAGTAATAAAGAGTGAAATGAACAGAACCAAGAGATTATGGTACATGGTAACAGCAATGTTGTTTTAGGAACAACTTTGAGTGATTAAGTCATTTTGACTATTACTGTAAATACCCTAATTAATTACAAAGGACCTACAAAGGAAGATACTATTTGCATCCAAAGAACTGAAAAAACAGAAATATTTATAGAATGATTTTACATATATGTGTGTGTATACATATGTATACATACTATATATGTATGTGTACATGTGTGCACGTGTGTGTATATATATGTGTGTATATATATTTATATACATACATACATATTTGTGTCTAATGGTAGCCATCTCTTGGGTGGGGGGAAAGGAAGAAAAAAGGGGAAAAAAAGAAAGTTACATGATAGTTTTATTTTATATATATATAAAAGAAAAAGCAAGTTGTACCAAATAAATTTGCAGTTTCGTGTGCCATCATCTTTTTTTTTGGTCCTACAAAGTTATGGAAATACTAGTTTTATTGCACAAATTAAAAAATAAAATAAGTAGAAATTTTCAAAAGAAACTTCTAAATAGGGACATGCCAACAGATCTAAACCCAGGATAGTTCCCCAATCTATTCACCTCCTAGAAGCTACTCCTCTACCCCACCTCAGCCACATACAAAGATGAACATACCCTTGATCTTGCCATCACCCACAAATGTACCACCTCCATGTTCAAGAATTCTAAAATCCCCTTATCTAACCATAATCTATTTTCACCTCTCCCTTGCTTTCTCTTAATAACCTGCTTTTCATTAGCACCATGATCTCCAATCCCTCAACCCCTCCATTTTCTCTCTAGCCATCTTCCCTGCACTAACCACTCTCTCTCCTCTTCTCAGCTTGACTTGTTTGTGAACCAATTTAGCTCTACACTGTTCTCTCTTGAATCCCTGCCCCCTTATCATATTCTTGAATATACCCAACCAAGCCTCAGTCTTAGATCACTCTCACCATTTACTTTTACATACATGCTACTGAACAATGAAGACAATCAAGCAACCTTTCTGAGTAGGTCTAATACAAATTTGTGTTAAATAGCCTCAACCGAGACCTCACTGCTGCTAGCCAATCCCTTATTAACTCACTGTCCCATTCACCACAGTGTCTCTTCCAAACCTTTTCATCCCTCTTCTAAACCTCCCATGACTCCTACTCCCCTGACTCACTCAACTGAGATCCTTACCTCATGATTTACAGATAAAAGTGAAACTCACTGTTCTCCCATCTTCCTCATCTCTTATCACTCAGATGCCTTCTGCCACTCTTTCCTCCTTCATCTCTGTTGCACGTGATGAAGCTGTCTTACTACTTATCAAGGCTAACCCCTTTAATTGTTTAAGCAATCTCATTCCATGCCATCCCCTTTGACAGATTGCTTGCGCTGTCATTTCTACTCTTTCACTTATTTCCAATTTCTCTCTCTATAATGGCTTATTTCCTACTGTCCATATACATGCTTCTGACTTCCCTATCTTGAAAAAAAATTCTCATTTTACCCTTTTGTTCCTGATAGCTATCATCCTATATCTCTCCTGTCCTTTGTAACTAAATGCATCAAAAAATTCCATCTACAATGGGTTCCTCCAATTTCTCTCCTCTTACTCTCTTGTGATTTGGCTTTCAATCTTACCATTCCACCAAAACTGCCCTTTCCAAAGTAATTATTGATCTCTTAGTTGCCAAATTTAAAAGCCTTTTCCTCAGTCCTCATTCTCCTTGACTTCTCTGCAGCCTTTGATACTTTGATAATTCTCTAATGCTTTATACTCCTTTCTAGGGTTTCAGCCTCCCTATCTCGAACCTATAACTGAAATCCCCCACCTATCTAACCACTTTTTCTCTGTCCCCTTTCCTGGTTCCTCCTACAAATCATGCCCTCTAACCATGGTGTCTCAGAATTTTGTCTCAGGCCTTCTTTTCTCCCTGTATCCTACTTCATTTGTTGATTTCATCAAGTCCCATAGATTTAATTACCATCACTATGCTGATGATTTTCAAATCTTCCTTTCATACCCCAGTCTCTCTGCTTACCTCCAATCTTGCCTCTCCAATTGCCTTTCAGACATCTTAAGCTAGATGTCTGTTAGACATTTACAACTTAATATTTCTAAGGCAGAATTCATTATCTTTCCCCCTAAACTCTCTCCCTTCCCTATTACTCTAGAAAATAACACCATCCTTCAAGTTTTTCAGGCTCACAATTTAGGAGTTATCTTAGATTCCTCACTATCTCTCACCCTCCCACCACCAAAAAAATCCAAGTTATTATCTAGGTCTGCCAATTTCACCTTCGGAACATCTCTCAAATATTCGCCCTTCACTCCTCTGACACTGTCCACTCTGGTACAGGACCTCATTACATGAGGCTGAGATTATTGCAATAACCTGCTGTTGGATCTACCTGCCTCAACTCTCTCCCCACTCATATCTATCCTCCATTCAGTCACTAAAACAATTTTCCTAAAATCCTAAAATAATCATGTCACCACCCTACTCAATAAACTCCAATGGCTTTCTGTTGCCTCCAAGAGCAAATACAAAATGCTTTATTTGGAATTCAAAAGTTTTTACAACCTACCTCCCCCCTACATTTTCATCCCTCTTGCATCACACTCCCTGATATGTACTCTTCAGTCTAGTGGCCCTGGTCTCCTGGTTGTTCCACAAACAAGATATTCCTTATCTTGGTTCTTGGCATTCTCTTTAGATGTTCCCCAAAGGAAACAAAGGCCAAACTCTTCAAGGGCACTTTTGAACTAAGTGCTGAGGAGCCCATTTTGATTACCAACACACTCCACTCCTTGTTCTAGGATACATAATTCAATCAGGCATGTATCCTAGAACATTGTGATCCAATTACGCAGGAAACTAAAACATATCATTCACAACAAAGCAAAACATATCATTCAGTGACATTCTCAAATATTTGTTTACAACACAAACATGACCCACCCCTAGGTTCCAGCAAGATAATCTTGTCAATCGATCATTCCCAAAATACTTGTTTTACAATTCAGATGTCCACCCCTAGATCTTTGTATCCATTACATAGGATCAATAACATCATAACAATAAAACAATACAGCAAGGATAATACAAAATAAATACACAGAACAGTATCATCATTCACCCCCACTCGAATGATTGGGGCTCAAAATCTTGGGGTAAGGGGTGAAGGTCTCATTTTCCATAGCTTCTTCTTGCTGAAATTGGACATAGAGCTGTCCGTGCCCCAAGAGTCCCATTCCAGAGGTCAGTTCTTTATCGAGCTGGCAGGAATTCCAAGAATGCTACGTGCTTAGGCAGTCACCTGAAAGTGTAGGGTGCTTAAGCCTAAAGGAGACAGAACTAGCAACAAGGTTAACCAAAACAAAGAAAAAAAAGAGTAGGCAAGTATGGGCTATTATCCTTCAAATAAACTTGTCAACCCCTTTAACCTTGCTTTCATTATTAAAGCAGATCAAAAGAACCTGTGCTTTCCCAGAGTGCCAGCAGCTTTCTGGGTGCTGGCTGTGGGTGGATCTTACACCCCCACAGAAGCTGCTAGCTGGATTGTTGAAACACTCCTTGACAAGTAGCTTTGGCCAAATGGAGACTAAAGATTCTGCAAAACATCAAGAAACAGTAAAACAAAGTGAAAGATCTGGAAAAAATACAAGAACAGGCAAAATATTTTATATGAACCATAAAAAGAGCTTAGACATAATTTTCAAGATATCATAAAAGACAGCTGTTCAAATCTCTTCAAACTAAAGCAGAAATTGAAAGAATCCACTGGTTTCTCCCTGAAAGCAACTCCTAAATGAAGACTACCAGGAATATTATAGCCAAAATATAGACCTCTGAGGTCAAGGGAAAAATACTGCAAGCAGTCAGAAAGAATTCAAGTGCTATGGAGCCACAATCAATGGACAAGTGAAATATGACTTCTAACTTCATCACTAATCCTTTTCCCTTATCTTGGTATACAGTATGAGATGTTGGGCTATACCTAGTTTCTTCCATACTGTTTTCCAGTTTTCCCAGCTGTTTTTGTCAAAGAATGAGTTTTTGTACCAAAAGCTTGGATCTTTGGATTTATCATATACTAAATTACTATGGCCATTTACTATAACATAATTTGAACCTAATCTGTTGCACTGATCCACCATTCTATTTCTTAGCCAGTACCAGATTGTTTTGATAATTACTGCTTTATAATATATTTTGAGATCTGGTATGGCTAGGCTACCTTTCACTTTTTTTTCATTGACTCCTTTGATATCCTTGAACTTTTGTTCTTCCAGATGAACTGTCATTTTTTTCTTCCTCTATAAAATATTTTTTGATAGTTTGATAAGTATAGCACTGAATAAGTAGATTAATTTAGGTAGAATTGTCATTTTTGTTTTGTTGGCTTGACCTACCCGTTAGCAAATAATATTTTTCCAGTTGTTTAGATCTGACTTTATTTGTATGAAAAGTGTTTTATAGTGGTGTTCATATAGTTCCTGGATTTGTCTTCTTAGGTAGACTCCTAAGTACTTTATATTGTCTACAGTTACTTTAAATGGAATTTCTCTTTGTATCTCTTGCTGCTGGACTTTGTTGGTAATATATAGAAATACTGATGATGTATATGGGAGTTTTTTGTATCCTGCAACTTGGCAAAGATTGTTAATAATGTCAAGTAGTTTTCTAGTTGATTCTCTAGGATTTTCTAAGTATAACATCAGCTCATCTGCAAAGAGTGATAGCTTTGTTTCTTCTTTGCCTATTCTAATTCCTTTAATTTCTTTTTCTTCTCATTGTTGTATCTAACATTTCTAGTACAATATTAAATAATAGAGGTAATAATGGACATTTTTGCTTTACCCCTGATTAGGAAGGCATCTAGCTTATCCTCATTACATATAATGCTTGCTGATGGTTTTAGACAAATATTGCTTATCATTTTAATGGAAGCTCCATTTATTCCTATGTTCTCTAGTGTTTTAATAGGAATGGGTGTTGTATTTTATCAAAGGCTTTTCTGTATCTATTGAGATAATCATATGCTTTCTGTTGGTTTTGCTATTGATATGGCCAATTATGCTGATAGTTTTCCTAATATTGAACCAGCTCTACATTTCTGGAATTAACCCCAGCTCTCATGATGCATAATCCTTATTAGTGTTTTATTTAAAATTTTTGCATCAATAGTCACTAGGGAAATTGGTCTATAATTTTCTTTCTCTGTTTTGGCTCTTCCTGGTTTGAGATCAGAATCATATCTATGTTATAAAAGGAATTTGGTCGGACTCCTTCTTCATCTATTTCCCAAATCATTTATGTAGTATTGAGATTGATTGTTCTTTAAATGCTTGATAGAATTCACTTGTGAATCCATCTGCTCCTAGGGATTTTTTCTTAGGAAGTTCATTTTTGGCTTGTTCAATTTCCTTTTCTAAGATTGGGTTATTTAAGTGTTTTATTTCTTCTTATGTTAATCTACATGTTAATTTATATTTTTGCAGCTATCCATTTTATTTAGCTTGTGAAATTTATTGGCATCTAATTGGGCAAAATAGCTCCTAAAATTGTCTTAATTTCCTCTTCATTGGTTCGCCCCTTTCATTTTTGACACTAGTAATTTGGTTTTCTTCTTTCTTTTTTAAAAATCAATTATCTATTTTATTTTTTAATAAAACCAGTTTCTAGTTTTATTTATTATTTCAGTGGTTTTCTTATTTTTAATTTTATTAATCTCTCCTTTGATTTTAGGGATTTCCAAAAAGGTGTTTAATTAGGGATTTTTAATTTGTTCTTTTTCTAGGTTTTTTAGTTGCCTTCCCAATTCACTGATCTGCCTTTTCTCTATTTTATTGATATAAGTAATTGAAGGTATAAAATTTCCCCTAAGAACTGTTTTGGTTGCAACCCATAAATTTTGGTATGTTGTTTCATTGTTGTCCTTTTCTTAATGAAATTGTTGATTGTTTCTGTGCTTTGTTCTTTGACCCACTTGTTTTTAGGATTAGATTATTTAATTTCCAGTTAATCCTGAGTTATTCTTCCCATTGTCCATTAGTGGATGTAATTTTTATTGCATTATAATCTGAAAAGGGTGCATTTACTGTTTCTGCTTTCTGCATTTGGTTGCGAGGTTGTCTAACTCTAAATGACCCCGTGGACACTGTCCATGGGATTTTCTTGGCAAAGATACCAGAGTCCCTTACCAATTCTTTCTCCAGTGTGTCTCCATTTTACATTTGAGTAACTGAGGCAAAAAGAAATTAAGTAACTTGCCCAAGGTCACAAGCTAATAAGTGTTTGAGGTCAGATTTGAACTTAGATCTTCCCAATTCTAGGCCCAGTGCTCTGTCCACTGTACTACCTCATTGCCCTTTCACAATACATTTTTAATTGCTGTCCCTGCCCCAAGCCTTTAACTAACTTCAACTAATCTTTCATTCAAATGCCAAAGAGATTCTTCTACATTTAAGATCATACTATATTTCCCAATATACTCAAGTAGTTCGCTATTACATTTAGCTTGAAATATAAAGTCTTCTCCCTGGTATGTAAAACTATAATTTCTCTCTTTTCTAGCTTTCAGAATTCTGAGACTTTACTCCCCTCTATGCTCTCTAAGATACAGCTATACTTGCCTATTTGCTATTCCTCATACATGACATTGTATCAC
The DNA here is from genome assembly GCF_011100635.1 of Trichosurus vulpecula. NCBI lineage: Eukaryota > Metazoa > Chordata > Mammalia > Diprotodontia > Phalangeridae > Trichosurus > Trichosurus vulpecula. The sequence continues at coordinate 199,254,413 of NC_050574.1, read as the reverse complement.
CTGTTTCTGTGCATTTGCATTGGCTATTCATTGTTTCTGAAATATTTTCCTTTCTCACATCCGTGTCTGAGCTTTACTGCTTACTTTAAGACACCCTTCAAATTTATCCTTCCCATTCCTTCAGCTACAAGTGCAGTTCCCTCTGAGAATACCTTCCACCTGCTTTGAGTATATTTTGTATATGCCTAGTTATTTAAATATTATCTACACCCACTAAAATATGAACTTGTTAAGGGCAGGGATTGTTTTTGCCTCTCTTGTACGGCCAGTGAAAAGCACTGTGTCCAGTCCACAGTAAGTGCTTAATAAGTGCTTGTTGAGTGACTGGTTGGTTTAGGCCAAGATCTATCAGCATACTTACCCAGAACATTGTGCTTATTTTGTTTTGTTGTTATTGTTTCTATTTACGTTGTTATAGTTATTGCCTACTTTGTTTTCCTATTTCTGCTTACTTGTGGTTTCCAGTCTTGACCATTTTATATCTACAACATGTCTCATATCTTCTCCTTCCAAATTAAGAGCTTAAGGAATTTTCTTGAATTGACATGACATATTCTTGACAACTCATGAACACATGTATTTCACTTCCCCAAATAGTCACAACTGTAGACTATCAGCTGCAGAGAAAATTTGAGTGGATTTTGTAAAGAGTGATGACCGCTATAAGGCACCACATTGACATTTGCCATTGTTATTTTAAACATAATTATAACAATAATTTACAATAATATAATAATATATACTTGCCAAATAGATGCTGTGATTTGGTTGACAAGATGAAAAAAAGACCCAGAAACAGATTTTTTTTGTCCAGAAGTCCTTTAGGTCTTGCTGGATAGAGTCAGTTTTTATATCTGCCCATTACCCACATTATAGTGGTTTTAATTTTCATATTCCAGTTAAAGAATAGAAGAAAATTTCAATGTTCATTAGCTTATTTGTATCTTAATTATGATATTTTTGTAGCTTTAAAGATGTCCGTAATTTAAACATACATATTTAGGTTTTTAAAAAGTTGAAAATATATTTTAATCTGATTTCTCCTGTGGGGAACTCTAGTATGAAAATTCACTTCACTGATATACATAGGAAAATCATGTGTAATTTACAATTTTAGAGAATCATTTTGAGAATTGAAAGGGTAAGTCAAACAGTTTCAGTGACAAATGACTTAAACCCTCATCTTCCTAATTCCAATCTTAGCCATCCATGAACTACACCACATGGCTCCAAATAATATGAAATTCTCCTTTGTGAAACTATGTTTACATTGAAAACCATAGCAAAGATGTCTTTGCTGCCATTTGTAAACATCAATAGCATGATGGATGAGGTGAAAATGTTGCATAAAATAATTGAATACATTATTTACAAGTAGGAAATAAGTTGAACTTTACATTGGCAACAACTTTACACCTAACGGTATATCCTAGTGATCATAATAAACAAAAGCATTGATTGAATGAACAGGGAAATTAGAATGAACTAAATTCACCACACAGCTCACAGGGATCTTTGAGCTAAGGTACTTTATGACCTTCATTACTGTCCTTTGGGGGACAAAGCGACGACAATTAAAATTGTCTTCAGAGAAGTTAGATTAATTCAATCTATGCTTCCCCCCAACCCTATTTATTTTAAGCAGTTAGGCAATTAACAGGATGCATTTACTTCCCTGAAATTATCTTAGTGGGACAGCAAAAACTAATGAATGGCAACTGTCATTGAAGACTTACAGCTGCTGAATATAATTAGTTTTTTTCATTCCTTCCACTATAATATTATTCTCCTCCATTATGAGGAAAGAAATTAAAAATATTAAACATTTCTTCCAAACTAATTGCACACATCACCCTGAAATTAACATATATCATTATAGTAAATTGTTCTTTTAAAGAATTAACTTTTAGAGCTTGTTTGAAATTGCTTACTTCATGATTTTTCAAATGCCACACAATTCATAAAAATTGTCAGCTGCTTTGGAAGTTCATGGAGACTGAGATTGTGAAGATACAGAATTAATAGCTATGTTTTTTTAAATGCGGATATCATAAATTCTCTGACCTATAAATTACCATAAAGATCATCTTTCTAATCCTTTCATATCACAGATGAGGAAACTGAGGCCCAGAAAGATGAAATGACTTGCCTAATGTCAAATCGATTTAATGTGTTTAAATAAACATTTTTTTAGGTGCCTATTGGACAAAAAAGCACTTTACTGACAGAGACACAAAGTTAAGATCAGGTTCACAGAATAATAGAAAAATGTGACAGAAACAATAATTTATGTGAATACATAGCTATAATATAAACTATGAAATGATATCACCTCATAGTTATAGTAGCAGGGCCATTATTAAAACCTACATATAACCTGATTTTTAGTTTCATAATTTTCATTTTGAAATGCTGCCCTCAATCTTTAACCAATCCTTTATTTATTGTCCATATGTACTGAGCACTATGTTAGTAGGTACTGTGTGAAATACAAATAAATTTTAAAATGTGTTCCTGGCATTGTTGGTGAAATGGTGAATGGACTCAACCATTCTGAAAAGCAAGTTGGAATTATGGAAATACATGAATTAAAATGTTCGTGCTCTTTGACTCAGAACTCCCAGTCCTATGCATGTGCCCAATGGAGATCAAAGATAGAAAAGAAGTTCTCATACACATTAGAATATTTAGAGTAGCATTTTTTTGAAAGCAGAAAACGACTAGAAACAAAGTAGGTGCCCATCAATTAGGAAATGGCTAATCATGCTGTGGTATATGAATGTAATTGAATATTACTGTGCTATAAGAAATGATGAATATGATAAATTCAGAGATCATAGGAAGACATAAATGAATTTGTATAGAATGAAGTAGACAGAACCAGGCCAACAATGTCATGCTGATATACATGACAATAAAAACAAAATGATAGAAACTGAATGCTACTTAATCATATGACCAAGCTGGCTCCTAAAAGATAATTTTAAAATACACTTTCTTCCATTCTTTTCAGAGGTAAGCAGAGATAGGAGTGTAAAAGTACATTTTATTTGGATTTGGGTGAAGTTTTGCTGAGTTTTTTTTTCTCTTTTTTATGCTATGTTTTAAAGGATGGTTCTCAGGGAGGGGAGAGGGAGATGCTATATTGAGAAATTTAGGTAATATAAAGTCAAGAAATACCAATTTTGAATTAAGAAGGGGAAAAATGAGTTGTTTCTGACATCAGAAATTTGAAGATGGCTTCCTGACTATCTAGCATGGTCTGTTCTAGATTCCTCTTCTTTTATACATCAAAAGAAATTGTCAATCCTAAAAGCGATGTCCAAGACCCTTCACTGTTTAAGCTATTTCTATATAGAGTTACCCAACCTACTTGTAAAGAAACAATTATATAATTATGCTTAAATGTCTTTGTGTCTTCTATGTTCAAAATATTCTTAAAAGAAGTTACAAATTTTTAATGTATATTTCAAGCAGAGTCTTTAAAAAGATAGGTTCTTCAAATTTTACTACATTCATCAGAAAATGAGAGGAGCAAGAAATAGAGGAAAAAAAGAATAGAAGATCTCTACATTCACAAATTAGTTACCCAGATAGTCATGCCCTAATTAGAAGAAAGACAACACAAAGATTAAAGCAGGTTGGAATTAAAAAGTCAAATGATTATTTGGTAGCTTTTCTATTTTTGGACTAGGAAAGACTGGATAAGGGGGAAAGGCATATTTTGAGACATGATTTGAAACAAGATATTTCTTAAGTGATGAAAGTCAACTGACTATGACTCTATGACATCAATGGTTGTCCATTACCACAAGACAAAGTAGATGGTAACTGAGGAATTGTAATTTTTTTTAAAAAGCCAGTTTTCCTTCCTTGTGAGATGATTATAATATCTGGAAGCAATTTAAGTGAGAGAATTTACATTTTTTTAAAAGTGAAATTGTGATATAAGCCAAAATTTCATTACATAAAAATTGATAACAAATTATAAAGAAAGTATCAATATAATTTGACATTAAATTTCTTTAAGTATATTGTCAAATATAACTTTCTCTTAATATTGGTATATAAATGTAGGTAATCAATTTTAAGTCAATATGCTTATTAGTATTTTAAAAGAAAAAAACAAAATCAATTCATACATCAGTAGCCAGAAGTTAGATGAAGAACGGAGAAATACATCTTGGGCTACACACTATGAATGAGTTTACAAGTGGAATAACATTTGCAAAGTGTTTATTACAGTGCCTGGAACATAGTAGGTGCTTGATGATGGTGATCATGATGATGACTGTTGCTGTTGTTATTTGAAGTCTCCACTTATGTCTGGTTTGCCGAAGATGCAGTATTTAAGCTAGGTTCTGCTGTATTCAACACCTGTGTAAAATTATCAGACATGAGTTTCATTATGTTTATATGTGTATATATATATATACATATACATACACACATACACACACACACATATATATATATATACATACATACATACACACATTTGTAATTGCAAGCAAAGTGGGACTTTTCACTGTTTTTCCTTTAGGGGTGCTTCTCAGCACTAAGGCAATCAAATGCCTTTGATTGAATCAAGAGTCTTTGATCACCTGCTTAAGTCACAAGAAAGCCTAAGTCGCATGAGCTTGAGTCACATGGTTGTGACACCCTCTGACCCTGAAGACATGTGTGTGTATATATATATATATCTATATATCTATCTATCTAGATAGATAGATAGATAGATAGATAGATAGATAGATATACTCCACGGTTAGTATTTTGCTTTGGGGGCTCACTCATTGGAAAACTGTTCATGTGATTTGGCCAGTCAAGACTCTGGGCAGCTGTTAAGGAGCCCCCTGGCTTTGAAAACCCAGATGCTGGTGCTTCTCTTTCTGGTAACCATGTATGTATTGCTGTGGACAGATAGAAGCCCTGTCTGCTGCTTTGTATTATTTGCTCTGTTTATAGAATTTCTGCTTGTAATTTCTGCTTGTGTTTACTCTGAAGTTTAGGGTGCTGACTTTTTCCCCCGAACTAAGTGAATGATATATGTATGTTTAATTAAAGTGAGATTGTAAACTCCTTAAAGTTGCTTTCCTTAGAAAAACAGATAAAAGAATTTGTGCTAGTAGCCCTCCTGTGTGCTGTTGTTATTGGTCTTACACCTCCACAGCAGCTGCAAGCAGCATTTTTGTTATAACATGTGTGTGTCTGAGTGTGTGTGTGTGTGTATATATATATATTTATACACACATGTGTGATTGTGTGTATGTGTGTGTGTGTGTATATATATACACACACATGTGTGTGATTGTGTGTATGTGTGTGTGTGTGTGTGTGTGTAACAGAATATGGGAGTAAAATCCAGGTAAGGCCCTAGGAAGCACAAAGCAGCTTCCATGTTGGTGAGTTGGTTATTTTCCCACTTCCCTCTATTTGTTTGGTTTGCCCCTGGACGTTGACCCTCTGGGAGAGTATTCAGAAGGTGGTATTGTACACCTCTGCAATTACCCCACTTCTACCACCCCCTTCAGTCTGTGCTGCTCTGGAACCAGGATATAAGCCAGATCAAAGAGAGAACATGGACATTAATGACAATTATGTTCTGCAGATTTGGGAACCACAAACAAAATCCTTCATGGCAAATTAATTCTCCATCATTTAAGAAAGGTGTTCTCAGGCTAAGTATTGTACATGACAAATCTCTAGGGAAACAATCCAACCGTCGAGGAAGAATTCCCCTAAACTCACCATCAATTTCCTCTTGCTACAGTTGCCTGGATTTCAGGCAAGGTATTTCAGAGGAATTTACCAGTTTCTTAAGGGGAGAACAGAATTGGGAGATCACCTCACAAATCAATCGTGTTTCATCAATAACAGATATCAGGCAACCATAGAGCGCTTTGAATTTTACTTCTACAACTCTCTTCAGCATCTACTGTCCCAAAATTCCATTCCGTTCAATAAGAATTTATTAAGCTATGTGCAAATCAATGGACTCTATCAGGCAGCATATTCTAATCTGTTGGACATGACTCAAATGATTGGCCTGGTCACTTTTTATTTTTTGGAGGGAGGGATGTTGTATATATACCTCTTTTGAATGTGTTCAAAGAACAAAGCACTTTTCATATCTGTTTGTCATATTTGCTCCATCAGTGGAAAAGAGAAGGGATCATGTCTCTTATTTCTTTGCGTATCTCCCCTTAGACACTAATAGGATAGACATAATGAATATCCAATCAATGTCATTAACCACCTCAACCTCAATTTTTTGCTCTACAGATGTTTTTTCATCTAAACTCCTAACTCCAACCAATCAATCAACAAGAATGCATTAAATACCTACTGTGCGCTAGGCAATGAGACTAAAAATATAATGAACGAAATAAATGTTTACATTTTAAAAGGGAAGACAAAAATATATAGTTATAACATACCTATACCTATATTATTTGCCAAGAGTCTGATTCCACTATGGTTTCATAATAATAGGCACACACAAACATGCAATGCTCCTCTAGCTTTCCAATATAATAACTTACAACCTTTGAATTGGAAAATTGAGATAAGTAATTCTTGGATGTTTTTAAAATCCTCTGAAATGTCTCAGCCTACTTACTGGGATAGAAACCTGGACTTAAATATTCATTCCATAGTTTATGCGATACCTTGGTCAAAGGCATCATTCACTATCTTGAAAATCAAGCCATTTTCTTAATTCTATCTTGAAAAAACAAATCTAACATCCTAAGAATATAGAACCTTTTCAAGGTACTATTTACTGTGGGACAAATGTGGCAGCAAGGAATATTTGAATAGCAAAGGGCCTTGATGAGCTGATATATATATAAAGCACTATATAAATGTCAGCTGTTATTGCTATGGCTGTAAGTCTGACCAGGCAGGAGGTATCAGACCCCAGAGTTTCTAGTATCAGTGAAAAAGTCTGTGCTCAAGGCTTCAGGAGCAGGCCACGACTGATAGTTATCAGTTATTCCCTTAGCTGTTAAGTAAGTGCTACACTAACTTTTAGTAATATTGTTAGACAACATGGTGGTGGAGACTACCCCACTCCTCTTGTGAAAGGACAAGGATGAATGGAAAAGGAATGTGATCGGAGCTAGCATTCTGTGAAGTGAGGTTAGCAGTTGTTCAGCATGATTAAAGAGTTGGGGAAGAAGAAAACTAGTCTGGTTGGGGTAGTTCAAAAGTCTGTCTATGGGGGATGAAAGAAGAGTAAAGAGAGAATTCAGTGAGTCTCCATTGAAGACCATAGGCTCATAGATTTAGAACTGAATGGATAAAAATGCATTTATTAAGAGTTTACTCAGTACAAAATATTTTACTAAAGTACAGGAGATACAAATAGAAGAGTAAGACAGTCCCTCCTCTCATTGAGTTCACATTTTAATGAAGGAGACAACACATATAAAAAACTTTCAGTTGCAAGTCAAGTGGAAAGTTCCCATAGTCCTTAGGGTACAGCCAAAGTAGATGGTAATGCATCTTTTATAATGTCATTTCTACTGTTAAATCATACCAGTGAATGAGTGAATGAAAAAGGATTTATGAAGTGTTTACTTATTTCTAGACCAAATTCGGGAAATACAAATATAGCAATACAAATACTCCCTTCAAGAATCTTATATTCTAATAGAGGAGATAATATGTATCAAGGAGTGATGGCCAGGAAAGGGAATTTGGGCCTGGGCAGTCACATAGTTGGTGAATGGAACAATAGGGCTGTCCACTGACACACTGTGTCCAGAGGCAGTGGTGGTTTTATTATCAACACATTTCTCAGAGTAAGTTGTGGAACACAGTGGAAGGGGCACGGGGAATATGAAATAATGTGGGAGGGCAGTGAGACATACATGCTGAAGCAGGGAAATAAATGGTTGGGTTGAAGATGAGTTTACCTGATCTTAGTCAAGTGCCTTAGACTCTCTCAGGCATAAACTGACTGTACATTTAGAGGCCATCAAATACAACACTCTTATTTTAGAAACAGAAATGAGATCCCTCCAAAGTTAAGGAACTTGCCTGTCGTCACTGTGTGGCAGACAGAAGATTCAGACCTAGATTCCCCTGAGGTTCTATGCCCTGTGTTCTCTAAGAGAATGGATGTTAGGTCAAGTGTGAAGTTAGTTCACTTGGCTCTTCATTGCTCCCTGAGCTGAAAGAAGGCTTGTGATTTAGAGCTTAAAGAGACCTTAGAGGACAGCTAGTCTTCATTTTATAGGTAAGGTACCTGAGGCCTAGAGAGATTCACTTGTCTGAGGTCATCTAGTTCCCTGACAGGAAGATTCCAGTACATACCATGGATTTAAAAAACAAAAACAATTGTTTGAATTCCAAAGGAGACCACAAGCCTGAGTGGATTTTGGTGGGTAATATTGGTCTAGGTAGACAAGAGGCTTTATATAAAGCAGCCAGCTTAGGCAGAAAGTGTCAAGCAGGTACCTTAGGTGTAGGCAGTCAGGATCCAGATTCTGAGAAGTGACAGGTAACAATAGTGCCACCCAACAAAAAAGAGACAGCAGAGTGAGTTCTGACCCCAGGACTGAGGGAGCTTCCCTATTCCCTCCTTCATATAGGCTGACAGGCAAGGACTCCCAGATGTTTATTTGCAGCCAGAGGGAGAGATGGAAACGTGAAAAAGCAGCTGGCACCTTACAATTTCATACATTAATGTACCAATTGCATATATGACCAAACTGCAGAAAAGCCTGATATGCTCATTTCTACATTCATATCTATATTCATATATTCAATGTTTTCCTAACTGATTTAATACTCCCTATTCACATCAGTCATGGCTTCTGTTCAAGCTTTGGAGACTCAATTTTAGAACTGAAATCAGCTCTGGCATTAGGAATATGTGATCACAAGCCTTCATAACAAGGTTTGAACTCTTTAGAAAAGCCATGGTTCTTCCCTCCTTTTCTATTTTATATCATACTTCTAAAAAGAAAAAAGTATTCAAGGGAAAGAAAATAAACTTACCTTCACTATATTTGAATGATATCTCCTTTTATTCATGCCCCTGTGTTACAAAAGCAAAATAAAAAGTAGAGTAAAAAGGAAATTTTCTTCCTTCCTTTCTTCCTTCCTTCTTTCCTTCCTTCCTTCTTTCCTTCCTTCCTTCTTTCCTTCCTCTGTCCCTTCCTTCCTTCTTCTCTCCCTCCCTTCCTCTCTCCCTTCCTTCTTTCTTATTTCCTCTTGTACAATGTTTACATATTTTAAATAATATGGTATATCCAGCTATATATTGCTTTCTCTTGCCAAACATAGTCTTTCTCTTTGCAACTACCTCACTCTGTTAACATGATAGTTACAAAAGTCTGGTCATTTTTCTCTGTCATTTTGTACTCTCAGTTCTTTCTCTTTTTTCCTTATAGAATCCTTGTTTCCATACCACCATCTTTGAATCTGAGCTGAAACCCTTCTGAATTTCAGTGATTTGGTATCAGAGGGGCTGTTATTGCTGTCTATTCAGTTTTCTGCTAGCTTAAAATGAATTCCCTTTTCCTTTAAAGAATGAGATTGTAATTTGGGGAAAGAATCTTCTATTGACAGAAACAGCTTAATTCTATGGCTAGATATAAGATTAAAAATGAGTAACCATTTCTTTTCATTGGTTTTTGGCAAGTTCTAAGTAGATTGTTTTTCTGTGAACTTCTTGAGGGCAGGGTCTATATTTTACCTTTCTTTATATCCCCAATGCGCTTCACATACAGTAGGTGGATAATAAATGCTTATAAACTTGTCTACCTTTGGAGGAAAGGCATGAGCTTGGTTGATTTTTTTTCAGTATTTTTTGTAGTCATAGTTTTTAGGGGATATAGGCTTATGTTTAGCAGTTCTCCCTAATTTTCCAAAATAGCAATTTAAGTGATGAATCCAAAGATACGGGTTGTTGGGGTTTTTTTTTTTTAGTTTTTATGACCAAACTAACAGGAGCAAGTGGTAATGGTGATGGAAAGCTGAGGAGGCCAGGTTTAAGAAAAGCTATTTGCTAATGATTATTAGAAGGTTAAGCTCCCATTGAAGTGTGGAGCACATGGGTGGTGCTGATGTGATGCCAGGGTTGTGATGCAGTTGTTATATCTCACTTTTGTGGGGAGCAGGTAGCAGCGGGAAGAAACACCACATTCTAGGGATGAGGGTAAGTACTGATGCTGAAGAGAAGCGATTCCCTTTTGGAGAAGATGAATCTGATCCAAATCAAGATCGTGGATGACATATACACACACACAACACAACACAGCATACATTCTCCAAGAACAAAAACAACAAAAAATCTAATATTTCTTATTACTTACAGAGATCAATTTAACTAAACAGTCACTTATCCTAAGTAATAACAATTGGAAGGGAATTATTAATAAGACAGGACCTTTCTAGGGTTGCTATATATGCTCAATGATATCCATTTCTTTTTCCCTTTCATACGCCTTTTCCCTGGAGGCCCAGGGCCCTCAAGATACCTTCTGGAGAGTTGATGTCTTTCCTTGTTATGTTCCACCAGGGTCTGCCCCATAGGGACAGTGCTCAGTGCTCTCAAGACCTCTCTCTTCCGCCTGCTCCCGACAAACTTGCCTGCCTGGAGTTGCTTCTATCTAATCCAATTAATGTCTGAATTCTGACCAAGCTGTTAATACTTGATAATGACATTAACCAAGCTAACAAAGTCTCATGCTAACAAGTAGTTCCAAAAGCACCAATGTCTCTAATAAAGAGCCATTTGCTAATGTGGGAATTTCATAGGCCCAGGACAAGTTACAGAGATACTGATTTAGATCCAATGCAGAATCAGGAAAACAATGTATACAATAACAACATTGTAAGGACAAACAACTTTATATGCTCTAAAAGCTATCAGCAGTATAATGACAGAGGATTGATGAGAAAACATGTATTATTTACCTCCTAGCAGAGAGTTAAGGACTTTTCAGAATTTTTCACATAGATAGATAGATAGACAGAGTATGTATGTGTGTGTGTGTGTGGGTGGGTGTATGGGTATCTCCATTGAGGGAACTTGTATGGCTTGACTATGCATATTTGTTACAAGGAATTTGTTTTTCTTTTCTCTTTTTTCATCAGTAGGGTGGGGTGGCAGTGGGAGGGATAGAAAATAGATTTATTTTCATTTTAAAAACCACTTAAAAATAGAGAGGTGGGGAGGCACTGCAGATGTGGAATGCCATATACACTTTCAGATGAGGTCATCACTTTGTTTAGTTTTGCCTAATTGCATTATTTTGTTACAAGAAACCTCTCATGGAGTGGGGTAATCTGTAAATGTTTATAATGTAAAAACAAAATACATCAATAATTTTTTTTAATCCAATGCATTCTTAGATATCATTTAGTTCAACCACCTCATTTTACAGAAGAAACTGAGATCCACAGAGGACAAGTGACTTGCCCAAGGTAACAATGGGTAGTGAGTGGCAGAGCTGGGGTTTAAACCCAAATCCCCTGAGCCAGTCCTGTGGGGTAAGGGAAAGGAGAAGGGGGAGCAAAACTAAGTGGAGAGGAGTGAGGGGGGATACACATTGCCAGGCCATTAGACCGTCTTTATGCCTCTTAAACTGTCTCCACCTCCAGCAGGGTTAGTGGTGGAGGGGAGGGCAGGCTTATTGCCCCGTCCCAGGAGCTCTAAGGGGAGGATCAAAATGACCACGTTTTTCCTCTCTCTGCAGGGCTCAGACTCTCACATTTCTTTGAGTCATGATTTGGGCCTAGTTACTTTTTTGCTATTGCAGTTTTGGCACATTCCCTTACCATGCCCTATTTATTCGATCCATATGCTAGTTCTCATTGTGTTTGACGCCACACAGTTAGCAATCTTGGAGAACAGCTGATGTTTGCTTTCGGCTTCTCCCTGAGAGTTGAGGTAGGGTCTCTGATGTGTGCTGCACAGCTCTCTAGGCTTGGGAATAGTCTCCCAACGGGGGCGTGGGGAAACAGAGGTTTCACTGATGGCTTCTGGGGACTTGGCTAACTGACAGCCGGCAGCTTTGAGAAGATGAAGCCCAAGCTGGATAAGAAAGAGCCTTCTTTGTGTCCTGTCATTATTTATGCCACATCTGCCTCTCGGCGATTGTGTCAATGAGTCACCATAATTACAGCCCGTTGGATAATTTCCTTGGTTTTACAACACATATTCAACTGTCTAAGTGCCTCGTCAGGGAAGTACAACATTCAAATCTTCACAGAGCTGTTAGGCACCAGGTTCCAGCTTTCTTTAGACATGGTTATTAAGGAAAGTCAAGAAAAATGGGCCCCTTGGCTTCCTCACTCGAAATATGTCAGCCAGCACAGTGTTTCCCATAAAGGTCAACAGAATATCTCTCCCCTATGGAAGGGCAACATGTTCCTCCATGATTACAGTTTGTCCCATTTTTTTAATACACATAAAATCTATGTAAAAATCCACTATCTAGGCATTGCTCACTTTGGAAAGGATGCAGGCACAGCACTAATCCTAGCGACTCCTGACTGGGGCAAATTGCCTTGCCACTTATCTCTGACTTTTTTTTTTAATATAAAATAGAAACAAGTTTAAAATGCACATTGAGGCCAGTCTGAAAGTGAAAAGAAGTTACAAAGAGCAATTGGTTGTATAGAAAGGGGAAAGGGCATCTGGGGCTGTTTTACCTTGACTAGGGGTTCAGATAAAAGAATGTCTACGGATAAGCCTGTATGCCTGTGCAAAAGTCTGAAGTGCTTTTTTAACCAACGCCTTAGTGGGGTCACTGTAACCTCCTTCTCCCTGACTCATTGCCCACCTTTCAAAAAGCCTCCCCTCTTTCCCCCGATTTTTCTCCACTATATACATTTTGGTCCTAGGTCAACAGACCTGTCTTGCAATACCTTAGAGACAACTTTAACCACAGTGAAGGAGGAGAGAAGTTTTTGCATTTCAGACCTTGACTTGATTAGGCCTATGGAAGTTCATGGGCTGAGTTGCTCCTTAGAGGTTAACAATTTCTTACCCAGAAGAAGCCTGAGCTTTTGCTTGAATATGTTTTTTAGTTCATGGAGGATAATAAAGGGGTCGTTGTTGTCATCTTTCGAAGATGATGTCTTGACTTGCCAGTGAATTGGATTTAAGGGAGGCAAAGCTGCCCAAAGTCATCAGCCTCACTCTCTTGGCATTTGAATGCTGAGGGCTCCAAATTTAAATGCAACAATTATGTGGTGCCCAGAATACAGTTCTAAGCACTGGGGGAGATAAAATTTAGATAATAAATGGTGATTGAAGTATTTTAGGGAAAGCATGGGAGATAGGGTGATATCAGGAGTTTGGTAGAGGTAGCTCTTACTGGCTCTAAAGAGCTGGTTGTTAAATTTTCAATGTGAGCATTTATACCTCAGAAATCATCAAATACTACAATTCAGGGCTTGATTTATTGTTTTGTTAATTGTCTAGACGATTTGTTCTGTAAGATTTGGATTCAGTCAAAAGGCCATACCTAGGGATCTAGAAGGCCACAAGTGGCCTCAAGGGTGCAAGTTCCCCACCTCTGCTTTAGACTTAATAAAATGATGAAGTTGTTAATAATGCAGATCAAACTCCAAATTGTGTTGTGTGTTTTTTGGAGAGCCAGTTGTAAAATATTTATCAGTGCAGCCCCGAGTGGTATTGAGAGGAAAAATAGTAGATCTTCTGTCAGAGGGGTTAAGTGTGAGTTCCGTCTCCGACTCTCACACGTTGTGTGGGGTTGAACAAATCACTTTATCTTCTGGAGCTTTAAATTTCTCATGTATAAAATGAGAGCAATAATTCATCTACCACCTACCATTAGGTCATTGTGGAAAATGCATCTTGCAAGTCCTATATCAATGTGACTTACTATTGGAGGGCTATGCCAGATAATTATAATGCAAAGTATTGTACAATAAGTAAAAAGAAAAAGAAATTGGGGGCAGGTTCCTGGAAGAGGCAGCATTTGTGCTGGATACTAAAGGAAAAGTAGAAACTCTTGTGTAGGAAAGGGAAACTGAGAAGACATTCAAGGCATACGGAATAGCTGAGACAAAGGCTTAGATATGATATAATAGGATCTGTTTGCGTTGCTGCCAAATTTGTCTGAGAAACAGAATTTGCAATGGAGTATTGCAACCATTTCACCTTTGCCTCTTCCATCAAAGAAAATTCACAGATATTTCTTGAGGCTGGTAAGTTAGGGCTTCTCTCTGTCTCTCTCTCTCTGTCTCTCTCTCTCTCTCTTTCTCTGTATCTATCTATCTATTTACTTATTTACTTTAAGGAAAGATTTGTACATGTTCCTATGTTCCAGGCTGACAATTCCCAGGCAGAGTAAAAGGCAGTGGCAGAATTTGATACGTATTGAAAGGAGAGCCTGCCCTGTAATCCCTCTCTCACAGCTTTGTGTAAGTATGTTACTTGGGAGGGGTACTACTTTTGTTCACCACTAACATAATGTTTCTCAGATTAAAGAACAGAGCCAGGTACATAATATTCTCAGATTAAAGAACAGAGCCATGTTCTAAGAACTGGAAACTAAGAACTAGGGAACAGGGCTGGTGACTTGAATGAGAATAGGTGACAAAAAAAATCTTAAGTGTGGGTAGATACCAGAGAGGATAAGTAACATAAAGTATAACTGGAAAACAAGAAAGCAACAAGATGGTAGTAGGACCTACAGAAGGGTTCATAGTATTGTAGGTTTACAGTTGGAAGGGATCTAAGAGACCATTGAGCATGTGGTGGGGAGAGGAGGGGAGTATGCCACACACCCAAATATTAGGGAGCTATGCCACACCTCATTTTGTACTTGAGGAAACAGAGGCACAGAAAAGTAAAGTGATTTGTCTAGGGTCACAGCTAATAAGTATCTGAGGTGAGATTTGAACCCATATCTTTCTGACGCCAAGTCCATTGTTCTTTCTGCTAAGCCATCCATCTTCTCAAGTTCTTTAAAGTAATTTCATCACTGAGGAAATATTAAAAGCCTAGGAACTTCTCTTTACAGTTGCTAATGTGAAAATGAGCTCCATGCACAAAGCTAATACCACAAGATGCCCTCCCCAAATAACCCAAATTCTTAGTAAAAATAAGTATAAGCAGACCTTCAACTTGCTCAGTGTAAAAGAAGATCAACTTAAAGTATATCAATGTGGCTTAAGTAAGTATGTAATGTAGCTTAGCCTCATTGCCTGCTGTTGAGATTTGTCTTAGGAGTAGTGTGTTTTAAATAATTTTACTTGGGATTCTTCTGCTGTCAAGAGAACAAAAGTGAGATTCCTAGTGTATTGGGCAGATTCCCAAAACATATGCATGAGAGGACATAGACCATAGTGGGGTAGGCTGGGTTTTGACCCACATCTTTGGAGGAAATTCCCACATTGATAAGATCAAAGGTCAACTGGAGTATTGGATTATGCATTTAATCATCAAAAACTGTCTTTAATAGGGATGCCCACAGTGGGGGTGGGGAGGAGGAGAATACAGCTCAGAGTAATTATACACAAGAGAGTTCCACAGAAGAAAGTTAACTACGAACCCTTGATCCAGTCTATTATATTTCCTAATATTATAGTTCCATTATTGGAAAGGAAGATTGGAAAGGAAGGTTTGCTGTTCAAGAATGCAAAAATGCATTTCTGAATCCAGACTTCTTTTCATCTCTCTTGGGATAGTTTTCTTTATCAGAGTGTTCTTGGAGGATAGATATGTAAATTTTTATGCAAAACAGGGTACAGTAATTCAAATTGACAGTTGCCCTATTTGAAAAAAATACAGAATGTGAAAACCATGAAAATGTGTGTGCTGAAAACAAAGAGAGTCCTTGTTAAAAGCAGGATTATTTGGTATGATTTCATTTTTTTCTCCATGCATATAATTTTTCTTTGCCTTATTTATCCATTGTGTAATTGAGTTTTTTCAACTAAGGTCTTAGGTGGAGACAGTTGTCCTCTTTCAAAGGGAAAATGTAAATCCAGCTAATATACACATCACAGAAATACAGATGATTCCTTTTATTATTTTGCTGATTCCTGCAAAGCTCCAATATTGTACCTTCCATCCTGACTATTCTGTAGCTTGTAATTATTTTCTCTGGAACTAATCACTGCAGTTGAGAGAGCACACCATTACCACTCTGGGATAAATCTTATCATTCAGCCCGGATGCTGTCTCTGTTGCTGCATCTGTGTGAGGGAGCGAAGCTTAAGGAGCTTGGTTTAATTAAAGATGGTCATCAACTGTTCTCCATTTTCATTCGAACGAGGGTTAGAGAAAGAGATTTAAGCTGACACCAAGAGGGCTTTAGGGACGATGTAAGGACATCTTTGTATCATACCTAGGTTCTCTGAATGAGGGATGAGGATAAGGCTAATGAATGAAGGTGAAATGAATGAATTAATCAATGGATGATTGAATTATTTCCCATCAGTCTTGAGTAATGAGGGGTCTAGGAGACAACTGGACTGATTTCCTTTTATAATGTGTATTTTTATCACCTCCATCATATCTTATTAGGTTGCAAGCTCCTTGTTGTCAGGCCTACCATCTTAATTATATTTCCCTAGTGCACATAGTAGGTGATTAATCAGTATTAAATATATGACTCAATGATTGATTGATGGATTTCAATGTGTAGCCTATAAGAGGTACTCACAGAATACATTTTGACTGATGTATGCCAATGGTCTCCTTCCCCTGAACAAATTACCCCACCCCACAGTCTTATATACTGTACCTTCCCCTGACTCAATGACTCACTTTTTACCAGAATATTTCTGTGTGGAAGGGTAGAGATTCTCCATAAGTGTCACTCCTAAAGGGTACCAGCCATACAATTATGGCTCAATGGTGTTAAAGTACCATCCCTTAATGTACTGGGAGAGCTTCATGCCCTCTGACCAGACCCCCTAAAACAGAGTTACCTTATGTTAGTAGCTACAAAGAGATAGGCTCATTCTTTGCCTCACTTCCTGGAACATCATAATGGAGTGGCTGCCTGCCTATCACAGTGATCTGTGGGGTTTTTATTTATTTATTTTTGATGTCTTTTTTTTTTTTAAATCAAAACAGGCTCCCCTGTGGCACAATTGACAGGAGACAAATCTTACGGAGTGTTTACTATTTCCAGAAGAAACAAAGTGTTTTAGAGGGTGAAGAATGGATTTCCAATGTTACTTGAGCCAGGATTCAGGGATAAAATTGAAACCATTTGTCCACATTAAGTACAGATACAAACTTCTGGTAGGTTTTTCTTTTAGCATTTATCTTTTTTCCTCTCTCTTCTGTCAATACTGCTAATTAATACTCTCTTTTTCAAGGAACAAGTTTCTAATTGAAATGGGGGAAAATGTAGAACCAAATAAAGGCAGCCATAGGAAATCTGATTGAGGACTCAATCTCATTAAGCACAGAAAAAGTGTTAAAATTCACATGGTTCTTTTATGAGTCGGCAGAAGAAAAATTCAAGCATAGATAGTATAACTAAGCAAATAATTACTGTCATCTAATATCCATTAGACCTTGTAATCTGAATAAATCCTCATCATTCTAAAATGATTCTTTCTTCCACATTTTCCATATGGGGAAACTAAGTCAGAGAAGGGAGTACCTCCTGGAATGTCAGAATTATTTCCTAGGATGTCACCGAGCCTGTTTGTCAGAATCACCTATTAGAGGGTAACAATAATATATGGTAACAGTGAGAGGAAAATGCTATAAATGTATTCATTGAAAAATAATATTGGCTAATATGTATATTGTGCGCTAAGGTTTACAGAATTCTTTTCATTCTTTCTCTCATTTAAACCTGGAAATAAGGAAGCAAATGACACTGTTAGCTAGGCGAGATATGTATCATCAACCCCATTTAAAAACTAAACCTCAGAAAATTTAAGGGACTTGCCCTGGTCACAGCTAATAAGTGTCAGCTGAAGGAATCAAACCTGAATCTCTTCTGACTCTAAGACTAGGGCACTTCCCAATACACCAGAGTGCTGCAATTATTTATAATGAGTAAACAGTATTATAAAGTTGCCAAAAAGAAATGATTGGTGCAATCTGAGAAACTAAGCTCAGGTTCTCAAGTCCTTTAGGCTAATCAATGTGTTTAGTTGTGTCCAGTTTATTTTAAGAGGGACACTAACCAAATACAATACATCTAGAAGAAAGTGATCAGGATGTATAGAAAAGTCAGAAAATAGGGAAGCAAATTGTTCCAGAAATGGGACAAATTCATCTTTAGCCACCAGAAATATTCAAAGCAGAGAGGCTATATGACTTTCACATGTGTTGGAGGTGGGATTCCTATATTGGGTATTGTCTGGCTAACAGCATAACTTCACAGTCCCCACCAGCCTCCTCCCACACACAAAGTAGGCCTAATTTACTCCTAAGAGGCAGAGGTCACAGTCATTTATATGACCAACTTAACACAAACATTTGAGATGCATTTGGTATGTGGCCAAAATTGAGTTGCTTAAGTCCAACTTTCATGTCTTTCCTCCTATATCTCCTCTCAACCCCATTACCACAATGGTTAGAACTTCCACTTAGAACCTGGTTTGCTGGAATCATTCCATGCTCACCCCAGTTCTAAGTCTCATTTTTCCTAAACTTCACTCTATGCCATTGTATCTCTGGATTATACTTTCCAGCAGTTTTTTCAAGAGAAACTTATTCTTGGCTACTATATTTCCTACTATGTACTCAAATTATATCTTTTACTTGTCTATGTAAGAAGGACTTCCAGTTTGCTGCCATCTTATCAGCCTAGATTTTATCTCCTAAAGACCCATGTCAGATAGATTTCTGGTCATCTTGTCCCCTAATGATAAGCATGTAGTTTTTTGGGACTACAAGGTCCTCCCCTCCCCAGTTCTAAGATTCTAGATGCTACCCTCTTACAGGGAAAAAAAAAAAAGGAAAAATTCAATTAAAATATGGAATGTCAATGGACCTAACAAGTATCTTCTCTTTTTAAAACCATTTTATTTCATTTCTAGGCTTATATTCTCTACTTCCTACCTTCCTTTTTCTCTATTAAGAAAGCAAGAAAAATAAAACTGGCTATAAACATGTATGATCAAGCAAAAAATTATGTTGGCTACGTAACATATGTGTACACATACACACTGAATAGATGTATGCATGTGCATATGTGTATACATATGTGTGTATCCTTTAAGATTAAATTGTTTAGTATCAAATTAATTTCAGTCTTTGTTTCAAAGGCTCTTTTTTTGAATGTAATTTAATTTTAATATGGTCTACAAAAGATAAAAATAAGTTTAATATTTCTGTTTTCTGCATTTGTTAGTGAGATTTAGCCCTAATACAAAGTTAATTGAAAGTGCCATGCATAACAGAAATATAGGTATACTACTTTCTCTTTCATTTCCATGTTCTCCAGAAGTCTATCACATCTAACTTTTCTAAAATTCTGTTCAGATCCTTCATTTCTTTTTTGTTAGATTTTTCTAGGTCCACAGAGGTAAATGTAGGTTCTCACTGTTATATGTTTTTTTTATCTATTTTTCTCTGTATATTGTTTAACTCTTAAGAATTTAGATGCTAGCAATTTGTGACATGTTTAGTATTGCTATTAATTCAGTGTAAATGGTACCTTTATGAGAAATGTAGTTTCTCTATCTCTTTTATTAGGTCTATTTGTGCTATTGCTTTTCATTATTGCTGCCCCTGCCTTACAAACAACATATTATTGGATTCTGGTTTCTAGTCCATTTTGCTGTCTTTTTTAATTTTATCAATGAGTTTATCTCATTCATATTCATAAGTATGATCATTAAATGTGTGTTTCCTCCATCTCATTCTCATATACTTTTCCTTCTCTTTGTTTTTTACCCTCTCTTTAAGTTTTTGTTTTGCTTCTAATTCCTCTCTTAATCTACTCTCTTTTTTATTTCTCTCTTTTCCCTTAACTCTTTTCCTTTCTACTTACTTGTTGGGTGAAATGTATTTCTGTGCACAACTCTATTTTTGTATTGTTTTCTTTCTTTCTTTGACCAGTTCAGTTGATAGTGAGGTTCAAGTGTCTCCTGGACTCCCCCAGCCCCTCATCCTTGTTCCATAGACTTCTACTTGTGCTTGTGCAACCCAACTATGAGAGATAATTTTACGCATTCTTCACTTTCTTCCCCTCCTCCTCTGGTATATTCCTTTTCTCCACTTCCATTTATCTTTTAAGGTCATCAAAAGATAATGAAACTACACCCCACAGCTTTTGTCTAATTAAACTCTCTCTCTTACTTCTGATGTTAGTAGAGTTCAGAAGAGATACGTATATAACCTCCCCACATAGGAATGTAGGCAGTCTATCCTTGTTTATTCCCTTATGATTGCTTGCCCATGCTTTTATGCTTCTCTTGATATTTGTGTTTGTGTGTAAAATTTTCTACACAGCTCTGGTTTTTCCACTAAGAATGTATGGAAGTCCTTTATTTCATTAAAAATTCATTTTCCCCCATAGGATTATATCAGTTTTGCTGGGTAAGTTACTCTTGATTATGAGTTTCCATCTCTTGCTTTCTGGAATATCATATTCCAAGTTCTCTATTCTTTTATGGTGATGATTACTAAATTTTGTTTGATCCTGACTATGTTTCTCCATTGTTGAATTATTTCTTTCTGGTTGATTGTATTATCTTTTTTTTTTTGACCTTTAGAAACTCTGGATTTTGGCTATAAAATTCCTGGGAATTTTCATTTTGGTGTTTCTTTTACAAGGTGATCAACTAGTTAATTCCTTCTATCTCTTCTTAGCCCTCTGGTTCTAACAATTCTGGAAATTTTTCTTGTATGACATCTTGAAGTATGATGCTTAGGCTCTATCATCATCATCATCATCATGGCTTTCAGGTAGTACAATAATTTTTGAATTGTCTCTTCTTGATATGCTTTCTGGGTCAGTTGTTTTGTCATAAAATAACTTTCATTTTCATCTATTTTTTAAAAAAATCCTTTGGCTTTGTTTGAACATTTCTTGATGTCTCTTGGAAACATTGGCTTCCATTTGGTTAATTCTAGTATCAGGGAGTTATTTTGGGGAGGGGATGGGAGTAAGATTTTGCACTTCTTGTTCCAGTATATTCATTTTCTTTCTATGATGTCTTGCTTCTACAGATATCATTTATTTTCCAATTGTTTTTCCTCTAGTGTTTTTATTCGATTTTTAAAATAATTTTTAATTCTTAATAAAAATCTTGGTTTATCTCTTCTAAGAATTATGTCTATATGTGTGCCCAAGATGGATTTTCTTTGAGTCCTTGCATGTAGATATTTTGATTTTATTCTGGCTTTTTTATTTCAGCTATTGTTTGTTCATTCTTCCAACCTATTTCTTGAATTTGAACTCTATGTTAGGGCTAGGGCCTGCAAAATATCAGGCCCACAGGCTTCTTTGGTGGGCTGCGAACAGCCCACAGGCCTTATGTTGTACAGGCCTGATATAAATATGTACATACAAGATATATAGAGTGCAAATAGTAATCTCACTAGTATTTTGGGGGCTGTGCATGGGGCACAGTGTCTGACAAGACACAGAGTCAGAAAATTCAGTGTTGTATTTAAGAACTGTCAGTAGACCGAAGGAGTTGGATCATAGAGTGTATAAAGCGTAATAAAGAACAATAAAACAAAAATGGGAAAAGTAGACATTATTTTGTTCATGAAAACTGTGATATTGTTTTCATTTTTTAAAATATAAAAAGAAACATTAGGGCATGGTGTTAGACGAATAGACTTGGAATCAGAAAAGATAGATCTTAGGGGTGAATCCATATATGTATGTATATATATATACATAATCACACATGCATAATTACATGCACATACACATACATGCATATGTTTTCCATTTATTTATCATACCCTCCTGTGTATGTACATACCCATATATATGCATGTATATATGTGTCTGTGACTTGATCCTTGCAGAGATGAAACATACATGATTAAATCTGTGATTCTATCTCTAGAGTTTCTCCTCCCAGTGGTCTAGATCACAATCCCTCCAAACTTTCCCATCTTAAGGTGTTTTCTTCTATGGACTTTTGTAAATGTTCTGTGGAAGGACCCAGCCAACATGCTGGAAGCCTTAGGAATGCCAATGTAACACTGATCAATATATCTATTGTTGCTCATTCTCACCACATAACTTAGCCATTTCCTTTTCTATCCACAGATGTCCTTTAGGATGTCTTATATACCACTTCTTACACAAAAGTTATTTTTAGTAACCTACATTAATACTTTAATGATATACAAACTATTTAAATATGACCATATGTTTATACTATATGACTTACTGGTGAATGAATGTATGCATGGATGTAGAAATATGAGTAGCACTGTGGAAAATACAACCAAGTGTAGGAATTTTTTCTTCTCCTAAGTCTATCCACATCAAGCATCCTTTCCCCATCCGGTGAGTCAAAGGTCTAAAGTTCCTCTATAGCAATGATTCTCAAAGGATAGCCTTAAGATTTCCACGGTCCCCACAAGAGCCTATTAGTGAGGTCTGTGATGTCAAAATTATTTTCACAATAATACTGTCATTTTAATTTCTAATACAGTAAATATTCTATATGGTAAATAACACACAAAAATAAAAGTTCTTTAGTATCCTCAACAACTTTTAAGAGTATGAAAGCATTCTGGAAAGAAACAGAAAATTGAGTTTCTGTCTTTTTATGAAAAGACCAGCCCTATTAGATGTCTGAGTAGAGTGGCTTCTCTTTTGCCTCCTCAAAGTGGAGAAGCAGTATGGAACTAAATGAACTCAAACATCACATTTCCTAGAACTCCTGGGTTTAAATCTGTCCTAAATGTGTGAAAATTTCTGTGGTCGAGGACAGAGGTATGCATCAGATTCAAATAGAAATGGGGACCACTATGTGGCATCTAAAAAGTTCAAGAGACATAATTTCTGGGAAATTTATTAATTTTATTAATTATGATAGCATTTTTAAAAAAAAAGGCAGTGAAGATCTCAAATGCCAAAGACCCTCATGGCCATGGGCCCATGGCTTATATGCCTTTGGAAGAAGAGTGTCCCTGAGTATGGCAATCAACTCCAATAGGTTAACAATTAATGAGAGGCAGACTTCACAAAGAGAAGTGAGCTCACTCCAATGACGGGCTGAGAGTGACATCATGTCACTTTTGAACAGAGAGGCTCTCGCCTCAGAGAACCTCAAGCCTTGAACAATCTAAACAAAGAATCTGGATCCTCCACCCAAACCTGGGCTACTCAGAATGAGGAGAATGTTAATCCTATCTTCCATCAGTACTGTCCTTGAGAGACCAGACAATGAAATAGGACAGGGAATAAAAGCTGAGCTCTCCCCAATTTTAATAATTGCCTATTAATATGAGAAACAATCATTTGTCTCAACTAAATTGTACATGAGGAGCCTAACAAGTCAAATATTGGCTTAGTTTTAAAATCTAATGTAATCCATGTTTTATTGTATTTTTATTTATTTTGTTCAACATTTCCCAACTGTGTTTTAATCTAGTTTGGCATACACTCAAAAGTGTTGTGATCCACATGTGGCGTGCTGCATGTTTGACACCTCTGGTCTAGGAGAGCAGTAAACTTGTAACTTCTTTGGAAATGTTTATTGTGTTCTCTTGGTATCATATATTGTATATTTGCCTATCAATTCTATTCTGAGCAAGAAATCTTTTAATTATGTAAAAAACAATATTGAATTCAATTTGCTTCAGTGAAAAGTAGTCTCCATTTTGCAAAGGTCATGAGAGCTGACTGGATTATAGTGGGAACAAGAAGTCTTTGCCAGTGGGTTGGACATTAAGAGGTGTTTCCTGAGAGGGTAAATCTGTATATTCATATTCCTCTTGACAACAAGTCAAGAGAGAAAGAGAAATGGAACTATGGGATAGAAAGTTGTCTACTCTCTGAGAATCCCAGAGAACCTGGCACTTACTGAATCTTTTTGACCAGTGGGGCATGTAGGAGCTTCCAGGGTGAGCATGGGAACCCATAATCTCTTGGGTTTCCTCCTATGTATCTGATCTCTTCTTCTATGTCTCCTTTCCTGGTTCCACCTACCAATCACACCCTCTAATCATAGGTGTTTCTCAGGATCCTAACTTGGGTCTTCTTCTTTTCTTCCTCTGTACTATTTCACTTTTTAGTCTCATCAGTTCCCATGATTTAATTATGGTGGTTCTGGAAGCTGTCCTTTCTACCCTAGTCTCTCAGCTGATCTCCAATCTAGATTTTCTAATTGCCCTTCAGACTTCTCAAATTGGATGTCAACTAAACATTTTTAACTCAATACGTCCAATACAAACTAATTATCTTTCCTCCTAAACCTTCCCCTCTTCCTACCTTCTCTGTTACTAGAGAGCAACACCATCCTCTCAGTCCCTAGGCTTGCAACCTAGGAGTCATCATGGATAGTATACAACCGTTCATGACCCCTTTGGGATTTTCTTAACAAAGGTGCTCAAGTGGTTTGCCATTTCCTTCTCCAGTAGCTTAAGGCAAATAGAGGTTAAGTCATTTGCCCAGGGGCACACAGCTAGTAAGTGTCTGAGACTAGATTTGAACCTGGGTCTGGCTGATTCCAGGCTCAGTGCTCTATCCACTGAGCCACCTAGCTGCCAAGCTTGACACATAGTAAGTGCTCAGTAAATGTTTATTTCTGACCAACTGATTATCAAGAGCCCACGAAGTACAGGTATCAGTTTAGTTACCATACAAAACAATAAAAAACTTATGGTGTATCTCATCAACTGCCTCTGTCACTCTGCTGAAATGTTCATGCTTTTTCTTTCTGCCAAAGCAAAAGGTCAGATCAGTCAACCCAGGAAGATAAAAATCAATCAAAGCTGTTGCCTTTCCATTATACAGACAGAACCTAAGAGTAAAACATACATAAAATTGGACATACATCAAATTAACATTCTCCCTACTAAAGAAGGGCACAATACAGGAATAAATTGAGTCCAAAGCTAATGTAAAAATATTTTGGCTAGTAATTTCACTATCCTGCCATTTAAATTATATTTTTGCTGAGGTGTTAACAAGTGGATGGAGAGGGCTAGCGTCAGAGCTAGGAAGACCAAGGCTCAAGTCTTGTTTCTGAAATATAATGTCTGTGTGACTGTGGCCAATTTACTTAACCTAGCAATTCCCCAAATAGCTCTAGAAGGCTATGAATTACAGAAGAGATACTGATTTTCAACAGTGGAGAGAGTTTCTATGTCATGACTTTTACATGTGAAAGAAACTAATATAAATGAGTTTTTATAACATGACTTTTTACAGGAGTTCAGATAAATAAAATAACAAAAATCAAATTCCAGCTTTTATTTCTTTTTTTTTTCCATCTCATGGAGATACCGATGATCATTACAATGATCCAATCAAGCCAGAAAGAGAAGCAAATGGAATTTAAAATCCACCAGATGAATGATGGACATCTTAAAACATTATGAATTATTGCCTTTTTAAAAAGAATGTTGTATGTATAGAGGTAAATTGTAGTACTGCACAGTGCATGCATACTTATGTATATATACACACACATATATGTGTGTTTGTGTGCGTATGTATGTACGTATACACACACATACGTGTGTCACCTTTCTAACTGTTTTTCTATCTGCTGATTTACCTATCTCTAGATGTATATCTAGCTGTCTATCTATCTATCTATCAATAAAATCTTCAGTTTGGGAACTTCCAGTGTTGTGATGGGGCCACTTCAAACTGGCTCTTAAGAGCTGGTTGTTTAATGTATGGCACTAGCCTTTCTGCCTTGAAAATTGGAAATGCTACAAATCAGAGCTTGATTTGTTTTATTGATTGCCTGGACCTAAGAAAGTGATGAAAAGAATGCTAGTGATGCATCTTAAAATTAAAAGTGTATCATGGGCACATTTTTTTTCAGAGTCAGTTGTTAAACATTTACTAGTATACCAGCACATTTCTTGGAAACTTACCTTCGTTGTAACTTTGCACTCTTGTATAGATCAAAACTTATCTATAATTTGTAATCATAGAGAATTAATTACCTGAGATAATGAGCGGTCAAGTGACTTGTTCTTGGTTACGTACCTAACACGTATAAAGGGCGTCACTTGAACCCAGGTCTTCTTCAATCTAAGACCATACCTCTTCACTCTGCTTCTCTTGTGTATAGACACTGATATTTTATGGATAAGTGATGAAACTTAAAATTATAATCTTATGATTCATGAAAATATAAAATCTGTCCCTTTTTAAATCAAAATAATAGTTTATTTGTGAGGATAAATAAATGCTGTTCTATACCATCAAATGGATTGACTTTTATGGTATTCCCTTTGACAATCACAACCCATCCATGCCTACCCATACTGCCTCATTCTTCTCCATTGTTGTTGTTGTTCAGTTGTTTGTCATGTCTGACTCTTTCTGATCCAATTTGGGGTTTTCTTGGCAAAGATGCTGGAGGGTGTTTGCCATTTTCTTCTTTAGCTCATTTTACAGATGAGGAAACTGAGGCAAATAGGATTAATAGACTTGCTTAGGGTCACACATCTAGTAAGTGTCTGAGGCTAGATTCGAACTTAGAAAGATGAGTCTTCCTGATTCCAGGTCCAGCACTCTATCCATTGTACCATCTAGCTGCCCTATCTATTCCATACTTTCATAAGTTCTCCTCAGGGGATAAACCAAATGTGCTAGGAGACATGGAACCTATAGACTGGCCATGGGTTATCAATTTTGCCATAAGACTAGCCCATCTTCTCTATCATCCAGCTCTTTGATGATATCCTTTAAACCAGTGGCATCAAACTCCAATAGAAGCATGTGGCCGCTAAATTATATCTACTCATGTTGATTTAGAAAACCACATATTAATATAATCTCTGTTTTGTTGTAGTTTTATTTGTTTTGTTAAGTATTTCCCAGTTACATTTTGATCTGGTTCAGGTTGGACTCAAGGCAGTATGTTTGACAACTCTGCTTTAAAATACTTCTACTTTGCAATTTCTGGTTGATAGTGTGTTAAAGCCTGTTCACATATCCACTCACAGTTCCCTTGCCCTCTATGTGATATTAATTTTCAGTTATTCATACACAGTAGTTTTCCATGACTTTCAACCATATAATACCACCAAAAAATGTTGGTATTAGGTATTAGTAGAATAAATATTAATCATGGGGAGAGAGTTATAGCCACAAATGTATTACAGAGTGTTAGTCATGCAACAATGACTTATTTATTTGGGTGTAGATAGTTGAAGGGGGATAAAGAAAATATACAGTTTAAAATTAGTGAAATTATAAATATATCCTTGGGATCAGTAGATAAATAATGAAGCTTTTGAACTCACTCAAGGGTTCATTTTGTAACAGTCAAAAGGAATCTACTCTTCTCATCAAACTGAGCTTTTCCATTACCTTGTACTCCTATAATACACCAAGCCTTTCTATTATCTACCATTTCATCTCATTACTGGTTAATGAACTTGAGATGTACTATAAGATTTCTAAAGTATTTCCTAACCTACCTAGCATATTTTAAGTCAAAGAAGTTCTATGACCAAACTCTGTGCAGATTATGGAAGAAGAATGTGGCTCCAGTTCCCCAGGAATTTCAGACATCCATTATAATCATAGCACTCAGGAACCCTCCATTCTAGGTCAATAAATTTTCACTTTCTTTAATATTTGGAGTAAGAATGACCCAACTATTTGAGTACTTCTTCCTTTCCCATAATTTCCAATCATCAGTACAAATGGAATTCTCCTAGTACAAGGATTATTCAAATTTTACTGTTTGGGGACTCAAATATTAGATAATCTTGAAAAATGTGATAACTCAGGAATAGGTATGACCAAAAGCCTGTGAAGGTGATGGATACATTGTCTATTCTATTCAATATAAAACTGGCTGTGCTTTTAGAAATGTTGGTAAATTATTGACTGGAAAAAAAAAAAACTTCTCAATGCACCTGACAGAATGAGAAAACAGATATTGGTGAGACTAGACAAGATTATAGAGTAACAGAAAGCAGTATAGTCCAGTTCCTCCCATAACTGCTACAACAAAAATCTAAGAAAATTGCCAGACTGAGTAATGATCGGGAAATATAAGGAGAAACCATATCTTTCTAGCATTAGATCACAAATATGACTCATAGGCAAATGATCAGGGAAGGAACTATGGAACACGATTGGTCTGGGATCATAGAGCCGGACCCCAGGAGCAGAACAGTCACCTGATCCCAGACCTAGCCCTAGGCTGAGAACAGGGTCTCTGAGCTGACCTCATGATTCAGAAAAGGGAGAACAGGCTCAGCAGAAATTTCAGGGTTATTGCTCTGGCTCCAAGGAGATAATCACAAACTTAACACAGAGCACAAAATAGAAACTTACACATATTCCCATAGGTGCAGAAAGGTGATCTCAGACATCCCACAGGGGAAGAAAGTGGGCAGAAAGGCAGCACTGTTGCTCTGAACCTGAAGAAATTTCCAGCTAGGTGACAGGGTCTGGGGCTTGCTGTTGTTCTTTTTGTGTGTGTTTTTGAAGAGGACCAATGGCATCACTAGGTGTAAATTGGATTTAAGTGAGACAGAGTTGCACAGTTGTAAGCCTGTCTCTCTTCCAGAAGTCCAGTGGCAGGACGAAAGTCTAGATCACTAGCGATGACCCAGGATGCAGTGGATGACTTTGGTGTCTTTGATGACTGGCCAAGCTCTAAGCGTTCCACAGCCCTTGCTCCAGGCACCTTAGCGACTGTTGGAACAAATTATTTTCATCTGCCCATTTCACTGGGGGGGAAGTCTTCACATGCTCATTGTAGAAATCCCCCTAACTCACTGACATGTTACCCTCAACCTGGTTTAGCCCATTTGCTGAGAGGATTTTACCAGGGTGTGGCTGCTGTGCATGCTACAGCTTTTTAGTGCCACAGGTGAGAGAAATGGATGGGGCAGTTCCATCCAGGGCCAAGTCTGTAGCTCTGTTGATCAGACCTAAATCAGGGCAGGACAACTATCAGATCATTCTATTGATTGGACTACATAGGCTCACTGAGAATTTGCAGCATCTTTACCAGAGATACCCTTGTGATCCATGAAGAACACAGAATGTATTACCCAGAGAACATAGTGGCAGGATACCAAATATGACAGACCAAGACATTGCAAGGCCATGTTAGTTCCAACATAAGTGCACAGTACCTAACTCTAATACATTAACTCAGTCCAGGAAATGAAGCTGTGAAAATGAGTGAACAAACAAGCAAAAAGACAAAGAGCCATTATGATTTCAAGATACCCAAGGCAAAAACCCAAAAGAAAATAATTACAAAATACCTATAAGGGAAGCATGGAAGGGACACACAGCTTACTCACAAGATCAATTAGAATCAAAGGAAAAATGAAGCAAGAGGTATTTGGGTAATTTTAAGAGACGAAAATGTTATGATAAGTGAAATGAGTGTTAGTGAAAAACAAACAAAACAAAACAAAAAAAAACTGCTCAGACACATCAGAACAAGAAGACAATGAAATAGAAAAAAAATCCACTTATCACCTTGTGACAGAACCTCTAAAATGAAAACTTTCAGAAACATCGTAAACAAAACCCAGAACATCTAGATTAAAGTGGTCAGAATGAAAGCGTTCAAATGCTGAGAAACTACAGTCTGGATCACACAAAATTGGACAGCTACTCCTCTAAATTAGTGGAGAATATGAAATATCTGAAATCCCAAGAGACAAAAGCTAGAGTCTATAGTGTGGTAGTGAGATCTCTGGGTCAGTAGGTATGAGTATTTTAGTCATTTTCTTAGTGTAATTTCAAATTGCTTTCCAGAATGATTGGACCAAAGCATAGATCTACTATCTTCTCACAACTCCTCCAGGATTTATCATTCCCATCTTTGTCATCTTTGCCAATTCACTATGTAGGAGGCAAAACTTCAGAGTTATTTTAATTTATATTCTTTTTATTATTAGTGATATGGAACATTTTTTCATATAGTCATTAATAGATTTTAATTCCTCTTGAAAAAATGTTCTTATCTTTTGGTTGCTCATCTATTACAGAATTTCATAGAATCCACTATCATTCCAAATGGCTTTCCCAAAATTCATAGAATTTAGAGAAGTCGCCAATGTAAGATGACCTCAAATGCAAGTTAGGGAAACCACACTTTTCAAAGAAAACAGGACCTATAGTGACCATTGTGTGTTGTTTAATGTGTATGTCTGTGTGTGTATGTGTATCAGATAGCATGTTTACAAAATTGTTTGGAAGTCTTTTTATACCACATTTAAAGCTCCTTACTCAATAAGGTTCTATTCTTTAGGCGCTATACCCAATACCCAGATCTAGTTACCCCAGGAAAATCCTCTTCTGAAGTTACTCTGCTTGGGGATGACTGACTTTGGATTCAGAAAAGATATGCCAACATAGTATGATCTCTGCCATATTCTAACGATATAGAAAGATTTGGAATATATGTTCGGGGAAAAACCAAAAACATTGCTGTATAAGAACCAGGATAAGTGAGTGTAGAGAGAATCATCTTTACAAGTTGCCCATGAGCAGTTGATTTTTTGCGGGGGGGCGCTACAGGGTACAGGGTCACTACATTTAATGAAGACTGTTACTAAGGCATAGAGGGACTTGGAACATGTGTCAGTGGAAAGAATTTCTACATTGCTCATCAACCCAAGATTCTCAAAATGTTGTAGTAATTACAATAAACATGCAATGAAGCTAAGAGGCATTTATGAAATACTGTGTGCCATGCACCGTGCTGAGAACACAAATTCAAGCAGAAAGACTATCTCTATCATCAGAGGAAGACAACACATAAAAGGATGCTGCAAAAAACAGGGGGTGAGGGTAGGAAGGGAGAGGTGCAACACTTTGGGAGCATGATGGAAAAGTCAATAGTGTAGTCTGGTGAGAAATGAGAAGACAGCTGGGCTGGAAGCCCTCCCTAAATGGAAGTTCTGAGAGGAACCATCCAGTCAACCAGTCCTAATTTCCAGGGGCCTCAGAAAAAACTGGATGTATAAACAGGAGTTGAAGTTGATGAAAGATGATCTGAACTCAACTGGCCTCCTGCAGGTCTTGTTCTATCAATCATTTTCCCTCCCTTGCACCGACCATCTCTTGCTCTTCATAGATTCCCTCCCCTTCCCTAGAAAGATTCCAAGTCTTCCCTCATCCAAAAATAGTATGTCCTACTGCAGGCTTGACTTATCCCATTTCTCTCCTCTTAATTACTCCTAAAATTCTAGGAAGTGAATTTTATATTCTGTATGCCTGTGTTTCTTCACCATTCACTTCTTAAACCCTTTCAATCCTGTTTTCATTGTTACCACATTACTTCAAGTGGTCTCTCAGAGATCAGTGATCTCATTGCCAAGTCAAATGAGCTTTGCTTTGTCTTTGTCCTCACCTATCTGAATATTTCATACTGGTGGCATTTCTATTCTTTCCATTTTATCCACCCTGATTTCCATAACATCTTCTTTCATTGACTTATTCTATCTCTCTGACCTTTCCTCTGTCTCCTTCACTGGTACTACTTTCTCCCTCCCACCCTGTAACCATAAACATTAACAAAGGCCCTGTCCTGAGCCCTCAATGAGCCTGACAGTTTGTCAGTCAATCAACAGACATTTTAAGGACTTATTATATACAAGGCACTGTTGATTCAAAGGAAAAAATAGGGAGTATACTTTCTGATAGAGAAGCAAAATATAAACAACTACATATATACACAGATGTAGATGTATATAGATGGATATATGTAAAAATATGTATGTATGTATATACATATATACACCCAAGAGTGTTGTTGTTCAGCTGTTCCCACTTTTTCTGACTCTTTGTGACCCCATTTAAGAGTGGTTTGTCGTTTTCTTCTCCAGTTCCTTTTACAGATGAGGCAATTGAGGCAAGCAGGGTTAATTGACTTGCCCAGGGTCACACAAGTAGTAGGTGTCTGAGACTGGATTTGAACTTCCTGATGCACTGTACCACTTAACTGCTCATATCTCAAAGTAGATGAAGGTCATCTGAAAAGGGAAGACATTAACAAATGGAAGGATTGGGAAAGGCCTCCTGAAGATGGTGGAGGAATTTTAGATAAATCCTGAAAGAAGCCAGGGAAACCAAAAGAATAGGGAAGGGGGGAAAACATTCCAGACACAGGAGACAAGCATTACAAAATCCTAGATGGGAGATGGAATGTCACAGGTGAATAATTGTGGGCAGACCGGTGTGTATGATCAAGGAGTATGTGGAAAGAGAGTAAAAATGAAAGAAGACTGGAGATATAGGAAGCAAACAAGTTTTGAACTTTAAATAGCTAACAGAGCACTTTATTTTTGATCTGGATATAATAAGGTGCCACTGGAACTTCTTCAGTGGGCATGGGAAGGGGACTGGGGAAGCATCTTCAGGCCTTTGCTTTAGAAAAAATCCCCTTGGCAGCTGAGTGGAGGATGGAATGGAGTGAGTAGAGGCTGCAGGTATGGAGGCCTGTTAGGAGGCTGTTGAGGGACTCTAAGTGATGAAGGCTTGAACTAGGGTTACAGGGGGAAGGGGATGTATACCAGTATAAGGGTGGGATGATTGATATCCTCAACCCCAGCCCACTTGAAATGAGAAAGGCTTGGCCTCAGTAGATAGACCTGGGAATCCCCTCCAGAGAAATGATAATCGAACTCATGGCTGCTGCTAATAAGATCACCAAGTGAGACAGTAAAAAGGAAAACAAGATGAAGGGACCCCAGAACAGAGCCTTGGGGGTGTGTTTTGCAAGTAACTGTAATAGAAAAAATAGAATTATTTATATTGGGATCAAGAGGAAGAGAAAAGAAAGGACCACTTTAGGGGATAGAGAGAATGATGATGGTATACCATGACTGAGATCAGCAGAACAATCAATGCTAAATTTTGCTCTCATATAACATTTTCTACTAAAAATAATCTTCATCCTTGTGAGTATGGAACAAAATAATTAATAAGAATGTGAAACCCAAGACAAATGGGATGATATAAAACTAATGAACTTGTCCTCACTCATAACAGCAGGCCAAGATAAACTGCATTCTGGGGCCTGAAAGAACATGCAGATGCAGTTGCTAAACCACAACGAGCAATCTTTGAACCTTCGTGAACCACAGAGGAGGCATTGCAGGATGGGAGTCAGGCAGATGGGCATTGTAACAGTTTTAATGAAAGGGAAGATCTGTGAACCCGGGACAAGCTGATCAAGAGGAAGCCATGTCAGAGTCACACTTTTTTCTTTATTAGACTGGTGATATATCAGAAGAACGCCCTAACACGGTATACCTGGATTTTAGCACTTCCTACTCAGTCTCTCATAACATACTTGTGGATGAGATGGAGAGGCCTGGATTAAATCAGCGATGTCAAACTCATATAGGAACAGGGGCCATTAAACCATATGTAAGGATCCCAGCAAGCTACCTGTTGACCCAGAAAACCACATTATTAACATTATATATGTTCTATAGCAGTTTTATTTCATTTATTAAATATTTCTCAGTTACATTTTAATCTGGTTTGGGCACCAGGGGTGTTGTGAGCCACATGTGGCCTGTGACACCTTTGGATTAAATAACAGTACGATTAGGAGGAATTTAAGATAGTCGAGTGATGAAACTCAAAGATTTGTGATTAATGGATCAAAGTCAATCTGGAGGGATAGGTCGCATCCCAGATCTTAGGCAGTAGTCCTATATTGTTCGCTGTGTGCATTAATGACTTGGGTGACAGCAGAGATAATATGTTTATCCAATTTGTGGAGAATATGATGTTAGGAGGACTAGCTAGTATGTTTTTTATATAATCAAGATACAAAAGAACTCAATAATACAGTACTTTGGATTGAATCTCAGAAGGTTACATTTATTAGAGATAAAATGATATCCTGCATTATTGGGAGAGGGAGAAGAGTGTCTAGAGAGCAAAGCAGGTGATATTTAGTTCCATAGTGCTGTACCCTAGAAAGACACATATGTCTGGAATTTTGAGTTCTGTTCTAGGTGCCACATTCTAGAGCATCTAGAACCAACAACTTCTAATCATTTTGAAGAGCTGGAGAGGGTGCAGAGAAGTATAGCAGTGTGGTTAAGTGGCTTGTGGCCATGACATATGGGAATTGATTGAAAAAATTGAGAATACTCAGCCTGAAGAAGCAAAGCCTTAAAACATGTTAATTGACTTCATGTATGTTAAAGAAAATCAAGTTCAAGAGAGATTCTGATTGGTTTGCTTGGTTCCAGAAAGCAACACTAGCAACAGGCAGAACGGGAAATAAGTGGAGAAGTATATTTCAGGCAGTTAGATGGTACAGCAGGTAGAACTCTGGGCCTAGGGAAAGGAAGATATGAGTTTAAATCCGACCTTAGAAAATTATTAGCTGACCTTGGTCAAGTCACTTAACCTCTGTTTGCTTCAAACAATAACATGGGTATTTCAATTGTACCTACCCTCCAGGGTTATATTGTAAGGATCAAACGATATGATATTTGTAAAGTGGTTAGCACATAGTAGGTGCTTAATAAATGCTTATTTGTTTCCTTCCTAATACAAGGGTGGAAAAAACTTCCTAATAGCTGTCCAAAAGTATAACAGGCAATTTGGGGATGCAGAAAATTCTTCATTTGAATAATCAACAACAGCAACCACTTATTAAGCACCTACCATGTCCAAAGATTGAGAAGGGTATTAAATGCTAAACAGAAGTATTTACATTTTATCTTACTGATCATTATTTTTTCTTTTCAGCAATATTCTTCTCAGCAATATTGTAGAGGAGATTGTTTTTCATATACAGGTTGGCCTGATATTTTCTGATTCTATGCAAGATACAAATTTCTATGAGAATCACAGGCCGGGCCAGTGCATGATGGACCACAAAGTTCTGAAGTCAGAAGATCCAGTTTCATATCCTACCTCTGACAGTTATGAACTGGATGACCTTGGATAAGTCTCTTAACCTCATCTATAAAATGAGAGCGTTGGACCTGATGGCCCGTGTGGTCCCTCAAAATATATGATACTTCTTGCTTAGGTGTGGGGAGAGTTTTATCAAGGTTTAGAGTTGGCAGGGATCTTGACAATCACTTGGACCATCTCTTTCCTTTTATACATGAAGAGACAGAGGCTCCAGAAAAGCAAAGTCTCCGTGGTATTGATTGGCAGTTTTCGGATTTGAACCCAGGTCCTCTGACTCTAAATTCAGTGCTCTTTCCCCTCCCCCATGCAGCCTTCTAGGTTTCATGTTGTAAAGTGCTCAGCCCACTGCCTAGCACACAGTAAGTGCTTATTAAGTGCTTATTTGTTGCCTTTCTAACATAAGGGGAAAATCTTCCTAATAACTGTCTAAATGTGTAACATAAGGCAAATACATTTTTAATTCAATCTTCAAACAGTAATTTAATCTTCAGCAATAAGGCTTGGATTATGAGCAGACCCACTATCCTCTGGTTAAATAATACTCAGGCATTTAGAGGAGGAGGCTTTACCTCACTCTCTAGGTACCCTCTCAAAGCACAAGTCATGTACAAACGTTAGCATTCTTTTGTCCTAAGGAGACACCTTGCCTCTGAGTAGTTCGAGGCATCCTCTGAACATAAAACATTGCTATTGCAAGTTTCTGTTTGCATTGAGGAGGCTCCCTCTACTCCTTTGCCACTGCCCATTATTAGCTCGCTGGAGGAGGTGTGCCTGATGGTGTGTAGGAGGCCGCCTTCTAGCAGGGGGGCTCTGGGAGGATCCCTGCCACTGAGCGAGATGCTTTGTGTCTTTCCCTTTGTTCCACATCCTCATAAAAACTAGAGAAAAAGCCCTTCAGTCATTCTCCAAGACATTCTCATCACATGTGTTTGAAGCTTGTGTTAAAGCATTAATTTGCCGAGACAATAAACTGTCATTTTCCTCGTAGCGATTCTGAAGCACTATTCACTTTTAATAATCCAAACAGGGTTAAATACGCTGGGAATCTTTTGTCCTCTGCAACAAATGATTTGTGTTTCAGGGGGTAGTGTGTGTGCAGTGCCAAATGAGCAGGTAAATTGGTTTCCTGCTTTCTTGTAAAAGCCTCCCCCACCTTTTATGGGTGTGAATCTCAGTAACAGGTAACAATCAGCCTTCCCCAGCCCCCTTCTTTATGGAGCAGCACATATTAGAAGCTATTTCACACATTTTTAACTTGGTATACTTTCAGGCATAGTTTAGGGTGCTGTGCAAATAAAACCCAAGCACATATTAGGGAAAACCATTTGACGCTTTCAGAATATTATATTCTCTCTGGAAGTTCCCTGAGAGTCGATAGGGAGGAACAGGTTAATACTTGCATAATTGATTGAAAATTGCTGCTAATTGGCTTGAGGTTTAAATGAGCAAGTGAAGCCTGACAGCTGGGATAGTCTAAGAGGCTGCGTAGGAACTTAATACATGGAAATATAATTTACCTTTATGTGATGATGTTTATTCTCTGAAAATTAGTTTGAAATTGAATAAATCGTTTCTCCCATCCTCAACTAAAATAAACAACGGTGCTTAAGCTCATGATTTGAGTACGTGGGCCTTGTGGGACAATGTTTGTCTGTTTTATGCGAAGCTTCCTCCAAGCTTCCTCAGGGATGGCTGGTCTGGAGAAGCTGAGCCAGGGGCCCTAAGAGAGGTTAGAAGAAATTGTCTGACATCCAGGAAGGTGGCTACTTTTCATACATCAAGGTTCTTTGAGCTGAATTTGTGTAATGAGTGCACTGGAAATTGGAAGATGAGATTAAAGTGGTGTTTGTCATGTACTGAGATTTCAGAAATGCTTATCAGCCCTTCGCAGCTGAACACAGCTTAGATTAAAAATGATCTGACAGAAAGGGAGGCTGACTGCAAATGTGGGGCTTTACATCCAAGCTAATTACAAAGTGCATATTAAACATGAGGCCTGTGATGAGAGCAGCTGCAAAGGTCTTTATCTATATTAAGAGACTGTCCACCTACATAATAAGAATAATTATCAAGGAGTGAATTCTTAAAAGAAATGACATATAATAGCACATTATACAATTTCCTCTAATTTTATAGGTCTATTTCACAAGTCCCAATAAGGTGTGACTGTCTTCTGTCTGGAGCCAGGTGACACATCAGATTAAAGAAAAGGCTCATTCATTTAAGCATCTTTTGTGCTCACTCCTATTTGGTGGCCCTGAAAAGTGTCAGACACCAAACCCTGGAGGGACTGAAATCTGTGCTGTGAACTGATAGGAAAGCAACGGAAATGTTTTAATTCAGCAGAATTCAATTCGCCACTCATTTATGATATACCTACTGTATACAAGGCACTGTGCTTATCTGGAGTTGAGAAAGTCTTTAAAGAGTTCATAGTCTAATAGTAGAAATAGTAAGACATGCATATAAATAAGTATGATATAAAAGATCATAATGAGAGTAACGAGGGAGGTCCAGATAATATACTATATGAAATTGGAGAAGAGGCAAATCACCTTCAGCATGGGGTGAAGTTCAGAAAAGACTTCCGCAAGGAAGTTGTTACTGAGTTAGACCTTGAGGGCAAAGGGTTTTCACTGAAATTTAATTTTAATAGAGATATGGAGGGAGTGCATTGCAGGTATGTCAAATGATCTATGTGGAGCAGGTAGAAAATAAAACGTCAAGTTCAAGGAGCAGCTACTAGTTCCATCTCACAAGGAATAAAAATAGCACATAGCTAGCTAGCATTTTTATAGCACCCGCTTTGTGCCAGGCTCTATGCTAAACGATTTACAAGTATTATCTAATTTGATCCTCCAACAACTTGAGGAGGTAAGTACTACCATTACCATTTTATGACCGAGAAAACTGAGGCGAACAGAGGTTAAACAACCTGCCCATGGTCATAAAGCTAGCAATATTGGATTGGAACTCAGGGCTTCCTGACTCCAGGCCCAGTGCTCTATCTACTGAGCCACCTAGCTACCTGAACTAGAAACAATATTTAGTGAAACAAGGTTGCAGAGATACATTGTAGCCCTATTGGAGCTGCCTAAAATGCTAGGCTGAAAAATTTGCCTTTGGGAACAGGAAAAGTAACATAATTGTGCCTGTGCAAAAAGGAAGATCATTTTGGCAGTTGTGTGAAGAATGACTTGGGATGTGGTTGGGAGATCAGTTAGAAAGAAATCTATTATATTAATCCAAGCAAGAGATAATGAGGACCTGAATAAGGTGGTGTCAGCATAAATAGAAAGGAAGAGTGGATACAAAAGATACTGCCAAGGTAGAATAGACAGGATTTGGCAATTAATTAAATGTGTGGGGTAAGGAAGAAGGAGTCAAACATGATACCCAGATTTTGAGCTTGGGTAACTGCCAGGATGGTGGTGCCATTGATAGAAACAGGAAATTTGGGAGGAGATGTCAGTTTTGGGGATAAGCTGATGAACCTGCTTTGGCGTATAGTGAATTTAGAATGCTGTCAGGATATCCATGTTTCTGATGTAGAAACAGAATGAGTGAATGACAGATTAGAGAGGTAGGAAAGAAAAGAAAAGCTACTGTTCAGTGCTAAAAGCCACTTCTCATGGTCTAACCCTCTCGAACGGAGCTAAAGTAGCCATGGCAAATGATTGGCTATGTTGTTCCCTAAGGATGAGGAATGGAAGTCAGACAATGTACTTTAAATCTTTTAACCTTTAAATCATTTAAAAATCACCCTTGCCATTTACTTCCTTTTATTATGTTCATTTTAAATATCATACAAAATCTAGTAAAAAATTATACGAATTCAATAATTTATACAATCTTTCACTTTCTTCTCTATATCAATAACTCCAATTTTTTAACCTCTGCTCATGGATTTTGCTTGTTCTTCTCTAAGTCCTTTCAAACTTTGCCTCAAACTTAATCTGTTAGACCATTTTCCAGTTTTATTTGTTATTCCCTTTCATTTTGTATTAAAAGAAAAAAAAGAACAAAAGACAGAAAGTTTCAGTTTGTAGGCAATAGTCTTCTAGCAATGAGCCAAAGGTTCCCAGACAAGTCTTTACAGAATTCTTTGAGAGCTTTAAGAACAGACCAAATCATCTCAATTAGGTTGCCCTTGACTCAAAGGGATTGATATGATCCCTTCCATGAATTCTTGCTTCTATCCCACCCCTCCCCCCATCCCTACTTCACTTTATTGAAGCCAC
Source organism: Trichosurus vulpecula (assembly GCF_011100635.1). Taxonomy (NCBI): domain Eukaryota; kingdom Metazoa; phylum Chordata; class Mammalia; order Diprotodontia; family Phalangeridae; genus Trichosurus; species Trichosurus vulpecula. Next base: position 199,215,166 of record NC_050574.1, on the reverse strand, counting down.
TTTCTCAAAGGTCATCTCTTCTTTGTCTTCATTCCGTAAGACTTGTAGCATTTCACACTATTAACTATCTTTTTACCCTCTCAGCTTCTGAGACACCACCTGGCTTCTCACTGCTCTATTATTTTTCTTTCCATGCCTTCTCGCATTCTTCCTTAGCCCTTTTGTTGTACTATTCCCTAAGACTATATTGTCAGCCCTATTCTCTTCCCCTCATAGTTTTTTTCCCCTTTGGTAATCTAATCCACTCCCAGGTCTTCAACTATCTATCACCTTTGCTCTGAGGAAACAACATAATATGGTAGAAAGATTGCCAGAGTAGGGAGTCAGAAGACCCACCTAGTTTAAAATCAGGCTCTATTATTTACTATATGACATTGGGCAAGTTCCTTAATTTTCTCTGGGTCATAGTTTCCTCAACCTGCAAAATTATGGGATTGGTTTAAATGATCTCTAAAATCCCTTTCAGCAATTTTGAAACTTTGAAATCCTGATTCCAACAATTGGCCTCTGTCCTGAGCCCCAGAAATATATTTCTGACTGCTTCTTGCACATCTCTTGCTGGATGTCTTAGTGGCACTCAAATTCATCATATCCATAACAGGTCTTCTCACCTCTGCCCTAAATCCAGCTCCTTCTGACTTTGCTATTTCTGTCAGTGGTATTGTCTATGACTTTTCCCTTTCCCTCATTTCCTGTTAATTTTCCCTTTTTACTCTGGCTGCAACCAACTCATCACTACCTACCTTGACTACTGCAGCAGCTTTCTTAATGAACTCCCCCACTTCCATCATCGTCTTCCTCCAATCTGTCTTTCACACTGCAACAAGATAAATCATCCATACTCATAAATCTGTTTGTTTCTTTTTTTCCTGTTAAAATATTGTATTGATACTTTCTCCCCTTTTATATAAGACTGGCACTTCCTAATGATTTTGCCACCAAAGAGAAGCCTCTTTTTAACAAATAATTTGAACCAAATGAAACAAATTGACCCATTAGTTTCCTTCAGTTGATAGTGGCCTTTTTCCTCCGAGGACCTCACAAAGCACATTACTTGTATCTCTTACATATTTATCTCTCTCCTAGAAATAGCATGTAATAGTAGATAGAAAACTGTCCTCCACATCAGGAAGAATGCCTCTGATGCATACTGTCTGCATGATCTTGGGTAGGTCACTTAACTTTTCAATGTTCTAAACAATTTTCTGACCAAGACTTGTAGAGAAGATTCTTCTCTGCATTGATAGAGGGAGTTTCCACACACAAGAGTTCTTTGTACCAATGAAATCTCAGATATAGCCACTATCATCCTATTTTGTCTTAGAGTTTTTTGTGTATGTCATACCACACTCCCTAACCCCAAACACTTGACTTTAAGCTCCTGTGGACATGAACTACATGTTATCTAAACACTGTATATTGCCCTTTGCCTAGCATAATGTTTTACATACAATAGGTATTTGATAACGTATTTGTCAAAGTCCATTGAATTAGATTTCTCTACTTTAAAATAATCTTCATATAAATTTATAGGAAACATTTCACTTCATTTTCTTGATAACTGTAATTTAAAGGTCTTAAGTCTTGTTTTAAAGAATAATTTGATAAAAGTAGGTTGGGGTGAATTTGTGATACCTCATTGTCCTCAAGATTGAAATCATGACAATTGCAAAGCACTCATAATGAAAAATGCTATGCACACTTAGAGAGAGAAGTGATGAACTTGGAGTACAGATTAAAGCATATTTTTAACTTTCTTTTTCTTTTTTTTAAACATTTCTAATATGGAAATAAGTTTTACATGACTTCACATCTACAATGGGTATAATATTGCCTGCTTTCTCAATCAGTAGAGGAGGGGCCAAAAGGGAGAGAATTTAGAACTACAAATTAAAAAAAAAAGATTAAAGTCATGAAAAAAAATTTAAATGAGGGCATTCCCTAATAGAAGGAAAGGCCCAATGGTGGTTGGATAACAATAAAATAGTGATAATAATAATAATATTTATATAGCACCCATTATATGCCAGGTACCATTCTAAGTGCTTTACATATTATCTCCTTTCATCTTCAAAATGCTGGGAAATCGGTGATATCATATCCCAATTTTACAGTTGAAGAAATTGAGGCAAACAGTGGTTAAGCGATTTGCCCAAGGCCAGCCAGCTTTTAAGTGTCTGAGGCCTGATTTGAACTCAGGGTCTTCTTGATTTTAGGGCCAGTGTCCTGTTCACTGCACCACTTAGATGCCTATACAATATACAAGCTAAGGATAAAATGATTTTACTCAAGGTCACAAATTAATGGTGAAGCCAGGACTAAAACCAGTTCTTCTGTGTCTCAAACCAGTGCTTTTTCCCATTCATGGCCTTTGCCTTTGGAAAACACAGGGATCCCTATTGTCCTTAGGGGAGCCAAAGAACCCATCAGTATGTGCTTCTGAAAACAGCATTGACTGCATCCAGGCTTTCTTTTCAACTGTGGTGTATGTTGGTATCCTTTTTCATTTGACATTCTTCATTACAATTAGTCTTCATAAGGGCGGAAAGGGATTTACTGGAATTCTGAGCTTCTTGAAACCACAGCTGCCCACTTACTTTGTGCCACTCTAATTAAAATTCATCATTCCCTCACATCTCTCCTCCCCATACCCAACAATATTTTGCCCCCTATGATTTCATGCAAGTATAGAACTTCCAATGAGGATATTTCCTTTGCCAATGCAGACCAGTCTCCATTCTGTTACTTACCATCTTAAAGGGTCATCTGAGATATTGAAAAGTTAAAGGACTTTCCCAGGGTCCCACACCCTGGTTTTGTGTCTATAATGCCAATTTTCTGTCCTTTGCAACATACTGCCTTTCTGCCCTGACCCCAGCCCCAACCATAAATAAACTGAAAATAAACTGTTCTAAAGTCTCCTGGGGTGGTGACCTCATGACCTCAATGACTAGACCTGTGTTCAGGTGTCAAGTCCCTCCATACAGATATTGTCAAAAGCTTAGCATAGTGCCTAGCACATAGTAGGTCCTTGACACATGTTAATTAACTGGCTGTCTGTGTGACCCTGGGAATGTGTGACCTGTCAGTGGTCCAGGCAGCTCTCCAAGACATTAAGTTGCAGAGGTGGTGTTGACTTGCCCCTAATTTGAGAAGTTTCCTCACTGAGAGTTCCCTACCAGGAAGAAAACACAGATACAGTCCCCCTCAGAAAAGACACCTTGACTACTCTCTTTACACAAAGAAAATTCCCAGTTGTCCAGCAAAATCGATAATGGGATCTTCTATGACTATTGTGGCTGACTTGTAGTTATCTTACTTGCATTATTGATTTTCAAAGAATTCCTGAATGTTAAAAGCATATTGAAATTAATATTATTTTATTATTATATTTTAATTATCATTATTATTTATATTATTATGTATTTATTATTAATATTATTATAATTTGCTTCAAGATTTCATGATTCCTCAGAGTTGTCATCATGTTTATCAGTATTCACTGGAAAAAAATAACCTATGAGGAAAGGAAGGAAACAAACAAGTCTTTACTATAGTACTTACTGTGTGCTGGGCACACTGTATGCCAGGTACACTGTGTACCAAGTGCTTTACAAATATTATATCTCATTTGAACCTTAAAACAGCTTTGAGGAAACTGAGATAGGCAGAGGTTAAAGTGGCTTGTCCAGGATAGTATGACTGATTTAAACTCAGATCTTCTTGATTCCAGAACCAGCACTCTCTTCACTGTGCCACCTTGCTGCCTCTGTGTGGGGAAAAAATCTTTCCACGTTTATAATTGTGTTTTGGATTAATGGACATTTACCTTAATAGATTGCCTAAAATGGAATTTTATGTGGATTTAATTGTGGAATTTAATTCCACAAAATTAAGTGGGGGATGTTAAAAGGGAGTAAGGAAGTATAGTGTAAAGAGCCTTGGATTCAGCATCCAGAGATCTAGTTTATAGTCCTAATTCCACCACTAATTTGGACTATAATTTTTTGGACCTAATTTTGAGGTTTATGTATGCGTTGCCAGAGCTAGCTCAGTGTTTAGGAGGCTCCGAAGGAAAGTATGAGAGAGAAGAGGTTTTAGACTGACTACCAAACTGAAGGTCTACAGAGCTATGGTGCTAACTTCATTGTTGTATGTCTGTGATACCCGGGCAATCTACCAGCACCATGCCAGGAAACTGAATCATTTCCATTTGAATTGTCTTAGGAATATTCTGAAGATTTCCTGGCAGGATAAGGTACCAGATACTGAGGTCCTTTCTTGAATTATACTGCCAACATTCAAACTCTACCGCAGAGAGAACAGTTCTAATGGGCTGGCCATGTTGTTCGAACGCAAAACATACCCTTGCCAAATAGACTATTTTATGGAGAATTCACACAGAGTAAGTGTTCACATGGTGGTCAGAAGAAAAGTAATACAAGGACACTCTCAAGGTCTCTCTTAAGAACTTTGGAATCGATTGTGTGAAGTGGGAGACACTAGCACAGTACAGCTCAGCATGGTGTGCCCACATCAGAGAAGGTGCTGTGATCTATGAGCAAAGTAAAATTAAAGTAGCTCAAAAGAAATGCCAGGATATGCAAATTTAGAGAATCCACCCCAAATATTCACATGGATTATTTGTGCCCAACCTGTGATAGAACATTCCAAGCTCATATTGGTCTTGAATCTAGCACAGCGATTTCATTTTAGTCCTCTTTGAGAACAAAGGACAATAACCAATCAACCACCACTAATTTTCTTGCACTCAGTTTCATTGTATGTAAAATAAGGGCATTGGGCTAGAACTCCATGTTCTTTCTAATCAAGCATCTTATGGTTCTAATTCATAGAATCATAGAACTTCAGAGCTAGAAGGGGCCATAATTCTAAGTTTATCTACTACAACACCTATCCCTTCCACAACATTTCTAGGGGATCATTCAGCCTCTGCCTGAAGCCTTTTGGGATCCCAAAGCAATTCATTTTACTTTTGGACTGTTCTTATTGTTCAGAAACTTTCCTCATACCAAGTCTGAATTTGCATCTCTGAAATTTTCGTCTATTAATCCTATTTCTGTCTTCTGGGGCCTAGCAGAACCAGTGTAATACCTCTTCCACAAGATGACTATTTGCCTAAAGTGGGGGTGTCTGGAATTAAATTCAGTATATCAAATGTGGCCTGAGTAAGGAAGGTACCAGAGAATGACAGCACCTTTATTCTATATACTATGTTTTTTTTTTTTATTAATGCAGCCTAACATTGCATTAGCATTTTGACTGTGATATCATACCACTGATTCATGGAACTTGGACTGCTGCTAAACCTGCCTTGGCCTTTTCCATATGATGCTATTGTCTAGCCCTGCCTGAACACAGTTAACAGTTATAAAGCCAACAAAGGAAATTGTACTCAATCATCGCAACTTCACAGTGGCCATTCGATATTTAAAATATTTTACTAAGGGACTGACAGTTTTGTCTTAGACAATCTGTTCATAGACAATACATACTCTATGTATTCCTGAACTTATAGAATGTATCTTCCAGCTGCAGAAAAATCTAAAAAGCCTGCTGTTTCCCAGTTTATTTCATGTATATAATTCAAAATAATCTCAGGATAGTCTTCAGAGCAGTGCTTATTTCTATGTAACAATTCTTAAAACTTGTACAGTGGCTTTGTAGTGGTGAATATTAATGAGAGCTTGTGACTAACAAATGGGATCTGGAAAAGAGTTTTCATAAAATAACAATTTAAAGATCTCTTCTGTAATGAAAGGTCCCAGGCTGTGAAGAGTTCCCTACATGTTTGCAGAAGGAGCTGTTAAAAATGTCACCTAATATAAACCAAAAGACCAGCTAGGAGGAAGGGAACATGGTAATTAGGGCATTAATCAGTATAAAATGTGAGTTGGGATGCCCCCATCCCTTTAAAATAATTTCAAACCTTTATGGAAAAACATGACGCATGCAGGAACTATGGAAGAGAGGCAACTGACCATAGAAAATGTCTTCTTTGGGGTCCTACCAGGTGCTCGCATCACACTCCTGAAATTAATCCTATTTCTTTGTAAGACCAATTTAATGCATCATTGCTTCTAATTGTGTGGTTAAAATACACTCCTCTGAACATTTAGCCTAAGATGTAAATAAATGTTACCATTCACACATCTAATTAATTTCCACCAGAAAATTCATGGCGATATTATACCATATGGACTTATCTTCATTATTTGTAATGGAGCCCTTTAAAAGAAAATTATCCCAGGAACATAGCACTTGGGGCAATGTATGGTATTACAGCTGGAAAAAAATGTTGCCTTGTAATGGAATTTTGGGAAACATTGAATAGATTTTGTAATTCAGGCATCACTTTCTTTAATTACAGGAAACCGCAAGATGTTGCATTTTATAGACAATCTCTAGAAATTTTGTTATTCAACCTAGTTATATCGGTCATTGTAAACTTGTATTAGCTTTTATATGCTTCTGGTATTTCTTTTACTGGAATAAAAATCAATTTTAAAATTTTATCTTTTTTTTTTCTTTTAGCTCTTCAAAATTATTCTTTTACCACATCTTAGGAGGAGCTTGTCTCTGTATTGCGGAGTTACCCAACAGAAAATTAAGGACCTAAAGAGTATGTGAAGAATTGGGTAAATTTTTTAAGGATACATATAATTTAGAATTTTTTTAGGTCCAAGCCTTAAATGTAGAATTTGAATATCTTCCATGGACAGAATGCTGAAAATTTGAAAGAAGAAACAATTCTATTGTGTACATGCAAGTCACTGGAAATTGTACAATTGTGTCTCACTGGAAAACTGGTGATTCCAAGGAAGCTTGTTTTAGGCAGGTTTCTATTGAATGTTTTGGAGGACTATCATTTAATTCAAATTGAATTGTGAAGCATTTTCTTTTAATGTAGCCTATTGCCTGGAAAATCCTCTTCACATAGCACTTTGTCTCCACTTCTGGTATATACATATGGTTTGTTTGTGTGGTCTTGAACTGTTTTTTTCTGGTGTACAGAATTCCCAGGGAGAATAATTTTTCTACCAAGACAAACTCTAAACTTCTTTCTCTTCTACAAATTGTATTAGAGATTTTGCCTAGGGTGACTTGCCTAGTATGACACAGCCTGTAAGTGTTAGAGGCAGGACTTGAACCCAGGTCTTCTTGACACTGAGGCCAGCTCTCATGTGTCCTAATCCCCTACTAGATACTAAGTTTCATGAAGACAGCAATTGAATCCTGTATAAACGTGGTATTTCTCTAAGATCCTTGGACGATGTTCTATATACAGTAGGGACTCAATAAATATTTTTGAATTTTTTAAAGAAGATATTTGTATTTCATTCTTATCTCAATCCAGTTTTCCATTGTCAGTCACCCAGTCAATGATCATTTATTAAGCACTTATTATGTGCCAGGCACTGTGCTAAGCACCGAGAATACAAAGAAAGGCAAAAACACCATCCCTGCCCTCAAAGAGTTTATGTTCTAATGAAAGAAACAACAACCAAAAATAATTGTACATATAAATTTCATTGTAAACGGGAAGTAATCTCAGGATATAGGTGCCATTCCTGGAGGGGAAGAGGACTGGGAAAGGCCTCCTGGAGAAAGGAAGATCTGATCAAGTCTTGAAAGAAGCCAGGGAAGCTGGTAGGTGACAGTTATCAGGGAAGGCCTACCAAGCATGGTGGATAGCCAGTGACAAAGCATGGAACTGCGAGATAGAGATTCATGTGGGAGATACATCCAAAAGGCCAATGTCACTGGCTCTTAGAGTACCCAGAAGGGAGAAGAACGTAAAACCAGAAAAATAGTGTAAATGTAGGGGTCACTATATTAGGCTGGTGACAGATGAGGTTGATTTTCAAAAGGTCCCAAGTTTATAGTAATTCTGCCTTGGAAATAGAGTTATGAAGCACACGGAACACCAGGACACAAGGAAATGTGAGGACAGAGACAACCACAAAGGTTTATGAGAAATAAAATTTAGATCAGTTTAGATGCAATCTTTAACAGAATAAGGTGACATAATTAAGGAAGGGTACTGAACTGATCATTAATTTATAAAATCTGGGCAAGCATGCCCAGTTCTTTATTAGGGAAGGACCACAACTGGCAGTAAGAAACATGGTGGCAATTACATTTTAATTAGACACAGAAGTTATGAGGGGAAAAGCCCAGAAAGGCAGAGACAAGAAGCAAAAAGTGGTATAAAGAACGACGGTCGTGTGACGACAAGGTGATGAGGACAAGGAATGGGATGGTAAAGGGAGGCAGGCATTGATGTGGAGGGAGAGAGGCAGAGAATATCCCTCACATAATTCTGGATTAGAGTTGGGAGCACTAGGCAGCATGGCCTTGATAAAGATGGAAGAGTCCTCTGGAGGCAGATATTTGAGGTCTCATTTTATAGGGTTTGTTTTGGCAGGGAGGAGAAACAAGCCAACTCTTATCTGAACCACTTCAGGTTCAACTCATTAATAATCCAAATCATCTCAAAGTTATTGGTAAAATCTTCAGTCATTATTCCAAAGTTGTTCGCACCTTTTGGATATTTGGTTTGGATTCTCGGAGGTCTGGGTTTCATTCAGAATTCGCATATTGCAGGACCAGAATCATGACAAGCAGAGCCTAGAAGGTTTCCCCTGATTCTGTGCATATTACCAGGATGTGAATTCTACTTACTATATGATAAAGTTTATAAATTATCCTCCTTTGATCTTTGGGATGGTTTGTGCATGATTTCCAGCTTGCCCTTTGCCATATTATTTCCTGCTAAACTTACTATACTGATTAAAAGGGCAGAGTTGGTCATGGGGACCAGAACAAGATAATTTTCACACAGGTATCTATCTCACCCCTCTGAAATGAGGCAGGGAGTGGGCAGGACTGCCAGGCCCTCACATTTTCCCTCGGTGATCCAGCCACCTGTGCAGTCGCCTGCAATTTCAAATAACAACAGCACAGTCTCATGCCTCCCACTCAATTCTTTAATTTTCACCTCCCGTGTCTTTACGTGGAGTCTTTTGTTTGAGGAAGAAAAAAAAAACTTCAGATGTTGCCACCAGTCACTTCAGTCAGGCTGCCGCTTCCTGTATTGGGGGATGAAGGGAGGGAAGGAAGACCCTGTCCCCTTTTTTTCTTCTCTTCATGTACTCCTCTCTCTTCTCCCTCTCAAGAGATCCTACAATTAGAGTGGGAAAAGCTGGCCTGATCTTGTATTAACTTCTGCTCTTTTCAGGCTGGGCAGAAATGCAGTTCCCACTGTTGAGTCTCCAGTTAACCCAAATCTTATAAAATGGCTTTTATGGCAGAAGGGGCTAGGTGGTGGAGGGTTCAAATGCCAAAAATATACTGAAGATAATAGGGACCCACTGTAGTTTGTTGAGTAAGGCAGTCCAACCTACTGTTTAGGAAAATTACTTTGGGAGCCAAATGGAAGATGAATTGGAGTGAGGCAGGAAGACCATAGAAGGTTATTACAATAGTCCAGGCAGGAGGTGATGAAGGCCTGTGTAATTAATAGTAATAATAACGATGGTAACAAAACCATAGCTAGCACCATATTTCACTGCATAATCATTGCTCCCTGTTTTTTTCAGTCTGGAAATTGGTTTATAATTTTTCGTCATATGATCATTGCATGGCATAATTTTGTTCATCATGCCACTTAAAAGGTATACAGAGCAGCAGTGTATTCATCAGAGGCACGTGGATACGCATTTATCTCTTGAACATTGTGAGCTTGGATCCTAGAATTCTCTGCTCACACCCATTGTCAGTATTCATTTTTAACGTAGGTTCATGACTATTCCGTGCATCCTAATCTTGCACCAAAGACAGTTTAGTAATAAATGATTTTTAAGTAATACCAGTACAATTTTTAAAGCTTCACACTTTTTCACAAAAAAAAAATTTGGTATAAAATCTGCAATGATTATGTGGTGAAGTACGGTATGTAGTACTTTAATGTTTGTAAAGTGCTTTAAAAATAACTCTTTTGTCCTCACAACAACCCTGGGAAGTAGATGCTATTATTATCACAATTTTCTTCATTACAGTTGAAGAAACTGAAGCAAATAGAGATTAAGTGACTTACCCAGGGTCACACAGCTAGGAAGTGTCTAAGGTCAAATTTGAACTCAAGTCCTCCTGATTCTAGGTCCCTCACTCTATCCACTGTTCTACCTAGCTGCCCTATAACTCTTGCATCATGTAACAAACTCTTTGAGTGGAAAGAAGGGGATGAAAGATTTAGTGAAGTCAGAAACGATAAGACCTGGGGACAGATTAAATACATGGGTTGGATTCAAGTAAGGATTTAAAGACGACTCTGAGGTTGCAAGGCTTCATGACTGGGAAAATGATGGTGCCTTTTATAGCAATATTTTTTACATTCAAAAGAAAGGTTCGCATGGGCAAGAGGACAATGATGAGTTCTCTTTTGGACACGATAAATTTCAGATGCCTATAAGACATTGGATTTGGTGCATCCAAAAGGAAACTGGTGAAATCAATTAACTAGTGGGTTGTTTTTGAGTGAGTTTTATAAAAAATTAATATGGCATTTTATTTTTCCCCAATTACATTACAACCATTTAAAAATATTTTTAAAAAGTTTTGAGTTCCAAATTTTGTCCCTCCCTCTCTCTTTCCACGCCCCTCTCCCTGAGACAGTAAGCAATCTGATATAGCTTATCATGTACTTTGTACAAGAAGAATTTGAGAGTTTTTAAGGAGTCAGATTTATAGTAGAAAGACTACCAAAGTATTTTTCACTAATAATAGCTTTGTTTTGAAGTTTATTATTAGATTCTAATCTTCCAAAGGGTAAGATTATGTCATACTTCTTCATATGTCTTAAAACACCCAGTACCTTGCACATTGTAGGTACTAGATGAACATTGACTGAGTTCTTCAAAATAGCTGCATATTCTGCCTTCTTTCTGTTTCCTCCCTTAATCATTTTTTCTGATTCAAATCTTGTATGAGAACTTTCCTTTTATTTATTTATTTTTGTCTGAATCCGTGAATTCATTAATGTAGGGTACTACAACAGGGGGAACTTTCTTGCCAATCAGCAGCTTTCCCATAATTTGAATCTTAGAGAATTATCTAGATCACAGAGAGCTTTGGTGACTGAATCATGGTCACCGAACTAGTATGTGTCAGAGAAAACACTAGCTGACCCCAAAATTGGCCCTTTACCCACTATACCACATGACCTCTCCATAAGCACCACCATGTCTTCTAAGACATAAAAAAATTTCCAACTTGAAACACAACTTTATTTTGCACCCCTTCCCAAAATATACGCTTACTAGAATCGAAGCAGAAATATGTGAGGATCACAATAGTTTGAAGAGTAGCATAATTGTACAGTAACAACCAAATATTCCTCATTGAGAAGAAAATTTTACATGAAATAAAAGTATACGTTATATAATTCATACTCTCTACTAAAACTGAAAAATGTAAAATACCTGCCAAAGAAAACAACTTTAAAAATAATCTATGTCTGAACTCAATTGTCTTATCTACCATTATGCAAATTGTTTAATAGATAAGAAAGTAATGAAGAGACTATTTGTCTAGATTGCATGAAAAGTACCTGTGATATTACTCCAGTTTTCCTTTTTCTTTTTTTTTTTTCCTTAAAATTGGTTGCTGCTTTATGGGTCAAGACCTCTAGCCATTTCAGTTATGAAACCAAAAAGAGCAAATAAATGCCTAGTCTTGCCTTTGTTTATACTCTCCACTCCTTTTAACAACTTTGTGAGGTTGGTGGGGGGCAGGGGAGGCTCATTGTTATTTACCAGCAGCAGACCAGACTAAGTTCCTAACTCTTTCTGGAGGTCTGCCTAGAATGCATCAGCAAGGTTATGAGTTGGGATTGGAGGTGGTACCACAAATGAGTGGTACCTTAACATAGAACACAGCATCGCTGTTCTTTCAGAACAATTTAAATGGAAACTAAGAGTTTTAAAGAACTATAGACAAGACATGGACTGTCCCCCTTAAAAGAACAAACCCTTTCTGGGACTGTGGAGGAATGGGGGAAAGTAAAAGGGGAACAGGGGGGCAGAAAGTCAGAACACAGAAGCTCAAAATTTTTTTCTAACTATAAACAATGAAAAGTGAATATTAGTTTAAAATTTAGAATGTCAGAAAAATCAGAAGGAATTGACTGAAGCTCAACCAGCAGCACCAGGAAGTGGAATATATGAATGATGATAAGATCAAGGCATTGATCCTCTCTGTGTAGATAAGGTAGAGAGGAGTAGGTCATAGGAATTTTCAGCCTTTATAATTGTCCTCCTAATGCTGTAGAGACTAGTTTCCATCTGTCCTCTCTTATGGATATTGGAGAATTCTCCTTACAACAATAAATGGGAAGAGAGATGTCTCTATATCCTACATAGTCTCCTCACACAAACCTCTATAACTGTACTGAAAATCACCAGAATATTGAGTATAGATTTATGTAGTGATAGGGCAAATCCTATAATTTAATTCAGTTCTTTTATTTGTTTACCATAGAACTTACCTTCCACCCTAAATAAGTGAATAATGGAAGAGTAATTAGCCCAAATTATGCCTAGGGAAAATTAAGTATTTGGGGAATAACTGTGGCCCATTACAAGGACTAGAAATGCTACAGAGTGAATAAGGGACCTATAGTAGCACTGGAAAGGATCCTGAGAAGTGGGGCGGGGGGGGGGGGGCGCTGTGAGAGAGAGAGAATAGGAAAGAGAAAGCCAGTCCTCTACAGAGTTTCCATCAAGTTCCTTGGGTATAGGGGTCAGTGGTGGGAGTAGGAAAGATGAGCTATGGAGACATAAACTTTTACTCACCTACAACATGGTGGCACCCTAAGACAATGCCCTCTTTGCCCTATGTAGCTTCTAACTCTGGTGAATGGTTGTTCTCAAGGTTATTCTAAGGTCATCATTCAGCTAAAATTAATATGATTTGATTTCTAGTAGTAGCTGACATTTATATAGCTCATGATGGAGTAGAAAAGGCTTTCTATTCATTATCTCATTTTTTAAAATGTGGTTTTTTTTTAAAATTTTCAGTTCCAAAGTCTCCCTCATTCCATTCTTTCCCTACCCATTAGGAAAACTCATTATCTCATTTGATCCTTATAATAACTGTATAAGATGGGTCCCATTTATAAATGGGGAAATGGAGGTTCGTAGAGCCTGTGTGGTTCATCTAGGATTATCTACCATTGTGGGAGGTGGGGTTCAAATCCGGCTCTTTTCTAACATCAAGTCCAGCAGTCTTTCTAACACCTCACTGTCCTTTCAAAATAGGTGATCCATATTCACTGTGCAGAAGTAGTCACCCCATGGGTTGCTAAGCACCAAGAGGCTAAAATTTCTGGGCAAGCCCATAATACCGGTAAGAAAACAATGATGCCTTCTTGATAATTACAAAGCAATTAAGGCAATTAGTGTGATTCAATGCACAATGTTCTCCAGTATCCACATTGACTGGCAGGAATATTCAAAAACCTAAGCATCAAAAAGACTTCTGAACCACCCCCATCCCCCCAACACAAAAGTCATAGCCAGATCCTCTAGCCAAACAGGACTGTCTGTGCTTCTGGCATCCAGTAACTTTATTACTAATCTTGGCAAAGGAAAATACTTCAGCAAATAGTGGTAGCCTTTGGACTTCATTGTACTGAGGATAATGACTGCTTTCTTTGAGCACTGTGACATCTATTTTTTAATGAATATTGGTAAAGAAATGATTCTACAATGCTTGGATTGCAAAGAGTAACACGATGCCCCAACACTGTCCAAAATCTAAACATTTTAATTGTTCTATTTCAGTTGTTAGAATGTTCAATAGCTCTGAATTAAGAAGACCAGGCTCACCTCCTGCTTCTGGTCTTTTGTGTGATCTCATTTAATTTCAAACCATTTAGCGTCACTGGACCTCAGCTTTCTCCTTAACAAAATGAGAGGTTAGACTAAGCGGCTTCTGAAGTCTGGTCCTCCAATGCAGCTCCACAAGGCATCTGTGCCTTAGCGTATAGACTTAATGGATAAGGAGCAAATGAGTTAACATATGCAAAGCACTTTGCAAACCTTAAAGAATTATGTCAATCCTTTTTTTTTTTAGTATTAAACTAAATTAAAGCTATTTTTCTTCTCATTATCATCATCATCATCACCATAGTTTTATTTTTGTTGTCAGTTTTTGTCTTGTTGTTGGTCATTCTTGAAGAGGACCAATGACATCCGGAGGCTGATGCCTTAGGGTAGAGGTGGCAAATCTGTAGCCTGAAGTCCATATGTGACCCTCTAGATCCTCCACTGTGGCCCTTTGACTGATTCAGTTCCTCAGGTTCCCCACCCCTGCTAGGAAGTTGCCTAAGACATAAAGCCTTTAAGTGACTTGCCCAGGTTCAAGTAAGTGTCAGAGGTAGAATACCAACCTAGGTCTTCCTTGATTCCAAACTCAGCACTCTATTCAGTATTCCTCGGTGCCTCTACTAAAAATAATATATGAGGAACATTTTGAAAAGGAAAATGTTATGTAAATGTAAGTGTAATTGGAAACTGGCCAATGTGGACTCAGTCCTAAGAGAATTTGCCAGGGACCTACAGGGATTTTTGATAATCCTGCTCCTGAAAGTGTTTGATGGCTGGAATGGAGGGGCCTGTTCTCAGTATCAGAACATGCATAGGTAGTTTGTGCTTACATCTGACCTGTTTACCAAGTGGTAAAGAAAAGCCTTACTAATCATAATAATAAATTAATCATAATACCTGTGGCTCAAGGCCACATGTGGCCCTTTAGGTCCTCAAGTGTGGCTCTTTGAGTCCACACTTCACAGAACAAATCCATTTGGATTCAGCCAAAGGTCTGCACTTGAGGACCTAGAAGGCCACATGTGGCCTTGAAGCTACAGGTTCCCCACCCCTGAATTAACTACTGAAGAGTCATGATAACTAGAATTCATATAGTGCTTTAAGGTTTGTAAAACACTTTAGAGATAATGATTTCATTTTAACTAAGTGTCCATATAAAAGGCATTAACCCTTTAATTCAATTTCTCTTTTCCCTGCTGATAAATTAAACAAGTCACTCTCCTAGGAGGGGTCCCAGGCCCTCCCCACCAGGGCACTTGGTGACCTGGAACATATGGCATCAATGTTTCTTCTGACCCTGCTGTGTATATGCTTTCCTGTTCACAGGAAAAAGAGGATTAGAGACAGAATGACTTTGTTAGCTTTGAAAGGTCAGAAGAACCAGCAGTCATATCTACCACAACCCTGAGGAGCAACCCGCTTGCTTAAGACAAGCATTGAATCAGTCCAGCAACTGAGGGGACATATCTGGCAAGCAAGAAAGGAACCTGTTCATTGGTTAGGCCATACTACATAAGACATTAGATCAAGGGGACAAATAATTTGTAGCAGCCACTTTAAGTTTGAACCAACTCTCTCCACAGACGCAGGTGATCAGGTGGATATATTTGTACTTTTCACTATAGCCTCTCAATAAATAACTCTTTGATTAGGAGGGAAGCAGAAAATTGGGAGAAAATCTTTACAACTAGTGTCACTGATAAAGGCTTCATTTCCAAAATATACAAGGAACTGAACCAAATATATAGGAATACAAGTCATTCCCCAATTGAGAAATGGTCAAAGAATATGAACAGGGAGTTTTCAGAGGAAGAAATTAAAGATATCTATAGGCATATGAAAAAGTGCTCGAAATCACTACTGATTAGAGAAATGCAAATCAAAACAACTCTTAGATACCATATCTCTCCTGTCAGATTGGCTAAAATAACAAAACAAGAAAATGAGAAATGCTGGAGAGGATGTGGGAAAATTGAAACATTGTTACATTGCTGGTGGAGTTGTGAACTGATCCAGCCATTTTGGAGAGCAATTTGGAATTATGCCCAAAGGGCTATAAAAATGTTCATACCCTTTGACCCAGCAATACCACTTCTAGGGTTGTATCCCAAAGAGGTCACACAAGTGGGAAAAATATGTACAAAAATATTTATAGTGGCTCTTTTTGTGGTAGCTAAGAATTGGAAATCAAAGGGATGCCCATCAATTGGGGAATGGCTGAACAAGATGTGGTATATGAAGGTAATGGAATACTATTGTGCTATAAGAAAAGGGGATGATATGGACTTCATAACAACCTGGAAAAACCTACACGACATAATGCTGAGTGAGTAGAGCAGAGCCAGGAGAACATTATACACAACCACAGATATATGGATTCTGTAAGGACTAACCCTGACAGACTTTGCTCTTCTCAGCAACACAAGGTGCAAGGACAACTCCAAAGGACTCATGATGGAGAATGCTATCTACATCCAGAGAAAGAACTATGAAGTATGAATGCAGATTGAGGCACACTGCATGCTTGCCTTTTTCTCCCTCTATTTTTTCTCTCTTTTGTTTTTGTTTTTGGGTTGTTTTTGGGTTTTTTTGGTTCTGTTTCTTCTTTCTCATGATTCATTCCATTGGTCATAATTCTTCTCCACAACTTCACTAGTGTGTAAATTAATTCAATGCGAAGTTATGTGTGGAAGTTATATGGGATTCCATGCCATCTTGGGGAGGGAGGGAGGGAAGAAAATCTGGAACTCAAAATTATGTAGAACCGTGTGTTGTAAACTAAAAAAAAAAGTTCAGTGCAAAAAATAAATAAATAAATAAATAACTCTTTGTAAAAGCTAATTGAAGTTAATTTATATCGAGATGAAATCAACTGGTTAAAATGATAGTGTCATACTAATCAATGGTATTGTTATTGTTAGAGATATTAATTTACCCAGAGACTGAAACTGGAGGGAGCACACTGGGATGGGAGTTTGAGCCAACAGCATTAGAATACTACAACCTCTCAGAGGTACCCCTAGAAACTTCAGTTTGAGTGTGAATTGGGATAAGGACACATAGAGTTTATATGGGATATTTAATATTATCTTTTTAGAAGGATATTTATAACAATTAAAATCAGATTTTGGATAGGCCATGGGAGTTCACAGTAACCAGATCTCACACAGTTTACATCAGAAATGAAAGGCTTTTAAGGTATAATATTTACTACCCATTTCATTTGTAATGTTTGTTTTTCTGAGCTCCATGCCAATACATCCCCATGCACATCAGATGCCTACGCTTATGAGACCAATTCCATTCATACTGCAGGATTGGAGTATTTCTTTTAGCACTTTGGGTTTTCTTTTAAGCTCCTTAGCCTTTTAAACTAATATCTTTAGACATCATGCTGCTTTCTTCTTCAGAAAAGATGCCTCAACATAGTAGTAGGGATAGTTTCCCCAAAAGTTAATTGCCCATAGAAATTCTCCACAGTTTCTCTTTCTCCTCAGGTACTTTGGTGCTTATTCCCTACCTCAAAATAATGCAAAACATCACAGATTTCTTTTCTTTGCAATGAGTTCAATCCAACTTCCTGACATGCCTGACTTAGAAGAATGCTTTAGAGAAGTATGGGCTTAATACTTTCAAGTACCTACCAAAGTACACACAAACTCTTGAATTAATTATTGACAGTGTTGCTGAAAAGGTACTGTCAGGGCAACTTTACTTAAGAGGTGATTATCATTTGTAATAAGCAGATCAATTTTTGATGGAAATAATTATCCCCAAATGAAGGTTGAATAATACGTTTCTTAAATCACAGACTAGCGTTCTGACCATTAGTCATCATTTGCTCCTTTATATGTTTAGAATATAAAAACCACAAAATGACAATAACAAAAGCTGTCAAAATAATTACCTGCTTTGCAAATATGGAATCATGGTCAAAACAAGTAAAAAAGCAGGCATTGAGGCTAAGTGAATAGATTAAGTTATAACTCTTAGACATAACAGATACTTTTGTTATGAAATTCATTTTTGTGATTCCATAAGAGGACTTGGAAGTTCTAGTTTACACTTGTGTAAAATCAGTTAAGTATTTAGTGAGTACACAGTGTGGGCTCAGCATTGCTAGACACAGTGGATATAAAAGAAACATGATTTGACTCTGTGTTCTTCAGCAATTTTATCAGTGTCTTGGATTAAGGAATAGATGACATATTTGCCAAATTTGAAGCAAATCTGTGAGCGGTAATGTCAATCAGGATCCTACCTCCACCCTGCCCCCCCCAAAAGGGCAATCTTTTAATATCAAATTTAAGAGATAATTGTCAAGTTCCACATTTGGTTTTCAAAAAAATCAGCTTTCCAAGGACTGGATGGGGAAGGTATTCAGGTAGACAAAAGTTCATGTGGAAAAGATCTGGGGGGATGTTAGATCAAAAGTCAACAATGAGTCAGTAGTGAGATGGCAGCCAGAAGAATTAATTGAATCACTGAGAATCACAGTGGACGAAATGAATGACTGTGCTGCTGAACTCGGACGTGGTTGGAGATCTAGAGAACCGTGTTCAATTCTTGGCATGATATTTTAGAAAGGATATTGATAAGATGATTTGTTCCAATTTGTTCCAATGGCCGTGAAGGCGGCAGAAACAGGTGCTAGGGTATGCTTAGAGCTTAGTCAGACATCAAAACCGCCAAGGTAATCAGCTGCTTCCCCAGCAGGCCCCAGAGAAAACAAGGCTGGTGATTTAAGTAATTCCTCCTCATTTAAATCCAATTTACCTGCAAGTCAAGAAATCATGATGTCTTTGGTCCTCTTTGAAAACAAAGCATGAACAACAGCAACATTTTGCCTAGTGTCCTTTTGTTTGCTACATGAGGACTCAGTAGGTACCACATACGAGAGTAACCTTTTGTAGTACAGGGCTTGGGGATTATTTTCTAGTTCATTGTTCAAGAGTTTTGATCTCTAACCAAGGGCATAAGCATAAGCCATATAATAGCGACCTTCCTAAGTCCAGAATGACTATGAAAACAGGCCAAATTTTATGTCTACTCCAAAGTGAAAGAGAAGGCTTCATGTCACATAAATATAATTCAAAGGTGTCTACTGACCAATATGAGAAGCTTGAACCCAATGAACATGTAATTGGGGAATGTTTAACAAAATAAGTAAAAATACATACAACAGAGATAATGTTAACTTGTGGTTTTCTAAGTCAATATGTGGCCAGCAGGCATCTATTTCTATTTGGGTTTGATACCACTGAATTGCAATGTGCCGCAATTTGTCTATGCCCAGCTTTGTTTTTAATTCAACTTCGTTTTATTTTCCCCACAACTTGAACCTTAGAAAAGTTACCCCTTCCACCTGCCCCCCACCCCATTTTGGATCAATATGCTTATGACTTTGTGATTGCTTGACATTATCTACCAGGATCTTTCTCTGCCATGTGTTTCAACATTCCTTCAAGAGTGGGAGAGTCCCTACCCAACGTCTGATCAGAATCCCTACAAACATTTCCATCTCACCAAAGTCATCACTTCCCACGGATGCAGGAAGATCACCTCCCTCCCCTTACAATACTCATTCAGCACTAGTGCCATCTCACCAGATTGCCTGCCAATGAGTCTTTATTTATCTTCTATGTTCAGATTTATGTGTGCAGCTTCCCCCATTGGACTGTGAGCTCTTTGAGGACAGGGACTGTTTTTGCTTTTTCTCTGTATCCTCAGTGCTTAGCATAGTGCCTAGCACACAGTAAGCACTTAATAAAAAGTCTGTTGAGTGATTGGCTTACATGTATATAGCCCCCTGCAGTTTACAGAGTGCTTTCCTAGAACTATAGGCAGTACAGGTTTTTTTTTTACAGATAAGGAAACTGAGTCTCAAAAAGGTTAAGTCTACACTATTCGTAAGTCTAGAGGCAGAGTTCGAACCTAGGCTTTTCTGACTCCGAGTCTACAATTATTTCTACTCTATTGAACTATCTCTCTAGAAAGTAAGGGAAAGTAAGGGAAGGGAATGTGCAATTTATACAGTGCCTACTGTGTGCAAGGCACCATGCAAAGCACTTCAGAAATATTATCCCATTGGATCCTCAAAACAACCCCACCAGGTAGGTGTTATTATTAAATGACTTTTCCAGGGTTGCACAGCTAGTAAGTATCTGAGGCCACATTTGAATTCAGATCATTCCGATTACAGGCCCAGTGCTCTATCCACTGACCCACCTGACTGTGTAATTGCATCTCTAGAAGCCAGAAGTGAACATTAGTGGGTCAAATCCTAAGGCTGACCTTTCCCGCTTGAATTAAGTAGCACTCTGCTTTGCAGCTCTCCAATGCACTAATATATTATTTTGTATTATAGTCCTCTGTTTGTGTGTGTGTGTATGCGTGTGTGGGTGTGGGTGTGTGGTTTTCCTCTGTCCCTACCCAATAAACTATGAATTTCAGAAGGGCAGGGACTTGTGTTTCATCTCTATTTTGTATTTCCTGAGACATCCAATACATTTACATTCAGGGGGCCTTAATAAATATTTATGGAATTGACCCACCCAGGGAATAACTGAATAGTCTAATGGAGGGATGTAATGTGGGGGGAAATAGGCCTATCCCACTGTTGGTTTACTTTCCATGCTATTTTTGGAAGAGCACACAGTATCCCACGAGTAGTGATTCTGTGTACAGAATGACCTAAAGCTGACAATGTGATAGGGCCTATGTTGAAATCTTTATTCCTGACCCTCCAGCCCCTCCCACAAAGGAAGAACTATATACCATAGCCAAGGCAGCTAAGTCATACAGTAGAATATCAGTCAGGAATATCTAAGTTTAATTCCTTTCTACCTCACAGTGTTGTAAAGCATTTAGTACAGTGCCTGGCACACAGAAAGCACTAAATAGATGTTGACTATTATTATGATCATGCCTGGAACCAACCCTCATTAGTCCAAGAGAGGTTCTACTACCTGTGCTAGGTTCTGCGGTTTCCAACAGGCTCTTCTATAAGGTTCTTTCAAGTGCATAACCACTTTGTTAGATCACAGAACCATTTGACTGTTGTAGTATGAGCTACATAGCTCATACTTTCCTCCCCTCCATTTCTATAGCATGGAATTGTCTGTGGGGTTCAGTCCACCAAGTGTTCAAAGTTCCGTTGCCTTTAAAAATCCCAAAATAAAGGGAGCGATGGTCTTGGACAAGATTCAACCGTAGAGCTAAACTAGAGACTTGACCTTTAATAGCTATAATGCAGAATCTTGGACCATGTTTTTAACAGTATGTTCTCTAAGGACTATCTAAAGTCAGAGCTCTAAGTGGCCCAGAAGAAAGGAACCAGAAAAGTCTCAGTTTCCCCTCTCCCAATTGTGCTTTTTTACTTGGTCTCCAGTACAAGTAAAGCAAAAGTAAAGGAGAAAGAATTACTAGGATGGCTTGGGAAGAATGCTATTCTGGAGCAGTTTGTACCCATTTTGAAATTAAGGAGTTGGCACCATGTTACCAACTGAAGCACTCTGGAGCATTGCATCCCCTAACTCCAATATCTCTGGGAAAACCTGGGACAACCCACTGCTAAGCTGCTCAGTACATTCACTTAGTCAATTTTTATTTATGCAATTCATTTCCCACCCCAACAAACCATTCTGATGATAGAAATAGTTTTTTTGTTTGTTTGTTTGTTTTTACTTTTCAAAAAGAAAAGGGTGGAACAGCAAACCAGGTTGAAACCCATCAAGTATCAAAAGAATAATTTTAAAATTTTTCAAGGTAGGGTTTTAAAAAAAAATCTATGTGGAAACTGAGCATAATCAACATTTTTGTGGTTGTTTAAATTATCCCCTCATCAACACAGTATATGATATGCTACTGTCTTGACCATCTTGCTTCATTAGTAATGAAAACATACCATCAATTCCTCTCAATCCCACATTTTTTTAAAGAGTAAAAAAAAGCTAACCAGAAGAAAATGCCCTGGTTTCTAGACTATTGAAAAGAATGCTAGAGAAAATTTTGAAAATGTTCCTTTGAAATGGACTATGGCTATAAAAGTCAAGAAATTCCATTAAGCTGTTTTCTTTAGAAGTCCAGGCAGTGTGGAAGCTTTAATGTGTCATTGACACTTTGCAGTTAATGTTATTGAATTATCATCCATCGCACGCTCTGCAGAACATTACTGTTTGGGCAATTTTTCAAACATGCCTATTAGTGGTATGGTTGGAAAAGCTACTAATGACCCTCTTAGAAGACAACAAGAAGATAAGAATGCAGAAAAGGGGCTAGTGACTGAACTTGTAATTCATTGGTATAAAACAACTTCTTTGTGAAGAAACTCCTTATGTCAATGTACATTTGCACCTCTCTGCAATTTGTAATCTTAAAGAGTTGAGAAGTTAAATGATTTACCCAGGGTCACACAGTCAGTGTATGTTAAAAGCAGGACTTGAACACAGGTCCTCCCAGCTTTGAGGTCATCTCTATTCATTATGCTAGATACAAAGCCCAGTTTTAATTCGATAAAGGTCAACCACTGTTTCGCAGAATCTTTCTTTGAATAACTAGTTTTATCAAGCCTTTCGCTAAAATTGATGCACATTCCTGGGACTTGAAAAGACTTCTATGATATTGGCTATGAAATGACCCAATAGTTCTCATCAAAGTCATCTCCCTTGAAGTATCTAATGCAAGTGAAGTGATTTTATATTATGCCCTCCTCTTCTTCTCCTGAAATCGCCTCCTTTAGCCCCTAGTGACCCGTGTTCTGATGTTCTGTCTACCTTAGCTTCTCCCACCACTTCTACCTTATTTGATTGTCACTTTGGAAATGATCTTATGAACTACCATTGTTCTGTCCAGGTATTGTGTGAGCATTTTCTTGGTGTTAAAGGACCTTGGCTGAAATTCTAGTTTTGCCTTTTCAAGTCACTTAGTGTCTCTGGGACTCAGTGGGCTTATCTGTTAAATGAAAGCCCTGAACTAGATGACCCCCGAAGTCACTTCTAACTAGAAATCTATGATCCAATGATCCTCATCTCTATCCCTAGACATCTAGTCAGTGGGCAAATTTTCCATTTCTATCTCTTCAGTGTCTCTCATATCGCCCTCCCTTTTTCATTCCCAATGTTATCATTCTACTCTAATTACCTGTACCTCGTGGTACAGAAGCATATAATCTCTCTTCGATTTCAGGACTTAGCTTGATAGCACAGTCTACTATGTTTTATCTGACTATACCTTCTTTGCACTGCCTATCTGCACATGGGGAAAGGCTCCGCCACTTTCTCTTTCCTCTTCTGTTCCTTCACTTCCACTCCCCTTCCTCTCTAAAGACAGCACGTTGCTTTCTTAGATGCTTTAAAAAAGAGGAGTTATTGCAAGACACTTGAAAGAGAAAGAAAAGAGACAAAGAGGTAGAATTTGAGTCAGAAAGAGAGAGAGAGAGAGGTTTCAAATTACAAAGGTTCATATGGATTAATCCTAATCTAGTCAATAAACTCTGAGGAACTAGTTCCACTCCTGTTAGATCCTCTTCCTGTTCCCCTGCCTTTCTAGCACTCTTGTGGCTGTGGATTTACATGGCAAGACTACGGTAGCTGAGTCTTCCTCAATCTATTTCCTCAATTCTTCCTTAAAGGACTGAGATTCTAGAGTATGGGGCAGGCACTTCTTGCTTACAGCTCAGTGATTTTCTTTCTCTTTTTGAAAAATAATTTTGATTGATGTCTTTTGTTTTCTATCATCTACATTTCCCAATATATTCCTCCCCCTCTCTCTCTCCCAGTGAGATGTCTTTTATAGCAAAGAATTTTAAAAAGGGAGAAATAAAGCAGCAGAATCAACTAATACACAGACAATTCTTGCTTCCTATAAATTCACATTACAAAATTTAACATCCCTGTAGGTGGGCAGCAGGACCCTTCTGGCCAGCTTTGGCTCCTGGAAGGTGGCAGCACTGGTGCAGTCAGGAGCCAGGGGTCCTCTGCTCCTGGCACTGAAGCTATTCTGTCTGTGGAGATGACACTGAAGCTGCATGGGCTGTGGGGTTGTAGAACTCTAGCAGGGGCTGTGCATTGTGGAGCTTCCCAGGAGAGGTGGAAGCCTGCAGAATGCTCTACTTAAACTAAGCAAGAACTATCTGTATTGAAGAATTCTGACATTACGTGCAGTGTTTGACTGATAATGCAGTGTTCAATAGCAATAAACCCTGACCATTGGGACGAAGTTGGGTAGTAGTCTTCCCATATCTCTCCTCTTGGATTAAACTTGGTCATTATAATTTTACAACACTTTCAATTATTTTGTAGCTGATGTTGTCCTTTCCATTTACATTGTTGTAGTCTCCATGCACATTGTATTTCTATTTCTGCTTATTTCATTTTGCATCACTTCATATATGTCCTCTCAGGAGCCATATTTTTATGTAATCATAATATTTGTCATTTCTTATGTCAGTAACATTTCATGAAATTCATTTACAATTGTTTAACTGTACCCCAAACAAGAGGCATCTAGCTATCTTGTCAGCTCAGACATTTTCATGGTATAACTTACCCTAGTTCCCCTGGCTATGCTTTGGAGCAATCCCTCCAGCCCTCATCTTCAATTTTTCTTTCAGGTGAAAAACTTTATTTCTATTGGAAAAGAGATTTTTCTCAACATGATTTACTAACAGCAATGAAATTATAGATTGAGATAAAAATATAGATAGCAGACCCTGTGCCCCATCTCACTGGGCCTTTCTGATCCTTGATCCTTTTATGCTGCTCCCAAGATTGTCTCTCCTCTTGGCAAATCTCTCATTTGAACAGAAATACCTGCTATATAAACCCTTAGATCTTCACTTATTGGATGAGTTGAACTGATGGACACACCCTAGGGCCTACAAAAAATACATACATGTGTGTGTGTGTGTGTGCAAGTATATACACACACAAATATCTCCACATCTATATTTATATCTATATCTGTCTATATATGTATGTATATGTAAATACACATACACATACATGTATATCTCCACATCTATATTTATATCTATGTCTGTGTGTGTGTGTGTGTGTGTGTGTGTGTGCGCATCTTCCCTGGTTCTTTACTGCTGATGCCAATATCTCCACCCATAAATTGAACATGAAATGTTGTAGAACGTTCATGGACCTTTCTGCCTGGGAAGTTTCTTATAGATTGTTTTTTGAAGTAAGGACATACAACAATAGTGACATACATTCACTTTCCTTCCCAAATAATTGGCCCAGGGCATACTAGCACAGGCCTCTTAACCAATGTCTGTATTGCTGATCTTCCTTTTTATCTATACTACACACCACTATCAAATTTTCTTCCTACCTCACAGCTCTGATCACATCACTTACCTCATTGAAACCTTCAATGACTCCTCCTTCTCTACTAGAAAAACAAATAAACAAAAAGACTCCAAAAAGCCCTACATAGTCTGTAATTTATATTTCATCACAAGGACAAACTGGACCACATGTCATGATTCAAATATTCTGAGCTTTCTTACTTCTACGCCTTTATTTATCTCTTTCTTCCAGATTGAATGTACTATCCTATTTAAATTCTAGCCAACCTTCAAAGTCCAGCTGATATTTATCTTTTTTGCTAAAGCAGCAAGGCAACCTGAAGGAGGTAGTAGATGGGATGAACAAGGTGGATTAAACCACTACAAGCACCTTGACCACCACCTCTACCCAGAACTTGGTAAATATAGTCAAGGAGCCAGAGACCAAGAGACCAGAGAACTGAAGTCCCCCCCACCAGATCACTGGTCCTACCTCAAGCCCAACCCTCACAGCCACCATGGGTATAGTGCAAGTTCTTGGTATGGACCCTGCTACCACCAATATCAACCTCCACCAACAGGCAAATAAGACCAAGATCCATGGGAATAACCATGCTCCCCAACTCCTCTACCACCCCAACTCTCAGAGCTATTATAGGGGAAGGCAACAGCTCTTACAGAGATGTGATGTTTCAACTGTAGCCCATATACCCTCAGCAACCTCTGCGATAAAGAAGGTTCCTGCAGCCAAAGTTTTTTTTCAGGTGGTTCAGAAATAGATATCCTTTTTGTTGTTGTTTTCTCTTTTTATTTTTGTTTATTCTTTAATTTTTTAATTTTAGACTAAAACACCAGAACCAAAATACAGAATCCAGAATAGAAACAAAAACATATCATAAACTTAAATATTAGAACCTAAATACAGAGTAAGAAAGGGGAAAAAAGCATGTCATGTGCATAGCAGAACATGAGAGGATTCAAAATATTTAACAATAAATTTTCATTTTAACAAAACTTGTATAAGAAATACTACACATTTTATTGAGAGCTGTCCATTTGTTCTTTGCTGTACATTTTTTTAGTTTGTTCTTTACTTCTGTTTACTTTGTACTTTGTTCAATTAAGTGTGAATATACTTCTCTGTAGCTATAGATATAAACTTACACATATACATATGTATGTAAATATATAAACTATACTTTCCCAAACAAATTCTACTCCTGATCTTTGTTTTTAGATATCCTTTTATAATGAAAATGCCATTAAAGGAGATATATTATAATTTGATTTATTGCTGCACAGCCATCACACAAACACACACACACACACACACACACACACACACCATGGCAACAAGAGGACATGATCATAACACCCTGTTTTTGCATCAAATTCATGGAGATTGAAGCCTCTGAGATATTTTACCTTCTGGAAGTTGTTCTTAGACCCAGTTTTAGACAGCCATAATTCTTATGGTCATAAGGACTTATTGTGCTGATCACTTAGTGAAACCTTTACGATATAGCTCAGTATTATCTACCTTTCTCTGGTATAAAGTTTTGTGTGGATAGTGTGGAGGCAGTGGAGGAGGGGAGAGATGGAAATCTGAAAGGAGAATTCAAATTCAAAGCCAGTGATAGTCTTATAGGAAACTAAACAAAAGCAGGACGCAGCTGAGAAGATTGTAGTGAAGCAATCTGAACCTCTGCAGCTTATTTCAGCAGCTAATGGTAAGAATACTAAAGCTTCTTTTTTTTGTATATGTTTTGAAATTGGTTTCAATTCAAATTTGTAGACAATTAAATCATAAATATTTCAAACAGTTGGAGTATACTGCAGAGCTATGTATGGGAGTAGCTAGGTGGCTTATTGGATAAAATGCCAGGCCTGGATTCAGGAGGACTCATCTTCCTGAGTTCAAATCTGGCCTCAGACACTTACTAGCTGTGTGACCCTGAGCAAGTCATTTAACCCTGTTTGCCTCAGTTTCCTCATATGTAAAATGAGCTAAAGAAGGAAATGGCAAGGCACTCCAGCATCTTTCCCAAGAAAACCACAACTGGGATGACAAAGAGTCAGACACAGCTGAAAGAACTGAACAACAACAAGAGAGCTATGTGTACTGTAGAGAATTTGAACAGGAGATTGAAGTAAACTCATTTTCAAATTTTAAAGTATTTTGTAACTCAGATCACATTTTCTTCAAAATAAAATACTCAGCCAAAGCAATTCCCTATACAAGTTTTGAACACTGCCAATTTTCCTGAAAACTCTTCAAGATGTTTTGCATTCTCTGGAATGTCTTTTCCTTCCAATTTGATTATTAAGATAGTAGAAACCTTTCACATCATGGGCCAAGAAGACTAAATATGATCCAATAACCAGGGAGGAACTCTTACCATGTCAACTGAAATACCACCTTCACCCCTCTCCATCCATCTCCCCTCCTGCATTGGTAACTAAGGTGGAGCTCCAGGTGGGGCCAATGAAGCCAGGTCCAAAACCCCTAGCTACTAGGTGCTAAGCCTGTGTGGGCGTGAAGCCCCCAGGGTCCTAAGGAAAGTTGCTAAGACCAGAGCCAATAGTAAGAGCTTAAGTTCTGGTCTCTCAGATGATGTTTGATGATGGCTAAAGAGTGCATAAAAAGAGAAAACAAAGCTATTTGTTTAGTGCTGGGTGCTGATGTGGAGACTCTGGGCAGCTGTAGTTAAGAACCCTCCAGCTTGTAAACCTGGATGGTCAGACTTTGTTAAACTCTGGTAACTATGAATTGAGATTTGAATCAGACAAGGTCTGTCTGTTGATGTTTGTAATTTGTTTGTGTTTGCTCTTAAGTTCAGGGTGTTGGCTTTTTCCCCTGAACTGAGTGAATGATATTTGTATGCTGGATTAAAGTAAGATTGTTAACGTTGCTTTCCTTAGTAAAGCAGACCAAAAGAACCTGGGCTTGCAGCGTTCTTGTTGTTGGGTTCATGTTGGTTTTTCACCCCCACAGCAGCTGCTAACCGAATTGTTGCAGCACCTCCCTCCCCACCCCAAAAAGCTATTGACTCATAAAAATGAATTCAAGCTAAAAATTCTCAGTGGAATCAGAATTAGCCCAAAATAAATCAGGCTGAATATATATATGGAAGTGATAGTGATGGCCAAGAGAAGTATTTTTGTCCAAGAAGCCATAGGAATAGTGGTTGGAGTCTGAGGACAATTGACGGACAAATCCTTTCCAGGAATGGTAGAGTTGACTTGATTAGATATAGGGATGGAAAATGGGAAAGTGAAGAGTGCATGAGAGTAGCATGGCATGGCATAAAGATGGCTGGGGAATAGCACTGGTGGGTCTAGGACAGGACTAGATTTAGTGAATACTTCCAAAACAGAAGGTTACATCCCAGAGCTGGTGACTATTAGAAGGTGGGAATATAATGCAAGGTAGCATGAAAGCAATCTGGGAGCAGCATATTAGATCAGATTGAGATCTGATGAATGCTCAGAAGTAGAGTGTCCTGACTTCCCACACCAGCCCAGCCATTCTGCTTTTGCCTGCTTTTCTCCATTGCCTGTAGGAAGCCCTACAATAGAAGAAATACAGATCTAGTATTTGGGGCTATCATATACAGCCACTGTTGACATATCCATAGTTCTGCTGCCATAGGCACAGAATCCATAGAAGAGAATTTTTAAAGTTGAAAAATCAGAAGTATGCACTGTTCTTGTGTCCATGGAACAAGTAATGTCAATTTCCGCTTCCCCAATAGAGGATGGAAGCACTTTGAGGGATGATGACCCTTTGTGAAAATTTGCTTGTGAACCTGGGGTTTAAACTTTTTAGGATAAATTCAATTAGAAAAAAACAAATATGACAAAAAATTTCAATTAATCACACCTGTAAGTATGGTATGTACCATTGTACTTCCTACAATCAATTGCGTGAAAAAATATGTTTGCATGAATGCATGAATTTAGCATTTCCTATAAGCTGTGACTGAGAAGTCTGCAAATATTGATGACTACATACTTCTGATTCTAGATGTCATTCTGAGGATCATATCCTTAGGAAGAAAGTGAAATGAATGAATATGAAATAAAGAATTCATAAAGAATTGAAATATTTGTTCTATTTTGTAAAAGGCTGCTCTCCTTCTTTACCCCACTCCATTTCCCCCGAGTTCGATCTTGCTTAACTGTAAAGTTCATTTCTATTATATATGTGAGGTGCTTGCTGACATGCATTCTTTGCACATGATCTAGTGAATCAAACAGTTGGGATATTGAATAAAACCCAGAAGGATATTTGATCTACTTCTTCAGGAGCAAGTTAAGAATACACTGGATGCATAGATGCCAAAACTATAGAGGATGCAGAAGGCAAAGATTTGAGAAAAAAGTTTGAAAGCTGTATAGAATAACCCAATATAGTATTTAGGGATTCTTCACATAAATACTGCAATAAGGAAGGCATTCCATGACTGTCAGAGAGGATTTGGCTATGGAACAATGATGCCCATAGTTCAAGATATCCATCAGCAATATTCATCATTTCAACCTGGTGTGAATAAAGTGAAAATGACTCCATATTGAACTAAGTGACTATTACAAATGAAGTAAATACTCAGTGGTCCCCAAAAGGGTTTATTCACTGAAGACAATGGTTTATTCAGTGATGACAATGGATTTATCAATTGTTTGTTATATGTGGTACTTCTTGAACTGTCAAGGGACTGAGATTCTGGCATAAAATAATAGGAGGAATAAGAGAGAGGGAAAGGAAAGGAGAGGTGAGGAGAAAGTGTGGAGAGAAAGAGGGGGGAAGGGAGAGAGGAACATGGAGAGGGAAAAAAGGAAGAGAGGGAGAAGTAGAGAAGGAGGCAGAGGGGAGAGAGAGAGAGAGAGAGAGAGAGAGAGAGAGAGAGAGAGAGAGAGAGAGAGAGCGAGCTCTTATTTAAAGCCTTCCACTATATTCCCATCTAACTTTCCATTCTTATTTCCAATTATTCTCCTCTACATATTCCAGTATTATTCCTTTCTCTACATATTCCCATTATTCCTTTTCATTTAGTCAAACTGGCCTGATAGCTACTCTAGGTATATTACATTTCACTTCTCAATTCCTTGTCTTTGCATGAAGACTACCTTAACTTTAGCTAATCACTATACCTTCTTTGGCCAAGTTCCTTCCAAAACTGACCCTTGTGTGCTGCTCAACTCAATTCAACAAACATTTATTTAAAACCTATAATGTACAATTTTCTGTGCCAAGCCCTAAGAATATAAAGGGAAAATTAAAATTATCTCTGCCTTCAGGGGCTTATTTGTTATGGGGGGAGGGGGTGATCTATTTTCCAGTGAGTTATTAGCTCCAAAGCCCTTTTTCATGGAATAGATTTTTGCTTTTGCAGGGGTGGTTGCAGTATTTGGAATGTGTTCCCTCCTTTCTTTAATCTCTGGGAGACCTTCCCTCAAAGCACAGCTCATGCATGACCTGACTCCTACATAAGGCTTTTCCTAATTCATCCCTCTGAAAAAGAAAAAAAAAACCAAACTTGTAGAGTTCTCTATACCCTCAGTTTTCTTTATAATCTATGTTTACTTTTCTGTGGTCAGAAGATCAAAGCTCTAGAACTGGAAGGGACCTCAAAGACCTTCTGGATGGTCCAAGCCCCTAATTTTGCAGATAAAGAAACTGAGACCCAGCGAAGTTGAGTTAGATATTGATTTTGGGAGGTGGCTGTGAACTTGGTCTAAGTAGATGCAGTGATTAACTAAAGGATACTTAATGTGGTCTTCAAAGATATGAGGTCAGATAAAATTAATTAACAATGCCTTTTTTCAGTGGCAGTATAAGGAGCAAGACTATCCAAGTGGGGCTGGGGTTTGGTATTGCCTCTAACGCTTAGCAAAATAAGAAAGGACAATGAGTTGTGGGGAAGAATAGGCCTGAGCATATGAAAAAATCACCATCTGCTTTTCCACAATTACACTCCCTGGAGCTGGGTGATATAAGTAGAATTATTGTTGCAGAGCTAGTTGTCTTGGAAGGAGGGAGAGATAGTCAACTAGGTGTGGTCTTTTTCATGAAGGAATAGGAAGCCGCAGAGTCTGATCTAAGCAAAAGGATGATGGTCTTCTGGAAACAGTTACTATCTTTCCTTAAGTAATAGCTAACTTATGTCCCTGAATTCCTGTAATTGTATTGCAACTAAACTACGGAATTGTCTTCATTCCAGTTCTACTGATATTTCCTAACAATTAGGCTACCTAGTTTCTACTCTTCAGGTTATCTGTGGCTCATATATACATACATACGTACATATACATATATATATATATGTATGTATGTATGTATAGGTGTATACTGCATAGACACATATGTGTATATGTATATGTGTGTACATATATGTATGGGTGTATATATGTGTGTGTGCATGTGCGTGCGTGCGTGCGTGTGTGTGTGTGTGTATGTGTTTTGTAAAACCACATATCCTTGATTTTCTTCACTGGCTCCCTCCCTCATCACACTCACTTTTCATCATTCCCAAAGTGGTTTCAGATGATGTAAGTAAGACTCAAACATTTCCTTATGAGTCTCAAACTCTCTAGAGCCTCTCTCAACATAAAAGGAAGAATTCCCCAAATCTTTCATATTGGCTCCAAACCATTAAACTATCTTCTTTCCTTCTGTCCATAATACAGTCTGGGGTGTGAGTAGAAATTCACAAAATAGAAAGATGAAAATTTCTTTGTCATTGAGAGGGAGAAAATTCAATTGGATTCAAGGGAATCTGGGCAAGATGCAAAAGATGTTTGTCATGTGAAAGCAATCTTGGGGTGATCCAAAATGAATGAGAAAGGATAGAATTCAGTGACAGGTGACATAGGTCCATTTCTTTCATCTATTTTTCTATGAAAAGATTCTCTTTACCTCATTGAGTCTTACCTGTGGCATCAATAAGCATGGGTTTGTTGTACCTAACATCCCTTTTGTGTGGATTTATTCTCTAATTTGGTGAAATTTATACCCATTGGCCCACTGATGTGCATGAATTTTAAGTATTATATTTCTGTTAAATGTGACATTTCCATTTATATACATCGTTAACCATGCTGTGCTCACTACACATGTGGATCCAGTCCCTGTACTATAAGATTTGCATTAGATTGGAAGACAAAGCAATGTAGCTAAAGGCAAAGCAATGAACTCTCAAGAAGGCCCATTGTTTAAGGAGTGAGGGAATGCTTTCTAAGAAACCAATACAAAATAATACCTTAAAAGGTGCTGGCAGATGTGTGAGGGTCGGGGTGGAGTGAAGGGAGTTGCTTTGTTTTAATTTTACGTTTCTTTGAAAAAATATAAGATATTCATGGAATGGAACAACTCTTGTGCGGCTTACAAAAGCAGATTTCACCCAAAGAATTTTTTTAAATCCAAGATTCAAAAAAGATTGAAATTGTCTAACTGTATTCTTTGATACCTTTGAAATGAATTACAGATGAGAGACCTCCTAGATCATCTAACTGTCCCTTTAACCCAGGTACCATGGAGACCAGCTCTAGAGAAAAATATAAATCCCACGTTTATTTTTTAACCATTAAAGCTATTGAAAAATTTCCTCAGCTACATTTTATACGCCCCAAGAAAGCAAAGTGAAGAATCATAAAGACACCTCAATTTTAGAATATTTTTGTCCTTATTAACAGTTTCTCTTTAAAGGGGACTGTATTAGTTTAAAGTGAATCTTAAAGACAAGTGCTTTCGTTCTCCCTTAAAAAAATACAGCAAGCAAGTTGACTAATACTGTAATAGGTTAGTTCTTGTTGATTTGTCATCAAGGGTGAATCAACCCAGATGGCCAGTTCCAGTTTTCCACTCCCCTCCTGTCCTCTCCACTTCCCTGAGGATGTTCTGCCCACAGGAAGATAAATTTTGTTGACCAAAAGTTGCCTAGTTAACTTGGGATTTACTTGATAGATTTCTTTCTCAAAGACCAAATCTAAAACCCAATTCACTCTGGATCTCTTAGATTGGACAACAATAGATCCCTGCCCAAGTACCACTTAATGGTTGTCTTTTGGGCCCTCCTGACTCAGAGTAAATGTAAATAATAACTGGTTCTCTTTTGGCCAGCAACCCTAAGGGTCTTCCCCTCCTAATTTAATTTTTTTTTAAATAGGCCTATTCACTGAATGGGTGTGCCTCACTCAAAGTAAGAACCTGAAAAGACCTTAGCTTAAAAGGGCCAGGGTCCCCCAATGCATCCTTGGCCATCTTTAGTCATCCTGATCCGTATCTGGTCACTGGACCCAGATGGCTCTGGAGGAGAAAGTGAGGCTGGTGACCTTGCACAGCCCTCCCTCACTCAAAACAAAGTCATGTCATCATCTCCCAGATGTCATGGTGCTCTTCAAAAATGAAGGACAAATCACAACCTGTGATAGAGCTAGCCCAATCTACTTCAATCCCAACAATGAAAGAACTGATTATTCTTTTAAGGTTATTTGTACCTTGAGTTATCCTAAAACATAAGGCCAAAAATTTTTTTCACTTTAAATATCTACATAAGAGTGAGAAATGAAGACTTTTTTTTGTAAAAATTACAAAAGACACTCCTATTTATTTAGCATGCAAACAACCACCAATTAAATACAAAATACTTTGTTTCACATTCAAAGAAAGCCCTTCAACAACCTGACCCCCTCCTACTCCCTCCCTATTTACTGTCTCCTTGTTGTTCTTTTCCCATAATGCTCCTTTTCTAGTCTCTGTGCATTTTCCTTGGCTGTTCTCCATGATGGGAACACTTTTCCTCCCTCAAATATGGCTTTTGGCTTTCACAGTTTTCTTCATGTCTCAGCTAAAATCCTACCTTCTATGAGAAGCTTTTCTTCAATCCCATTAATACCAGTGCATTCCCTCTATTGATTATCTCCAACTTACCCCATATATATCCTGTTCATACTTAGTTATTTGAATGTTGTCTCTCCCCAACCCCATAATGGACATTTAATAAATGCTTTTTTATTCAATTTTGATCAAACTAACCAATGTAATAAGTTTTGGTTAAATTGACAAGTGCACATCACCTATAGCATAGCAAACCAGGTGCTAGTACTCAGGCGTATTTGCTAATTGTACAGTCGTGTGTTATCCTGACTGTGGAACTATGATATTTTTATTGTTTCTTTCTGAATACTTGCAATATTTTCTCCTTTACCTGGAAGCTCTGGAATTTGGCTATAATACTCTTAGGAGTTTTCATTTGGAGATCTTTTTTAAGGAGATAACCAATGGATTCTTACATTTTCTATTTTATCTTCTGTCTCTAAAGTATTGGGGACACTTTTCCTAAATTATTTCTTGGAATATGATATCTAGGCTTTGTTTTTTATTCATGGCTTTCAGGTAGTCCAATAATTCTTAACTTATATCTCCTCAATCTATTTTCCAGGTCAACTGTTTTTCCTATGAAATATTTCACATTTCTTCTATTTTTTCATTCTTTTGAATTTGTTTCATTGTTACTTAATGTCTCATGGAGTCATTAGCTTCCAGTTACCCAATTCTAGTTTTTTAAGGAATTATTTTCTTCAGTGAGCTTTCGTGCCTCCTTTCCATTTGGTCAATTATGCTTTTTAAGGAGTTCTTTACTTCACTGAATTTTTGTGCCTCTTCTACCATGAAGCCAATTCTATTTTTTTAAGATGTTATCTTCTTCAAGTATTTTTTGTGTGCTTTTTTGACCAAGTTGTTAATTCTCTTTTCATAGTTTTTTTTTTGCATCACCCATTTCTTTTCCCAATTTTTTTCTCTAACATGCCTATCTCTTTCTTTAACTCTTCCAGGAATTCTTCCTGGGTTTGTTTCCAATTGGCATTTTTTCCTTTGAAGCTTTGTCACTGTTTTCACATTATTGTCTTCTGAGTTTTTGTCTGGTCTTTCCTGCCATTGTAGTATCTTTTTGTGGCAAAGTTCTTTTTTGTTGTTGTTTATTTTTCTAATCTATTTCTTGACTTTGAACTTTATGTTAAAGTTGGACTTTGCTCATCTGGGTGTGGGGAGGCACTGTCCTAAGATTCAGGTTTTTTTGTGCTGCTGTTTGCAGAGGTAGTTCTGGGAATCTGCAAGTTTTTAGTGCTTCCAAGGTGATTTGATTTATAGAGAGGTCTATTCACTGTTCTCTTGGTTTATGCTCTGGCCTTTATACAGCAAAGGCCCCTGCTCCCCTGTAGCTGCAAATGCTAGCGGATCTTTTGGCCCTGCTCTCCTGTAGTCATAAGCACCAATACCCTTCTCTACTTTGGAATTACCACGTGGGCCTCTGCTCCCTTATGATCAACCACTGCTATAGTAGCACCATTAGTAGGCCTTGGAAGTGACTGCAACAGCACCTGCCCTCCCAACGAGAATGCCAGATGCTCCAATGGTTAGGTTCCTAACTTGTTTGCTTATATAACCTAACTTAGCATGACCTTTCTTTAGCTAATCCCAACATTCTTCCTAGGGCACCTAGGTGAAGTACTTTGACTATGTAATAATAATAATGATAATAAACATTTAGCCAGGCACTGTGCTAATCATTTTACAGTTATTATCTCACTTGATCCTCACAACAACCCTGGGAGGTAGGTGTTATTATTATCCCCACTTTACAGATGAGGAAACTGAGGCAAACAAGAGTTAAATGACTTTCCCAAGGTCATATAGCTGGTAAATATCTAAGGCTGAATTTGAACTCAGGTCTTCCTAATTTAGGTCCAATGTTCTATTTACTGAACCATTTAACTGCCCCATTTAAAAAAAAAAAAAACAACGTGTGTTCCAGAGGAAGTGTATTATAGCAGATAGAGAGCGGGCCTCAGAATCAATGAGACTTGGATTCAAGTCCTTTTTCTGAAACATGCTAACTATGGGAGTCTGGGCAAATCACTTATCTTTTCAGTGTCCCTTAAGACAGGAAGTTGCAGATAAAATGTCAATCTTCTGGTAGTGGAAGTTTCTCACTAAGAATTCTATATCCTGACAAAAGAATTATTTAAAAAAGAAAAAGTTTTAAGTTATACCCTTCCACATGATGGCTCCATTGTGAAGTGTACATCCTGAGGGAGTAAAAGGTGGAAGCAAAGGAAGTTCTTATATTTCTCAAAATCTCTATGGCAGCACTTTTCCATAATAACAAAGAAATGGAAACAAAGTAGGTATTAATCAACTGATAAATAGCCAAACAAATTGTGGTACATGAGTATAGTGCGATATAAGATTATTGGCTAATATAATTTTCATAGGTTCATCGGTCATAGGTTCATTGGTCTACTGTGCTACTAGAAATGGTAAATATGAAAAATACAAAAAAGCATGGAAGATCTATATGAACTGATTCAAAGAGATTTAAGGCAGAATCAGGAAAGCAACATATATAATGCCTACAACAACATGAATGAGAAGAAGAAGAAGAAAGAAAGAAAATTAAAAACATTGTAACTTTAAGAGCTAACATTGGCCCTACTGAAGAGATCTGAAGATACATTTCCTCCTTGGCAAAAGTGGGTACTATTTTCATGGAGCACTACATCTAGTGTCTTCTTGGTTGATAACGCTGATTAGCTCTGTTGAACTGTTTTTTCTTTCTTTCTTTCTTTCATATTCTTCCTCAGAAGAAATAGTTCCCTGGAAAGGGAGAGAAATAATTGAAAAATAAGAGTGATGTAAGATAAAAAACTTCAATAAACTTTGAAAAGACAGATAACAGTGTCATATACAGTGGCTATAAATGGTGGAGCTTTGAAGAAGAGAAATACGTCAATGAATTATTAAAAGTTATGAACAGGCGAGAGCAGAAGAAAGCTCAAAAGAGGATAAAAATCAGACCAGTTTGCTTAATTATTGTTTTTAATTTAATATATGTTTTAAATAAAACAAACCATGCATAACTGAAGTTCAAAGCTGTTATACAGCACTCTCTTCCAATAGACTTGACTGGTCAATTCAGTTGCCATTTTTTTGAAGTGTTTTTTTGAAGAAGTCCTGAATATTCTCATCTCACATATAACTTCCTGCCTCAACAACAGAAAAAAAAATCAGTAAAATGGTTAAATTTTCAAAATGGTCAGTTTGTCGGTGTGGGTACCTTCAAGCACTATCTTCAAATTAATGGGCAAATCTGAGCTAGATTGAAACTAGCTCCAATAAAATTTCTTTCTGGTGGTCAGAAATCAACAGAAAAGAGGGATCTGTCCCTTTTATTTTTTGTCAAAAGCTATAGAGCTACAGAAACTCAGCCACACAAGAAGGATGTGGGTGGAAAATAAAATGAGAAGCAATGGTTCAAGTGCATAGAGATTTCTCCTAATTCTAGGAAGCAATTATCTATTGGTATTAAAAGCAAAAATATTAAACATATACCACATGTTAATGCGGACAAGAGACTGGTTGTGTATTAACCCTAGTCGCCTAGGTTACTTCACAAATCCAGTCCTAACCGGACAACGCTGGCAACATCAGTGTCCCTAACAGGAATAACACAAAATCTTGAATAGGCTGTAACCACAAGTTCTATTTTATAAAAAAAATCAACCTTAATTCTATTTGTTTTAATGTGTAACCCAAGTCTTGTTAAAGAGAGATAGATTCTGCCAGAGCAAATAGAGAACTACACATTATGACCATCTAAAGTTTTATGTTATATAGACTACGCCTCTCAATGGAATTCAAATTCAGAGGCTGCCAGAAAGTTAGGAGGGGAATACAGTGCTCTCCCTTTATGTTTTCTGAAAACAAAGACTATTCCTTTCTCTAAGCTTTATTACTTCACGGCATTTCATTCAGGCCGCTGAGGGGAGATTACAATAAATGATCCATTTACCAGTGTCAGTTGAACTTTTGTGAGCTTGATTTGTTGGTCTATCTGACCAGGCCTCAGCTCTTTTAACTGACTCTTTTGCAAGCTTAGTTCTTCATAATTAGACCTACATATGCCAAAGCAATAGCCTAGATTTTATGATGGTACAGTTCTCATTTTATAGCTGAGGAAGAAAACTGTCCAATAAGCATAAACAACAGTTCAACATTTCCTTGAACAAATCTATCCTTTTAGTGGTAAGAGAGGTGAACCACTCTTTTGGGTATGACTGAACAGTGCATCATAGAATCATAGCACATTAGACTTGGATTGGACCCTGGAAATTTTCCTCTTAGCCAACTCTCATAATGTAGAAATTCCTTTGAAAGCGTCTCTGAATGGTCTTATCTGTGCTTGAATACTTCCAGAGATGAGGAACTCTCAGTTTCAAAAAGAAGGTAATTCTACTTTGAAATAACCTTAACTTGTCAGAAAGTTTTGCTTTGTTTTTTCTGGTGCTGAGTAAAAATCTCTTCTGTCCACTGGTTCCAAATCTTTTCTATGGAAAAATATAGATCAAATTTACCCTACAGTCACATGATGGTTTTTTAAAAGATTTGGAGATAACTACCACTTCATAGAATTGCAGTTGGAAGGAACCTCTATGGTCTTCTAATCCAATTAATATCTGTCCAATAATCTCTTTTACCACAATATCAGCAGATGATCATCCACTCTTCTCTTAGAGACTTTAAGTACAGGAGAATCCATTACCACCCAGTATTTTATCCCTATTAAATTTGATCCTTCTCTACTAAAATCCCTCTCTGATGCTTCACTGTGGACATGACCATGAGTACTTGAGTGCCATGCCCACATAGTATATGGTCTCTTATACCCTGCTAGGATGGAAAAGTTTTGGATACAACCCTGGTGGTTGAACTGTATACCTCTTGTCCAAAGAACAATCTACTGAAATTCAGACAGGCTCATCCCTGTGTTAGGTATGAGGTCAGGAATTTTGTGGCCACAGCAACTTGAAGAGCTGCTTAGTTGTTACTAAATCAAAGAGGAGTTTCAGTCCAGATTTATGGAAGAAATAACACCAATGAAATAACAGGTCATTGAAGTATGGGAGTCAACTCATTCCTATTATATTCAGTATGTCATACTTAACCTGTACAGATATTTTTTGAGTTTTGATTCTCTCATCCAACACCTTAGCCATCCCTCTTGGCTTTGCATCCTCTGAAAATCTGACCAGCTTGTTTTCTACACAATCAAATAATATGGTCACGAAAATGTTGAATTCATGGGACCAGAGAATGACTTCCAGGGTACTTCACAAGAGATCTTGCAAGTTGACAATGTGCTTTACTAATGACTAACCTTTGCAGCCAGTCAATCACCTATGTCTGAATTACTTATCTTTACAAATCCAAATCTACACTAGTGCACATTTCCTCATTTTGTCTATGAGAAAAGCATGAGAGACTTTGTCAAATGCCCTTACCATCTTCCCTGCCACAGCACACCCTGGACCTGCAGACTTTGCTGTCTTCACTACTACCTTTATGTACTTTTTCACCCAACTAGAATATGAGTTCCATGACCAAAAGGACTGCCTTACTCTTCTATTTGTGTTCCCAGCGTTTAGGACAAAATGAGCATTAAATAAGTGCTATCTCATTCAGTTATTCGAATGCTTTGCTGAAATCTAGGTATACCAAGCCTTTAGAATTTTACCTGTCAGTCTAGTTACTCATCAAAAAAAGAACTGAGCTATTCTGGAATGACCTGTTCTTGAAGTTTTGCTTATTCTCACTGTCTACTAGGTTTTCTTCTGAATGCTCACAAATTTTCGCTTTAAAAAAGCCACCTTACAAATATGAATTTAATCAGGTATTGAAGTTGTCATATTAAAATAGCATTTGTCCTTTTCTAGTCCTAGAGAACCTTAACTTTGTCTATGACCAATCAATCAATTTGACCACTCCTCAGCCTCCTTTGATGGATCTTCATCCATGCCTGATAACTGTAGCCACACTGCCATATTTACTATTTTTCATTCACAAAACTCAATCTCTTGTCTCTGGGCTTATACAATGTATATCTCCCATGCCTGGAATGTTTTTCCTCCTCTTTTCCACCTCTTAGAATATCTGACTTCCTTCAAAACTCAGTTTAAGAGCCACTTTCTACAGGAGGCTTTTCCTAGTCTCCCCACCTGCTAAAGCTTTGCTTTCTAGGGTTATCGTCTATTTTCTCTATATGTATCTTGTATGTGCCTATTTACATATGAAAATTATCTTCCCCTTTCAAATGTAACTTTTTTCTTTGTAACCCAGTGCCTAACACAGTTCCTAGAACATAAAAGCACTTAATAAATGTTTATTGATTCATTGATTATACATGATCTTCCATAGATTTCTGACAGCAACACAACAATTACAAACATCAGTCTTTTTGGTTCTATCTAAGCCTTGTGATTTAAACTTACTGAGGGAAACAGCCTGCTTTTGTTTACCCCTTTATTGGCACTTGTCATGGATATCAATTTCCCATTAGTCATTTTTGTTTTTTATTTCTCTGTCCAAAGGTAATTTTCTTTAGAGAAGAAAACAGAAGCAAACTAAGATTTAAGTTATTGTGTGTTTTTGTTGTCAGCTATTACTATCCCATCCACGTCCTTGCTTTGATCTTCCTTTGGTATCCAACAAGACTAAAAATTCCCTTAACATGTACCACCCAGCTTAAATTCTGTCTAGTTCTTAGTTCTCTTGACATTATTCTTCCCTGGACTATGTGACTCTTTTTTATTCATACTCTGTTACCTAAATTTGTTTCTGTCTTCTACAATTTTTTTTGTTCCTTATAGAGTTAAACTGACCTTTTCCAGAAAGCTATCTTTTCTCTTTCTCTAATAATTTCTATTTGTGTCTTAAGAATTTCATTCTTGACAGCTTCCTTTCCCTTGAACCGTCTTTCCCTAGAGAAATTTGGTTCATAGGAATTTACCTACCCTTTCTCTAAAACCTCTAAAATCTACTCTCTGAAAATCTGAGGTAGTCATCAGACCCTTTTCCAAACCTCCTGGTTACTGTCAAGAGTATCAGCATCTTCCCAATCGATCTGCTTTATCTGGTTTATGTATCAAGTCCATGTCTACATCATAGAAGGAATTCATTATTTTTCTATTTTTGCAAACAGTTTATTTAGGTAATATTGGAATACATTTTTTCTTTGAGTATTTGATAGAATCTGGATAGAAAAATGGAAGTCAGGAAGACCTGAATTCAGATCCAGCCTCAGACACTTACTAGCTGTGTGACTCCAGGCAAATCACTTAACCTCTGCTCCAATTTCATCTATACAATGAGGATAGCAATAGCGCTTACCACACAGGGTTTTTATGAGGATTGAATATGATAATTATAAAGAGCTTAGCATAATGCCTGATACATAGTAAGTACTATATAAATCTTGGCTAGTGGTGGTAGAAATAGTAGTAAGTAGTAGTAGTAGCAGCAGTAGTAGTAGTAGTAGTAGTAGTAGTAGTAGTAGTGGTAGTAGTAGTAGTAGTGGTAGCGGTAGTAGTAGTAGTTGTAGTAGTGGTAGCAGTAGTAGTAGTAGTGGTAGTAGTAGTAGTAGTAGTGGTAGCAGTAGTAGCAGTAGTAGTGGTAGCAGTAGTAGTAGTAGTGGTAGTAGTGGTGGTACTAGTAGTAGTAGATCCATCTGGTTTGCTTGCTTTTTAACCTTTGTGAATTCACTTAAGTTTATCAAATTTCTTTTTTTTTTTTGAGGTTAAATCAAGAATGTATCAACTGCACTAATTGTGTCAGAGAGCTCAATCAGATATCTGACTAGTTGAAGTCCTTCATCATTACTCTCTCTTATCTCTATGCTAACCAAAGGTTTGTAGCTTCCTCAGAACACCTCATCTGATTCCTTCTTTTGTCCAGCGAGTCTATAGTATAATCCTGTAACAATGTCACTTTTGTTTCTGACTCTATCTTCACCTGAATGCTCCCCAGCATGTGAAATGCAGCTCCTGGATTTCTTCACATGGGTATATCTCCTTAATTACACCCCACCTATGCCCTGGCAGATACCATATCTAGTTGGTATAGTCCTGAGCCTCTAGTGGTCTCTATATGGAAGGAAACAAAGTAGTGATTAAGAGGAAGCCAATGGAGTGGTACAACCCTTTGAATATATCGAATTGTTGTTCTTTTTTAGTGTCTCCCTCAATATCTCATAAGTAATTTGGGTGGGAGCTTCCATATTGGCCCTGGCACCAAATAGGACATTTTCCCTTAGTACCCTAATGTGGTTAAGATGCTCTGTACAGGCTTATTTTCTCTGGTCTAAACATCCTCAGGCTTTAGTATATTCTCACCATGCTGGTTATTATCTGAATAGACTCCTTTCTATCAATATTCTTTTTTAAAATGTGGTTCCCAAGATTCAGCTGAGTTTTGACCAGCACAGAAGAAGTCAGCAGTCTATGATGAAAAGAAAACTGAACCAGGGAATAGAAACCCTGAGTTCCATCTTGTGACACTGAGCAAAGGTGCTGTATCATCTCAATCAGATCATCCCAACTCTCATTTTGTTTGGTTTGCACAAAGTATTGATCATTCTTTCTCCCAAACTCACACCAAAAAAATCACACTAACCCCATTAGTAATGGTAACTACTATTACTACTACTACTACTACTGCTACTACTGCTGCTGCTGCTGCTGTTACTACCACCTAACATTTACATAGTACCTACTACATGCCAGGCTTTACAAATGTCTCATTTGATCCCCACAACCACTCTTCGAGGCCTGGTGCCACTATGCCATTGAGTTGCCACAAACTACTAAAATTTCTATGGTCTAGAAAGTAAACTTCTTTTAACGTTGCTAAGGGTTGAATTTTTTTTTTTCAAGCAAATATATTACACTGTTGACCTACTCTGAACTTCTTGGTTATTAAAGCACTAAGGACGTTTCTAGTTATTTATTATATTCTATTTAATTTTCATTTTGAACTTTATAGTTTTCCCTGTCGTGTTGGTGTCTAGCCTTTCAAAATCAGTCTAAATCTTGAATCAATCATCTATCATTTTAATTATCCCAACATTAGACAATTAGATGAGTTCTTTAAGATGCAAGGCTTTGGGGGTCAGGGTGCAACCAGTATTTCAGGGGTTGAACTTTCGTTCCTCTATGTGACCATGCTTGAGTTTCACAGAGTCCTGGTTTCCTAGCTGCTAGCTTCCATCCTAATTCTCCTGTCTCTTCTGTTCTGCATTTTGGCTTGTCAGCTCATTTCTCGTTGACTCTGCTCCTATTTTGGTATCTGGTTCTGGATTTTCCCCAGCAAAATATATATTGACCTAAGACCCATCCTGATACAAGAAAGCCAACAACAGATCCCTGTGGTACATCATTAAATATCTCCCTCCAACTCGACAAATCCCCATTAATTACAATGTTTTGAATATAGTTGTTTAGCCATAAATCTAGATTATATAACTGCATTATCATCCAGTCCTACTTTCCCATATTATCTGCACGGATGTTAGTATCATCATCAAAGCTCACATTTGTATCATGTTTTAAAATATTTTTCTCACAACTCTGTGGTGTAGGTAGTGCAGGCATCTGATGATCTCC
Source organism: Trichosurus vulpecula (assembly GCF_011100635.1). NCBI lineage: Eukaryota > Metazoa > Chordata > Mammalia > Diprotodontia > Phalangeridae > Trichosurus > Trichosurus vulpecula. The sequence continues at coordinate 199,171,462 of NC_050574.1, read as the reverse complement.
ATTGTTTTAACTCCAGGGAGCAAGATGCCCCCTCACAGGATAAGCTTAGTGCTACTAATCTTCTCATCCTGCAGCTAAGCCAAGCCTGGATTGATATTGCCTCCCTCAGGCTCCTTGCCCTCTGACTGATGTGCTGGAAGGCAGAGTACCAAGCTGCTCCGAGTGCTTTCTGGTGTAGAGGGCAGAAACTGGACTCACTCAGCTTTGGATCTGCTTCCCTCACTCATTTCATCTTCATGGACTAAGATGCCCTCACTCCCAGTACTTTTTGGCCTCCAGTCTCCCCTGACTCCACCCTCACCTTTTCCTGCCTCCTTTGTGTGTTGTCTTCCTTTTAGATTGGAAGCTCCTTCAGGGTAGGAACTATCTTTTTATTAATTATATCCCTAACATTTAGCGCACTGCCTAGTGTGTAGTAGTCTCTTAATAAATGTTTATTGGATTGATTGAATAGACTATTAGCATCATTTTCCAGAAATTTCCAGGAAATTGAAGCTCTTAGAGTCCCAGTGAAAGAATTAGGACTTGAATCTATATTTTCTGACTCTAAAACCAGAGCTCTATCCACTCCATATGTTGCTAAAATTAAGATCTTTCATATCATTGCCATGTTCATGATCTACCTTTACATAAACAGAAATGAAGTTAATGTGTAATGATTGATTTTTAAGGAACTTAAAATAGAATCTTACAATCAAGTCATTCTTTTCTCCCTGTGCACAAAGCATCTATTTAATAATCTATTCCAGAGATGGCCACAAAGATCTACGTGTCATGGTTTCCAGCATCCAGCTTTCCCCCCACTTTTGAAAATCAGGATAATTGTCTTTTCCTAGTCCTTTTGAAATTTTCCCCATCTTGGTTTGACATATTAAGGGGCAGCTAGGTTGTACAGTGGATAGAGCCCTGGGCTTGGAGTTGGGAAGGACTGAGTTCAAACCCCACCTTAGACACTATGTGACCTTGGGCAAATCATTTAACCTCAGGTTGCCTCAGATTCCTCAGCTATAAAATATTGATGATAATAACACCTATTTTGTAAGGGTTTTTGTGAAGACTTTAGTGTAGTGTCTGGAACATTTAGTTAGCGCTATATAAATGTCAACGATTATTACTGAAACCACAATGAAAAGAACTCTAACCTAGAAATTAGAAGATATGGGCTCTTGCCCTGGCCTTATCCCCTTTCCCTATCATAGTTAACACGTGATGTGAACCTGAGGAAATTAAACTTTTCTGAATACTGGTTTCTTCATGTGGAAAATAACATTACCTTCCCTGCTCACTTCATAAGGTTATGGTGAAGATCAAATGAGCCTATATATGTAAAAGCATTTTTCATACTATAAGAAAAAAACTACACAAATATAAGGGAAACATTATTAAAAATCACAGAATCTTAAACTAGGAAGGGACCCCAGATTTGACATGATTATAGGTGATTAATCATTGCTTTTGTATTTTTAAATTATTTTTCCCAATTAACAAGGATTTAATTTTTCTTCTTGCCTGCCACACCCCAACTCACCCCCATTGCAAAAGACAAAAACAAAACCCTTGTAACAAATATTTGACAAAATTCCCACATTGCTCATGTCAAAAAATATATGTTGAGGGAGCTAGATGAAGAATAGAGTGCTAGCCTTGGAATCACAAAGATGTAAATTCAAATCCTACCTCTGGCAATCAATAGCTATGTGATGTAGGGCATTTAATTTTTATGGACCCATTTTTTAATATGTAAAATGAAGGAGCTGGATGTCCTTTTAAGTCCAACTCTGTGATGCTATTATCGATCACCACAAAGTTCTTTCTTATGTTGAACTGAAATCTGTCTCCCTGCAACTCTGGTATTGCTGCATTTGACCTTTAGAGCCAACCAAAAGCGGTTTAATCCCTCTTTTCCTTGACAACCCTCTATCTATTTGAAGACAGTGATCAGGTCTTCTCTTTTCTGGACAAAACACGCCAACCTCCTTCACTCAAAGATTGTGTGATATAGTTTCAAACTGCTTTATCAGCTTGGCGGGCCTCTGGTCAAGCCACCCCAGGTCACAAATGTTCTTGCCAAAATATGGTGCCCACAGGTGGATATGATACTAAAGATGCAGCTTGACCCAGGCAGAACACAATAGGCTTATCACTATTTTTTTTTCTGAGTCACACACTATTTTCTATACAGCATAAGATAGCATTAGCTTTTTGAGGAAACTATATCATACTGTTGATTTATATTAAACTTATAGTCTGCTGAAACCCAAGGTTTTTTATACAAATTTAATATAAATCAATAAGGTGACATAATTGACATCTCCCCCATATTGTATTAGGGCAACTATTTTTCAAACTGAGTAGTATAACCTACATTTATTACTATTTAATTTGAGCTTATTAAAAGTTTCAACGTGCAAGATGGTTTAGAACCCAGGTTCTGCCATCAACTTATTAACTAACCCTCCCTGTTGTGTCTTATCTATAAATTGGATAAACATGCAATGATTAATAATAGTATTAAGAGCTAGAAGGGGGGGCTTAGAAGCTATCTGGTCCAAATCTCTCATGTGTAGATGGGGAAACTGAGGTCACATGACATGACCAAAGTCGTACAGGTGATGAGTAGCATTGCCAGGATTTAAGCCCAAATTCAGCGCCTTTCTGTTTATATCATGCTGCTTTCTAATCTATGTCTTCATCCACATAATTGATAAAGATGTTCATCTGAACATGATCAAGGGACTGAGCAGCCCTCCACGAAAGGCCTCCCTCCAGCTTGACATCTGTCCATGAATCCCTACTCTTTATATACAAATGTTCTGTTAGTTCTCATGATCCACCTAACTTGATTATTATCCAGCCTGTAATTCTCCTTTTTCGTAAGTACAAGATACAGTGATATGTTTGGTCAAGTGCCTTGATGAAATCCAGGTATATTTTGTCTATGTGGATTTCAGCAATCCATATAGATATTTCTTTATTTATTTTAAAATAAACTTTTCAGTTTAATGCCTGGGAAATCCTCCTTCTATGTTTACAACATGAATGGGAATGGAAACGTTAAGGATACTGAAATTGTTTAAACAGCCAAAAGGAAGCTGAGGAATAGTAGTCTGTCATTAAGCATCTGAAGTACTGTTTTACAATGATCAGCTCTTCTTCATCTCCCTCAGAAACAGAACAAGAAGAGTTATTTTAGTCTGAAGCAAATGGAAACCAGGCCCCATCTTAACACATTAGCTCCTGCTCTGGTTGTATTCCTCTATACTCAGGGATACAGTTCATTTGGTCCTACTCTTCCCATCAGGGAAACCTTGTGTAAAGCTAGGGGTGCCCCACCAATATTTCAAGCAGTTCGCACCCTACTCTTTGAGAGATGAGGAGGTAAAGGGGAGTTGAAGTTCACTGTTGAAGTATACTTTCCTGGTATTTCTGATGGTGGTTCAGAGAAAAAGACACATGAGAACTGAATTTTGTATAACCCCTGGGTATTATTACTATTACTGCTTTAGGGAAAATGGCAAAAGATGTCCTAGGAAGGAATCCATGTGTAGGACTTCAGTTCCTTGAGTATTTTTCATGTTTAGCCAGGTAGAGAAAATAGGATGCTAACATGATGAACTGGCTCCTTGGACTACATGTCTAAATTAAGGTTACAGAATTAGTTTCTCTATTCCTTTTCTGCTCTCTGACGACCTAGGAAATAGTCACAGACATTCATCTTCAAACATTTCTTTGTTCCTGTAGGGCAAGTTTTCAATGAAATCTCGAAGGTTATTAATGCTTCTTCCAATCCTCCTTTTATATTACCAAGCTCACATTCAAAAACACAAAAGAATAACTTGCACATGTATAAATAGCTCCCTAAGCATACTATTTCTTCTCTCCTCCCCCTTTTTAAAGCACAATGCAATGACTTACAATAATTATGACTGAAGTGCCTGGAGGTGTGAATGGATGTTCATTATAAAACAAACAAAGTCATTTTAAATTACATTTGATTTATTTGGATCATTGCACCAGACCAGTTCATTTAGTCTGTCATGCTTAGTGTACATTTTTGTGAGACTTAACAGTCAGCATAAGGGTATTTAGAAGCAATCACCTCTTCTGGCTACATCTTGGTCTCTGTTCTCCTACTGAAAGACTTTTTTTTTTTGTTCAGGGGGGGAATTCGCATAAAATGTACTTTGAGAAAAAGACCACATTTCTTTTAAGTTAGGTATAAAAATATCAGCCCTATGTGCTCATTCTCTCCCCGTCCCATTTCTCTATGTGTGTGCTGCATATAATAGACTTATACATATATGCATACTTGCTATATCAATGCATTATGTACCTAACTATTAAGCAGACCTATGTTACTTTATCTCCTGAACCAGACATGAAAATCAGCTCATGATTGAAGGGCATACTTAGAAGCACTTTATTAACAAGGGACAGGGCTATTCAGAGACTATAATTGAAGCATCATTGTCTAAAGCAAGAAGAAACATGATTTAACCCAAGTAAGAATTCTGTTCTACTGCATTTAAGTTTCTACACACACACACACACACACACACACACACACACACACACAGAGAGAGAGAGAGAGAGAGAGAGAGAGAGAGAGAGAGAGAGAGAGAGAGATGTACGCACTTGCTGTATCTATTTGTATCAGACAATGTCATTCCTCCGGTTATGAACTCAGTACACAAATTACCAACTGTTTCAGAGCCTGTCCTTTTATTATCAGCATTCCATTAGGAGCATTTTGCAGAGCTGATGCCAAGTAATATCAATCATTCTATTTCTGCTGTGTCCCTGGTAAGAGACAGCATTTGTTTTCCTGAATAAGAAGTTAAACCAGACTTGGCGGAACCAAAGAAAGCAAAACGTTAACATACCAAATGAAATCTATAGTAGGTGCATTCTAAGAGAGCAAGAGCAGCCAAATTAGAAAGCTCACATTGGAAATCTGCTTTATGCACCAAGGTTTTAAAGTTAATTCTGTGTTATCTGAGCTAAGAAGGGAAACAGAATCATAAGTTATTCAAAACAATAGATAATCAAAAAAATAATTTGCATTTAGCTCTGGTATGCATCACATTTTTAAAAACAACTTATTTAGCTTCCAGATTGTACTTTGTTTTGGGTTAGAAAGTAAACTGTATTGGGGTTGTTCAGCAATGCAGCTGGTCACCTATGATTTGATATGGGTTCCTCCCATAGGAAACAGAAGCCCTGCTCTTTTCCATTTTTAATATGCAAATTGAAATCCAAAATACTTTCCTTTTTTTTTTTTATTTGAGGAAACCAATTAAAAAGATTGTCAAGTACAGCAACTTCCATAGATTTCTCCAAACAGGAAATGACTCATCAGTAGCCTCAGCATTAGAATAAATATTTCTTACCAAGCAAATAACTCAAATAGTATAGCCTCACTTGCATAAATACCCATCTATTCCACGTACGTGCTGCAGACCTCATATCTTGTGACACATAGAATTCAATCTAGCAAACACAGGAATGGCATATCATAACATTCTCCTTAGACTCACAAGCCCAGCCCAAGACTGTAGCAGCCAGACAATGTCACCTGAATGCACACCCCAAAGTGCTTGGGAAGTTGGCTTCCAAAACCAGGGTGTACCATGACCAAACTAGCCACATAACACAGAAAAAAAATATGGTATGGCAGTTGAGCCACAAATGCAATTTCTTAATCCAAACCAAAGCCAAACTCTTCCCAAAGCCAAGACTAATAAAAGACTGAAATGAAAATTGAGTAACTACTTGCCTTCTGGGAAATCAAGCAACTGGGGACACGTATATAGGCTGGGCTTTTCTTACTGTACAGTATCTGTGTTGCCATGGGCTGGATGGAATAGAATGGCTCAAGTAAGTGACACTTCTCACCGTCTGTGCCTACACTGTGGTAAACCCTTTTTAGGAAGGAAAAAAAAAGGCAGGGGCGAAGAGAGAAAATACAGATATGGGAAGCAGAAGAACAGACCATTCAAAAAACTGGAACTAGTTTGTAGGATTATTTTCCCTGTATTATTTGCTTCAGTCTTGGGCAGTGAGGTGGTACAATGGATAGAACACTGGGCCCGGATTCAGGAAAACTCATCTTTGTGCATTCACGTCTTGCTTCGAACTCTTACTAGCTGTGTGACCCTAGGCAACTCACTTAACCCTGTTTGCCTCAGTTTCCTCAACTGTAAAATGCGCTGGAGAAGGAAATGGTAAACTACTCCAGTATCTTTGCCAAGAAAATCCCAAACAGGGTCACAAAAAGTTGGACATGACTGAATAACAACGACAACAATTTAAAAAATCAAAAAAGAAAAAAAAAACAACAAAAAACTGCCCCAGACTGATTTGATCTGCTTTGACAAAGGAAAAGTTTGCAGGCACTGACAGAACTGTAACCAGGGTCCTGCGATTGGAGCTTTGCCCCGAGGTGCTAAATTTGGAGGTTGTCTCATTTACTGAGTACTGCAAGTACTTAAAATCCTTTGACATACTAAAGTGAACCCTACTCTCACAACCCAACCAACAGCATTGTAGCCGTGTAATCATCAATGTGTCCTTTGTCAGTATCCCAGGATTTTTGTCTCATCTTCCCATGGTCCAATATGCAGGCTTCCTCCTGCCACAATTAAAGAGACCTTACCTTGAGTGTGTTTTGTGTTTGTCAAGTCACAAAAATGAAAAAAAAAATTGTGGCTTTGTCTGTTTGGGCTATCAACAGGGGTCAAGCAGCTGCTCAGTTATTGGAAATGGCTGAGTCACAAATATGATTTATCAGAGATTCATATCAGACCTTTGAGTTAACATGGAGGAAAAAAATGACTATTCCAAATTGTTTTGATATTGTGGTTTACTACAGTAATATTTTTACTTTTTGGTATAGTCTTACAATTTCCTTATTATAGGAATTCCCTTTAAGGCATCTCCTACTTATGTAAATTTGAAAATTGGTCTGAAACTTATAGTCTCAGAGAGTTGCCTGGGTTATTGAGGTTAAATGACTCATCCAGGGTCATATGGCCCGTAGATGTCAGAGGTGAAGTTTACACCCAAGTCTTCCTGACCTTGAGGCTGGATTTCTATTCAATGAACCACACTGACTTTCAAAATAATGTTATGTCCTCCAAGAGACCTAATATTACAGGAAAGAGAAAATGAAAGTATCTGACTAAATAATGGTATTCGAATTTTATATAGCAATGTATTAAAACTTTGAAGGAAAAAATACCGAGGCTATTGTGAATATACTGAATTCTACTTCCTAATTATCATCAGTCTGGCCACGCTTGTTATGGAATAAATTATCTCCCTATTCACAAACCCAGAGAATGGCTCCGAAGCCTTTCCTTCAACTCAACTATTCTTCAGGCCAAAGGGAGAAACATTTTCATAAAGAGAGTTCAGTAGCAGAGGTTTGAGTGTACTAGGTATTTAGGGAGGAGTTTATTTCATTTTTTTTTCTGGTGCTATGTCAGGTCCTGGGATGGAAGCTTAGACCAGTGAGCATACATTGTGAGGCTGCTGTGTTAAGTGGGAAATTGATGGAGAGGGTGCACTATTTAAACTTTCAGCACGTAGGACCTTCCCGTTCTCTTAGTCTCTACCCCCTTTCCCCCCCTCACCTTTTTTTCTTTTTGGACCAAAACAACAAGAAAAACTGAGAGATGATAACGTATTATGGAACTAATAATATAGTAGCCTGTACAAGTTTACCACATGTACATGCCAATTCACTGAGCCCCTATCAAGAGTTTTAATACCTTTTCATACATTTTTTTTTCAAGATCAAGTGCCTTGCCTTGGCAAGCTAATTAAACGTCATGTAGAAGAGTTGTATTCTATGCTCAAAATGACTTCCTCTAAATTCACTTGAAGGAACATTTTTCAATGGTTATTCTACCACACACCCAACATCCTTTGTTCCTCCCAACTATTGGGTTTCATTTTTGCTTGAAACTTTACAGATGCCCCCAAATCCATTTCCTTTTGGAACTAACAAGATAATGAAACCAATGGTGGCTATGGGTGGTATATGCTATTAAAATCAGTTTGTTCCAGATAGCAATGTGCTTTTAAATATTTCTGTGTTTTTATCAGCCGTTTCTTTTATGGCTGTATTAGCAAGGCAATAAACACAACGTGGGACTATAATTGTGAATATGCCTATTAATGGATGAGAAAGATCTTCAAATCTAAATTGTCATTACAATGGCCAGTTTTAGTATCTTTCACATTGGGTATATGCAGTTAGAAGGAGTTGATATGGATCATTCCCCAAATACTTCTGGCGTAGTCTAGCCAGTTCTTCCTAAACAAAACAAAACAAAAGACCAAAAAAGCAAAAACAAAATACACAGAGAATGTTATTCTGTGTTACTTATTCAGTCAAGCGAGCTTTAAGGTAAAACTTAAAAATTTAAAATGTATGCACATCTTAATGCTTAAATAAAAACTTTGAGTCAGTTTATTCTTTCCTTAGGAAAGCTTGTTGGTGGTAGTTGTTTCTTTCCATTTCTGGATCTGCCTTTGAATGTCCTCTTCCTCAGCTTAATGGATTCAAAATGTATGTAGCTAATAGAGGTGCTTTTAAAAATTTGATACCTATATTAAATTTATGGGGTCTAATGCATGGCCAAGTTATACAGTGTTCTTACCAATGTTTGTTTTCATTGCATTATAGTTTTTAGCAATATACAAATGAAATATTATAAAGTGAACTATTATTTAGAATTTTTGAGTGTATGTAATTTAAAGATCATGGAAAAAAAGTAAAAAGATAGTTTATAATGCTATAAAGTATTGTTAAAAGCTTTTATTATATCCAGTAAAATATAGGAATGTGAGCTGGTATTGGTTCCAAATGTTAATTTTTCCAGTCTTAAAAAGGTTAAAAAATACGACTTTCATATAGTCGTGCGCCAGAAAAATAAATAAATAGATAAATAAATAAATAAATAAATGAGCCTGTAACCACTACACAAACGACAGGTCTAAGCTAACTTTGGTAACAAACTTTTGTTAAGGCAAGGCAACCTATAGTAGATAAATCTTAGAGAGTTGCATATATCTACATTGGTTGTTAAGTACCAAGTGTTGGACTTAATGTAGCTCTTCCTCATTCCAAACCAATCCATAATGCCACACCACCTCCTAAGTGGTAAACTTGATTGTGAACTTGACTTTAAAGTTTCATACTTTGCTCTAGACCTTCAAATATAAAATTTGTTGTTGTTTAGTCTGTCAGGCCTGACTTTTTGTGACCCCATGGACTCTTATCCATGGGGTTTTCTTGGCAAAGATACTGGAGTGGTTTGCCCTATCCTTCTTGAGTGTATTCTTATTTTACAGATGAGGAACTGAGGCAAATAGAGGTTAAGGGACATGCTCAGGGTCACACAGCTAGTAAGTGTCTGAGGACTGATTTGAACTTAGGTCTTCTTTTCTTCGGACCCAGTGCTCTATCCACAGCACCGCCTAACTACCCCTCAAATGTAAAATATGTAAAACACAAAATCATTAACAAACAAGGACGTGGTTAGGGCAAATATAATGAGACCAAATATACGTTAACATTAAGAAAGAGTCAGTATCTAAATGACAGCACGACTTTGGAGTCCATTCTTCAGAAGAAAGAAAGGATTAGAAAGACAGACAGAAAGAAAGAGAATTGTTATAATGCTTGAAGTAGAGGTCACTGGGTTTAAATGATCTGGAGGGAAGAGGCTGGAATAATTTAAAATGATAGTGAGGGGGATTAGAGACATATCACTGAAGACCAAGAACCCTTTTTTTCTATATGATATGACTGCAACATCTTTTTGGTTCTGTCCTAGTGGGATGATGATGATGAATTTACAGAGATTGAGAAAGGCAGTGAAATTCTGTGGTGAAGTCAAGGTCATAAATACAATAGAACATTTGGGATCGTTGCCCAGTTGAGGGCTGCCTGGGCCATAGCTGGAAATAAATGAAGAAGAAATGAAGGGTATTATTAAAAACTATTCTGCTCAACTACATGCCAATAAAACTGGCAAATTGAAAGAAATAAATCAATATTTATAAAAATATGAAATCCCAAATCGATAAGAATAGAAAATTTAACAACTCATTCTCAGAAGTTGAGCTATCCATAAGTGAACTCCTAAAAGAAAAAGAAAAACCCTCCACTAATTGTTTGTTTGTTTATTGACCCTAACCTATGACTTCATCTGAATGAAGACCTTTGAGTACTGTTGCATCTAGAGAGTGCTTAGAACTCACTGAGAAATCAAGTGGCCTAGATTTAGTGACAAGTCCCAATGCCCATGTTCATCCAGCTAATGTGGGTCAGAGTAAGGATTTGAACTCAGGTTATCCTGAGTCTAAGTCAGCCTCCTATCCACTATGCCAACTATTCTGTTGCTCACAAGGTACCTCATTTCCCCATATATAAGATGCACCCTTTTCCAAAAAATTTGGGGTCTAAAAACTGGGTGTGTCTTATACAGTAGTTGTAGATTTTATTTGTATTTCCCGTTTTTTTGCGCTTGTTTTTGTGCTCATTGTTGTAGATTTTTTTACTTGCATTTTCCAAATTTTAGCACTTGTCTTTGTGCTCATTCTTTCACATTTGTTACCAGTATATTAGGTTACATTTTGCCACATTCTGGCCAGAAATGGCTCAGAAAAGATTTTTGTACAGTGCTGAATTCAAGTTAAAGTGATCCAGTTTGCAAAAGTGAATGGAAATTGTGCTGCTGAATGTAAGTTTGGTCCTTCTCCAACTGAGAAAACAATCCGAGACTGGCTACTGGAAGAAGAAACCCTACTGAAAACGCCACGGCAGAAGAAGGCCATGAAAGGCAAGTTGGCAAAATGGCCTGATTTAGAGAGGGAATTGAAGATAGGGGTTGAAGAACAAAGGGCAATTGGAATTTCTGTGTCCACAAAGATGGTTCAGCATGAGGCAAGAAGAATTGCTGATGAAAAAGAAGTTACTGATTTCAAAGGAGGACACAATTGGTGCTTCAGGTTCATGAAACAGAATGGACTAAGCATGTGTACACACACCAGACTTGCCCAAAAGATGCCTGAAAGCTATGAGCAGATGAATAAAACTTGAGTTCAATAACTTTATGTAATACATTTTTTTTTCAAATTTCGGGCCCCCAAATTAAGGTTCATCTTATACATGAGGAAATAAGGTAGATTCTGAAGATTCAGTAAATACCCACTACTGCTCTTGAATTGGAAAAGATAACCTTAATCTTCTTTGCATTCATACTTTGAATATAGGGCAGAGTGCAGTGATGGAGAGGGGAAACAAAAGTTTAACCAGACATCTCCAACATTCATTCCTTCTATTCCTTCATGACTGACGATTGACATCAAACCAGTCAACACCTCTCTAATCCAACCAGTTAAAGTGTCCCGAGGTTGATTTGATGCTGATTGAGAGCTCAAAGAACCAGTGACATTGAGGGAAAGAAAGAAAAAAAAATCTCTTTCTACTCTAAATATTTTATGGCCACTATAATTATTCCTTATGATGCATTAGAAGAAGATTCTTGCATATTGTCCTGTGTAAAATTAATAAGTGCCAATGATCACTCCTACATTATCAAAGCCAGAGTAAGTGTAAACAGCTTTCTTATCCACTCCACCCTCATTCTCGAAGTAGAATTTTCTCTCTAGATGAGTAAATATGATATTCCCTTTGAGATTATCATGGGTTGTTTTTCTTCTGCAGTATAAGAAATGACCAAACATTTTTTCTTTAAAAACTATTTTATACAAATGAGATAATTTCCTCCTAGACCTTATATAAACAATGTAATATACGTAGACTCTAGGCCCAAATCTGTAAGAGGCACACGACCAGTTTGAGGTAAAATAAAATGATAGATATAATTTCCTATAAAGTGTCTTTACCCATTTAAACATTTTATTCATCCCATTGTAGATCACATGGGGTTTTTGGTCAGAGACTTTATAAAGTGGCTTAATGTTCTTATTTTTTTTAAATAGTATGATTTTCCTAATAAACATTTCTAGATATTTCCCCCGTCAATGTTTTGTTCCTCTTTTTGAGGGCAATCACAAGGAGCCCACAATCTTCCTAAAAGTTTGTAGCATCATCTGCTTACCTACATCCTTACCATAACATTCCTCACGGTGTGACTGGTTCATACCTTACGTGTTGATGGAAGACCAGAATGTTCAGAGCTTGGAGCCCCATACCAACTGCCCTCAAATATATCCAGTCACTAAAATATATCCTTGTCAGTTACTTGGCAAAAGTCTTTATAAGCATTACAGAAACTTACTAGGAGGAAAGGTTAAACCATTCACTTGGGCTTTAAAAATGAACTTCTCATGTATAAAATGGGAGGTAAAATATACAGATTCTGGAATTAGAGGGTTCAAATTTGACATTTGACACTAAATTGGGAAAGTTAACCCCTCAGGACTTCAGTTTTTTCATCTATAAAATTAAGGGTTAGGACTAAATGACCTTGGAGGTCCCTTCTCTTATCCCTAGGTTTATGATCCAATAAACCTATGGAGACATGGCTAGATGTGGGAAAGGAAATCAAAAGGTTTTGGTTGACTACAAATTCAATATATCAAAATGGCTAGTGTGATACCATCTAGGGAAATTAATCCAATCTTGGCTGCATTAAGAGAAGCATTCCATATAGGACTAGGGAGGTAATCATAGCATTGTATGTTTGCTATATTGTCTTCAGTTTGGGGTAGCATATTGTAGGAAAGACATTGATAAGCTGGGGGATGTCCCTAGAATAGCAACTGGGATGTTGAAGGGCCTTTTCTTCATGCCATATGAGGTAAGAGAAACAATTATTAATAACCAATGATTTGAAGAGAGCCAGAGTTCTTTTCTAAAGTCCGAATTTTAAAAGCTCAATCTCTTAAGGTTGAATTAACTTTCTCCTCAGTGATCACCAGACCATACCCAGCCTTATGTGAAATTTTATCTAAGGTGAATTCCTGCCCATTATGTTGCATTCAAGCAAGTTTGGGTGTAGGTAGATCCTCTGGGGGTAGTCTGGGTTTAGAAATGGTCTCTTTTTCCAAGAGTGACTTGATATCACTCTCTCAGCCCAGCCCCTCATTGGAGTGAGCCCACTTCTTGTTATTAATTCATTATATCATTAATTGTGGGGGTTTTGTTTGTTTTTGTTTTTGGAGGAGGTGGGAGGGGGGTTAAGTGACTGGCCCAGGTTTACGCAGCTAGTGTCTGAGGCTGGATTTGAACCTAGGTCCTCCTGACTCCAGGAGCACCATCCCTCTATCCACATCTAGCTGCCCCGATTAACTGTTAACCAGAGTTGATTGCCTCCCTCAGGAACATCCACTCTTCCTTGGACATATAAACACTGAGCCTACCTCCATGAAAGATCTTTGGCATTCAAGAGTGCCACTGACCTCTTTTATTAACAAAATACTAGCATTATCAATAAAAAAATTAATTACCCAAAAATTATGCCTGTCAAACTTTAAAGGTCACAAAGGAATGAATTAACTAGAGGTGTCTAGTCAGGAGAAGAGAAAATTTGGGACAAGGGTGTTTCTTGATACACTATCTACAAATATTTCAAGGCCTGCCATATGGGTAAAGGTTGAAACTTGCTCCATTGGTCCCTGGCAAGTAGAACTACAAGCAATGGGTAGCAACTGCAAAGAGAGAGATTTAGGCTTAATGTTAAAAAAAACAAACTTCCTGCTAATTAGAGCTAAAAGGGAATAGATGTCCTTGGGACATAGTGGGTTCCCCTTTACTTGGGGCCTTCAGACAAAGTCTGGAGCATCACTTGCTCAGTATGTTGTAGAGAAAATTTTTTTGTGTAGGGATGGGCTAGGGTCCCTAAGGTCCCTTCTGACTGAGGCTTGGGTATTCTGTTCTCTATTAGCTATTCTTTGGGAATAGCAAGTTGGCCTTGTCCTCATATTTTGGAAGGCACCTTTTGTGGAGAGCTGAGCAGTGAATCAGAGAGGTGGAACAGGACCTATCAGATACTAAAAATTATTTGATACTTATGTACAAGCAACACAAAACCTGCCCACTCTCACCAAGGCTTGAGACTCCTTTCTGCATTTGCACATACCTCTAAGGACATTATGTGGTTCTCTTTTGTGGCTTCTTTCTCCCATCAAAGCTGCCTTTGATGTTCATTTCTCTTAACTTGTGAGTAGGAAGAGAAAGGGGTGTGGGGGAGTGAGGATTCAAAGCATGGGGAAAATGTATTGTGATTTGCTCTATCATATACTTCCCTACTGCTTGAATGAGATCAGTCCTCTCTGGTCCCCCCCACCTGCCCAGATTGCACCATCTGTCTATTAGAGAGATAGGAGATTCGTCTTGAGGGGAAACAGCGAAGAGGGGAAATGATTCAGATGTCAGAAGTGTAGCAAAACACAAAGAATAAGACTTTGAGAGAAATGAATGAGTTTAGTGATGATGCTGGGTTAAGTGGTAGGAATTTTCCCAGAATTCAGTTTTAAAATTAGAAGAGAACTCCATAATTAACCAGGCCAATCCATACCCCACATATAATCTTACCCCATAATACCCCCAAAAAAGAAATGTTTCATTTTTGTTTATGTACCCCAATACCCAGTACTGTGTCTAGCACAGGGACTGATTTACAGCAGTTATATCAGGTCAACTTATGACTGGTCTGCTCTGGTTTGTCACATGAAGTCTTCACTGGCTTAAATTCTAGCTATTTCTAGGCTGGAATTTCACTTTGGACTGTTTAACGAGACTGCTACAAAACAGCCTCAAGGACCATTTTATGACTCAAACCTTTAAAGGGTGGGGGGCTCTTAACCCAAAATACCATACCTCATACCTCAAAATAACCTTCATGAAAATAGATCAAACTAGGTTTCCTCCAGCCTCTCCTTGAAGACCTCTAATTAAGGGGAAGCCCATTGTCTTCTAAGGCAGTCCATTCCATTTTTGAATACCTTCAATTGCTGGGAAGTTTTTCCCAATGATTAGACATTTTTCCTAATGATTAAACAGTTTAGTCCACCTCTTTCCTGCCTGGTTGTGTTCAAGAGTGGAAGCAAGGAATGCTGTAGGCCTCTGGATGGAGAGACCTGGCACCTTGACCTCACCCTCAGACCCAGATACCTACGTGGGGTGTGTGAATTCAGGCCTCTATTCTTGCTTCTTTGTGTTGATTCTTTCCTGCTCTTAGGTAAAGAAATATCAGACCCTGTGACATTTGAAAAGTTGTGGGAGAGCAAGACACTGGAGATCAGGAAGCTGGAAAATATAGTAGATTTTGTGGACAGCTGAGCCCAATGAGGTGTGAAGTTTTGAGCACTTTCTGGACCCAGCCTATGTATGAATTTAAGTGAGTTAAGAAGGAGCAATAGTGAATAATTCCTTAGCTGTAATATATTTATTTAGAAGCAAACCTGATAGGGTGAATGCTATATGGAAATTACTTTAAGCTTGAGCCCACTCTCACTAGGAATTGGGATGGTAAAGGGGAGACCATCACTCCAGGTATTATGGAAAAAGTTTGTACTTCTTTGGTTGCTCAATCTTCTCAGTAAATATCCCTTCACAAAATCTAAAGAAAAAAGTTTTGTCCAGCATTATCTTAGGTTGAGAGTAAAGATAAGCTTCAGGTACGTGGACTATCCTGGCTAAGGGGTAAGGTCCCACAAACTGATGCTTTAATATATACTTTGTTCTTGGAAATCCAGGGTTCTTTTTTTTTTCCTGGCAGATTGTTGAAGTTTTGATATATTTAAAATACGTGAAGAATTTGATTACAAAGAAAACCAATTTTGTTGAAGTTATGAAAACACTTTTGAAAAGAAGCTTATGGTCCCCCTGAAATCTATTCATAAATCCTTTGGGGATCCATGTACCCCAAGTTAAGATCCCCCTTTTAAAGGTTTGAGTCCTAAAATGATCCTTGAGGCTATTTTGTAGCAATCTTGTTAAATAGTTCAAAGTAAAATCCCAGTCTAGAAATAACCAAAATTTAAGCCAGTGAAGACTTCATGTGACAAGCCAGAGCAGATCAGTCATAAGACCAGCTTCTCCCTGTAAAATGAATTGACCTGATGTAACTGTGGTAAATCAGTCCCTATGCTAGACACAATACTGGGTATTGGAGTACATAAATAAAAATGAAACCTTCCATATCCTCAAAGAACAAAGTTGCCTGGGCACTGAGATATTGGTAATGTTCACACAGATGCTATGTGTCTGTTGCTGTATTTGAACCCACTTCATCCTGACTCCAAGGAAGGGCCTCTACTATGTTGTCTCTCGTATCGTGAGATCACTGCTTAGATTTATTTTTCTGTAATATTTATTGTTGGAATTAATTTGCACCATATTTTTGCTTATTTGGTGAGTGTGAACATTTTAGCCTGAGAACTAATCCATGTGTATTCAATGTTCTGGGCCTGGAATTAGGCAAATTTTTGTTCCAGCGCTAGCTCTTCAACTAATTCTGTGACTGTGGGTGAGACAAAACTTCTCTGGGCCTGTTTCTCCATCAGTCAAATGAGAAAAATGGGCTATGTTCCTTCCCATTCCTTGTAGCTCAGACTTCCAATAGTCATGTGATTTCTTGGTAACCGGGAAGAACAGACAGTTCTATTTACAAGTCATGACAAAACTATCCCCCAAATTACTCTGACCAATACTTCTAGGCAAGCTGTTGTGTCATGTAGGTGGCAGATCTCAACCGCTGGTGCTCTCTGATAGGAGCTGTTCTTTGGATCATTCTCCCTTCCCCTGCCCAATCATTTGAATGTGCACAGAGAGTTTAAAAAAGCTTTTCATGTAACGCTTTCTGGAAGAGTGTAGTGATTGTCTGATTCTGCAGGTACAGACAGGTGCAGAGAGAGAAAAAATATTGTCCCAAGAAGCTTCCAGGGGACATGAGCTAGCTCTGTTTTTCATTTTTTGCATTAAAACTCTCTAGCATTGAGCTCAATGCCGTATATGTAGTGGTTGCTTAATAAGTGTTTGATTAAATAATCTCACTTAAAATCAAATTAATTTTAAATAGACATTCCTTCATTTTATCAATTTAAGAATATAGTTGTTTCTCCCTCTCCTGCATGCCCAACAGGGCTCATAAATATGTGTGTGTATCCGCGTGTGGCTGCAGGGGAGGAGGGGGGATGTTTTCTTTTGGTCAGTAGAATTTCAAATTTTAAAAATAGAAAGAAGGGAAAATTCCAGTCTGGTCATTCAGGTTACAGGAAACATAGTCCAGTACAATTCATGAATATTTTCAATAACTTAGAAATCCTGAGTGTTTAATTCTCTGGGTGAGTTTAATTACCACAGGCTGCAAATAATTTAATTGGCCAGTAATGCGAAGGGAAATTAAATGATACCAAAAGACAATTTGGCCCCAATATCCTTATTCCATATTTATTTATTAAATTCCAATGAAAGGAATCCACTGTAATAGCCCCTGGACCTACGTGTTGTAAAGAAGAAAAGGGGGTGGGGGGAGCAAGAAGCAAAACAAAACAAAACATGACAGATACTTAGTATTCCTTGTCATAATCAGGCAGAGGCCTAATTAAAAATAAGAAGTGCCTTGCATCATTCTATCTTGCATATTTAAAACTGCACATATTGTCTCGCTACTTGGAGACTGTGGGATAAGTGGCCCCATTCTACAAGTGCTATAAGCTCTAGTCCATACCGTATGTGATGTGTGTCAGAGAAAAGGTTGGGAAAACAAATGGATCCTTGCAATATTATTCTAACTTTAGTATGCAGGGGACTGACCCTATTTACGGCCTTCCTAAATTAAAGGGGTTCTTTATGCTGAAGTTGTCTCTCTCCCGATTCCTCTGGCTAGCACTACTGACTCCTTTGTAGCGGTACTTCATCGGGGTCAGGAGAAGGGCAGTGGGGGAGGCATGTCCTGTTTATTCATAGAGGACCTCCTGTTCTCTCCCATTTGCTGTTTACTGGAGGACTTATCTACATGCAAAAAGTATGTCCTCTGCTGGCAATGACTACTCATTCTAGGCAAGCTTGCCAGCTTTTGTCGTCCTCCTCTCCTGACCTACCCTTCAGTCCCTTTAAGATAAATGGGAGTGCTTCAGTAGTGATGGGGAGAGAAGCATTAGTTAGATCTAGTAATAAGAATCCCTGTGTTTCAGTGGAAATAACACTGAATTGGGGGTCAGAGGGTCCAAGTTAGGAATCTGATGTTACTAAGAATTTGGTTGAATTTAGGCAAGTCACTTGACCTCACTGGGCTCATTTCCTCTCCTGCAAATAAACAAACAAATGCATAAATGAATGAATAAATACATATACACACTTAAAAATACATGGCATATGTGTATGTCTATATGTGTATATAGATATACATGTCTACGTAAATACATATACATATATACCCACATATGTGTATTTGATTATATATATATATATAAACATATGATAACTGCATAACTGGATTTCTATGTAATTGGCTTCCTTTGTAAGTCTATATATTTTATTTTATGCATTTAAAAACACTATTCTGAGAAAGGGTCCATAGGATTCACTAGGATGCCAAAGGGGTCCATGACACAAAAAAAGATTAAGAACCCCAGGACTAGTTGATTGCTAAAGTCCTATCCCTCTGAATTTACAAATGCCTGAAAGGAGGTAAAGGGAGGAGCATGTGTTTACTATGTGCCAGGTACTATACTAAGCATATTTACAAATATTATTTTATTTGAATCTCTCAACAATCTTTGAGGCAGGTGTTATTATTGGCCCCATTTTCCAACTAAGGAAATTGAGGCGACAAAGGCTAAGAGACTTGCCCAAGGTCGCACAGCTACTGAGCGTCTGAGGCTATATTTGAACTCAAGTCTCCCTGACTCCAGACCCTGCACTCTATCCACTGTGTCACCAGCTGCCTCCAAGAAAGAGCTTCCTTTATAGGGGGTACGTCCCCATATGAGATCTCTTTCCACCAATGCAGTTAGCAACTTTGTCCATGACTCTAAAACTGTCTGCCTCAGTTTCGTCAGCTGTAAAATTGATATGATAATAGTACCTATCTCACAGGGTTGTTGTGAGGACCAAGTGAGATATTTGTAAAGTGCTTTTCAAATGACCTGACACATAGTTAGTGCTTTGTGCATCCATCCTTCTTTCCTTCCTTCCTTCCTTCCTTCCTTCCTTCCTTCCTTCCTTCCTTCCTTCCTATAGTCAGTTCTAGGGAGTTGTCTGAAGCTCTAAGAACTTGTATTCACACATTTAGAGTGTTAGAGGCAGGATTAGAACCCAGACTCTAAGGCTTGGCAACTATCCACAATGCTAAAATGCCTCCCACTGCTTTCTGAGTTTTACCAATAATCTCTGATATTTAAAATATTATAATATTACAATTCTATCTGTTAGCATTTTTATTGAAACCTACAATGAATGCTTATTAAGCTAACAGCTTGTGTTAAAACATCGCATGTTCTAGTCACACGTTTTATCACTGTATATGTATATGAATATATACATATATACACATAATGCATATATATTTACATGTGTGTAGATAATTTCCACATAGCTTTGGTTCTTCATACATTTCCTCACTATAGTAAATCAAGCTATCAATATCTCCATAGAATCTAACATTTCTCTGTGAGTATTCAATAAATATTAACAGGTAATTTTATACCTATATACCTATAATGGTTCTGTCAGCTACTGACAGAAGGACAATTAGGATTTCCTTCAGAGAGCACTACTCTGAGCTTTAATAAAAAGACATGAGTTGTTGAAAAGGTGTCAGCAACTTAAATCAATAGAAAATTCAAGGCTTATCTCTGTCCTGCTGCTTAATATGAATGCAGCATCACACTTCCAATATCTGAGGCTTAACATTTACCAAACTAATTACCTGTATTATTTTGGACCTTCATGTACATTCTCATTTGGTGTTTGATTTATCCAGCGCTGGTAATTTGGTGGTGAGTCTCACATTACCCCTTTCCTACTTTCAAACCTTGGGAGCATGTTATTTGCAAAGTGGTCTGATGAAATGGGAACAGGGCCGCTAAGACTGTCAGATTTTTTCAGCAGGCATCCCATTTAAACCTTAATAACAAATTATTGAATGTACAGTATGGCTCCAAAAGAGACTGCCAAGTCATTCCCATTACTGTCCCTGACAGTAAGACTGCCAATTAGCTATGTCCCCATCCTCCAGAATCATCTCTCTTCTCAAAAGTTCATGCTTTCCACTGCTTTAGCTCATCCTACATGTCCCAAGCATTCCAAAGGTGTGTCCGTTTGTTTATGTGTTACTTTGTTTAGTAGTTTAGCCTAAAAACTAGCAAGCAAGGTGAGAAGTCCAGTGATCTATCAGTGATCAGTAAGGAATCTTAAGTCACTACTAAAAGTGTCTTTTAGGGCAACTGAGTGGCGCAGTGGTCAGAGTACTTGGCTTGAAGTCAGGAAGACTATTCTTTGGGAATTCAAATCTGGCCTCAGACACTTACTAGCTGTGTGACCCTGGGCAAGTCACTTAACCCTGCTTGCCTCAGTTTCCTCATCTGTAAAAATGAGCTGGAGAAGGAAATGTCAAACTACTCCAGTATTTTTGCCAAGAAAACCCCAAATGGGGTCAGTAAGAGTTGGGCATGACTGAACAACAAAAAATGTTTTTTGCCTTTCTTTGGATCCCGAGCACTTAGCATAATTAGTAACAAATAGGAAGTGTTTAATAAATGGTTTTTTATTGACTGACTGAAATGTAGTCCATTAATAAACAAGAAAAAATGATTAGGAAGCATGCAACTATAATAGTTTGATCAAGAAACAGAGCTACAGGATTTAATTTGTTTAATATAATTATAAGCTTCTTAATAATAATAGCCAGTATTTATATGCTTACACCTTAAAATTTGCAAGTGCTTTCCAAATATTATTTCATTTGATTCCTATGACTAACCTCTGAAGTACAGTACTCTTATCTACTACACTAGATACCTGGCTCTTTCAAAAAATATGTTATTTTTTCCCAATTATATATAAAAGACAATTTTTAGCATTCATTTATTCAAGATTTTGAGTTCCAGCTTTCTCTCTCTCAGTTTTGGCCTCTTCCAGTCAGTGGAGTTCCTGTTAGTGCAGGCTGTGGTGTAAAGATGGCAAAGTCTAAGAATTATACCACCCACAACAAATCACAAAATGACACAGAACTGGCATCAAGAAACCTAGGTCACAGAGATTCAAGTCTCTGAAAGGGGTTGACCTCAAGTTTCTGAGAAACATGCTCTTCGCCAAGAAACACACCAAGAAGAGGCTGAAGAAGATGCAGGCCAACAACACTAAATCCATCTAGGCCTGAGCAGAGGTCATCAAGGCCTTGAGCACCGACGGCTCCAAGGCCAAGCTCCTCAGGCTCAAGATCCCCAATGCTAGTACCCAGCGTGCTGGCCACAAGATGGCCACCAACCATTCAGGCCCAAGGGTCTGCACCAAATACCCAGGCCCCAGGATCATGAAGTCTGACTCTAAGGTTACCAAAACCACTGACCCCAAGGATGTCAAGCCCACTGACCTTAAGGTAACCAAGTCTGATAACAAGATCGGTAAGTCTGATCCCAAGGCTACCAAATCTGGCCCCAAGGCCATCGAATCTGACACCAAGGCCACCAAGTCTGATGCCAAAGTCACTAAGTCTGATTCTAAGGCCACACAGCCCAGTGATTCCAAGGCTGCGAAGCCTACTGACCACAAGCCTGCCAAGTCCAAACCCCAGAAGGCTGGGGCTAAAGCTGCCAGTCCCAAGCCTTCAAAATAGATGCTTTCAGACAAAAGGATTTATTTAAACCCCAAACCAGTTTTTTGGGTTTTTTTTTTTCCCAGCCAGTGCAGGATTATTCACTATTTTGTACAAATAAAGGAAACGGTGAGTCATAAAAAGTTGGGGAATTTCCGGGTATGGTAATAATAATGGCTGGCATTATATAGATTTATGAAGTGTTTTACTTATGCTTTATCATTCTACCCTTCGAGGTAGATATTATAGTCATTATGCCCGTTTTATAGACAAGGAAACTGAAAGCCAAAGGAGTTAAGAGACTTTTGACCAGTGGATATTAGAGGTGAGATTTAAATCTAGATTATTCCTGACTCCAAATCTAGGATCTTGCCACCACATGATGCTTTAGACTGAAGACCACAGCTTTTTTTTTTTTTACCCTTTCCAAGGGATGGTTCCGAATAAAGGAGGCTGAAACTGCTAATGCATACAGGCTCCTGAAGTTTCTGATTGTATTGTCTTTGAAAACCAAAGGCTCTCACTCAGTGTGAGAACTTTATCAGAAGCTTAAGTGACAACAGACATAGATGTGAAAATTTAATTCCCATATCGGGGACACAGAAGGCAGTCATTTAACTTGGGTGAATGCTCTAGCTATTTTCTTATTATAGACCAAACTGCCTATCAATGAATATGGGGCTGACCTAAAGAGTCGATGGAGCTATTTGCAAACGCATTATTTTGGGAAAAATGGAAAAGTCACTTCCCGCCCAAATCTCATCCAACTGGCTCACTAAACTTCCACAATTGGAAATTCATTCCTTTGCCTTGATATTTTATTCCTTGTTAAAATGGAAATACACCAGGAAAGGTAAATCATTTAGTCCTACCAGTAACTTATGCCTTAGCGTGTATTAGTTAATCAGATAGGAGCAGGTAGCGTCAATGAGTTGAAGGTACAGAGGGGCCCAGGGAGAGAAGAAAGAGGATGCTTGAGAGGGGAAAATGGCAAAGAGAAGCAAGGCTGGTGGGTCCAAATACAATTTTTTTTCTGACTCAGTTTTTCTGGAAACTGCTTTTGCATTAAACGAGTGAACAGCTGAACAAAGTCTGTCCTCTAGGAGCACCAATATGACTAAAGAAATAGATGGTCAGAGGAAAAGGCAGCCCACATTAAGGAATCTGAGGAAAAGAACAAGGCCAGAACTTGTTTAGATAAGTTATGAGTGGGTGCGACTTTACTATGGGCAGGAACAGTGACTTACCCATCACCTCCATGGAAACTTCCTTCTCATCAGCAAATATTTATTGAGCACTATGGCACCTTACCTCGATAGAATTTGGCATAGAGTGTGGGAGGGAGAGACTATCAGGATTGTGCCCCCACTGTATGATTTCTAGGCCTCAAGACTTATTAATAAACCCTTATTGTTTATACAGGTTAAACTTCCCTCATACATACATATGTGTGTATATACATATATATATATATATACACACACACATATATTCACATATGTATGTATATGCAGGCATACACATCTGTGTGTGTGTGTGTGTGTTTGTGTATACATATGTATTTTGTTCTTATTTATCAGTTGTTTCAGTTATGTCCAACTTTTTGTGACCCCCAGGTGGGATTTTCTTGGCAAAGATGCTGAAGTGATGTGCCATTTCCTTCTCCAGGTCATTTTACAGATGAGGGACCTGAGGCAACAAGGGTTAAATGACTTGTTCAGGGTCACACAGCTAGTGTCTGAGGCCAGATTTGAACTCAGGAAGATGAGTCTTCCTGACTCCAGGCCTGGCACTCTATCTGTTACGTCACCTAGCTAAATATAGATCCACCCTCACCCCCACCCACCCCACACACATATATGTATGCATATATGTACATGTTTGTGTATATGCATATGTATACATACACACATATATACCAACTTATTGGCCTTATTCGTTAGTTATCTCTCCATTACTTCATCATGAAGCCCTGGCCCAGGATCTGGGATACTACTGCAGCTTTGCCATCAACTGTCTATATAAATCACTCTGTGAAGCTCAATTCTTGCTTATGCAAAAAGAGGTCATTGGACCAAATGGTCCCCAAAATTCCTCTCTCAAAGGCAGTAAGGAAACGACATTGGATTTGTTGTCAGAAGGCCTGGATTCAAATCCTGGGGAACTTTGGGAAAGTTATTTCTCTAAGGAACACAGTTTTTTTCTCTTTTTTGTTTTGTTTTGTTTTGCCAGAAAAGAAAAGAAAGTTTGAACCAGATGAACTTTGGGAAAAAGATGTTCCAAGCCTATAAATTAATATGATATGTAACATAACAATGATACAATATAATGCAACATGGTGTATAAGTAATACATAACGTGGTAATGTAATAATGTATAACACAATGCAATTCAATACAAGCTAATAATAACAAGAAGACATTTACATAATACCTGAAGGTTTATAATGTGCTTCATATACATTATTTTATTTGATCCACACAACCACCCTATGAAGATTGCCCACGGTCACAAAACTTATAGGCATTTCAATTTCTTATTACAGAGTCTCTGACAAAGCAGTTTATCAAAATACTTAGCACAATTGTGCTAAATTACTTTTCCAGATTATGAATTAATTAAACTTGGGCAGTCTGCTCTCAGGCTGGGTAGGGGGAATTCTACATCCGTTTCCAAATTAGGCTCTGATCAGGGATTCTCCCATCTTCTGGCATGACTTATAACAAAGAGAGCCAAGTTCTCGATGCAAATAAAAATTCAGGGCTCAGTTGTGACTCCTTTATTTATTTCTCTGATGGAGGCAGAAATGAGAGGAAAAAAATAATGTGAGAATTCTACATTTTGTTTTATCACCAAATAAATCCAGATGGACAAAAACAAATAAAATGTATCTTCTGGCATCATCAGTTCTCACTGCTCAATTTCCATAATAACCACATACCCTGAGCATTGATAATTATTTTCACGAGCATCAGTAGGTCCCCTCTTCTTTTTTCCCACAACTCTCTCTTTGTAGGATAAAAATTATCTGGAACAAAGCAGATTTTAAAATGACCTTTGGTTTAGATAATCGAAGGTCCCTCTCGGTTATAGTATTCTATGATTATGAAGATTTGGATCAGTTTTATGGTTCCCTCAAGCTCTAACTTTCTACAACTCTGGGATGCTATGATTTCATAATCCTTCTTTCTCTCTCATCCCAAGATGTAATTCCTTTGCCCTTCTAGTGTATAAAGTCCTAGGCTAGGAGTCAGGAGAGCTGGGTTCAAGTTCCCATTCTACCCTGAATCACCTAAGAAAAGGTCTTTTGGCCTGAGTTTCTTCAATGTAAAATGAGGGAATGAGAATTTCTCCTAGTTCTGTGATGCAATGAACAGACGGAAATTGCATATCCCTAACTCATATATGTATATAATTAGCTATTTCATAGTTCGCCTGTCTTTTCATGTATGTATATACCTTATTTTCACAACCATATTCCAAGCTCTTTGAGGTCAGCATATCATTTCCCACAGCATGGGGCACTGTATCTTACAAAGAAAGAATATTTTCTTTATTATTTCTGTCAGAAGTGGCACCACAATTCACTCAGGCTCTGACATCTTGGTGTTATCTTTGCCTCTTTCCTTACCTTTGCCTCTTATCTCCTGTATTGATCACACCTCTCCAACACCTCTGAAATATGTCCCTTCCCGTCTATTCTCATCACCAGTACCGTAGTATTACCACCTACATGGACAATTGCGATAGCCTCTTGTCGTCCCAAGTCTTCCCACCTCCACTCTCTCCCTGCTTCACACAATCCATCTTTCGTCTTCCGTGAGAATTACTTTTCTTACACATATACATCATATTATGTTATGTTAGGTTATATTGTATTGTATTGTGTTATGTTTTATTATATTATGTTATGTTATGTTTTATTATATTATATTAGTTATTATCACATCACATCATGTCATATCATATTGTTATATTGTGTCATGTCGGGTTGTTTTGTGATATGTCATATTATTTTAAATTACATTATATCATATTAATCATACAATATCATGTTATATTAATCATCATATCATTATATATTTCATCATCTTACTTATGCACACATACACACATACATACATACATACATACATACATGCATACATACATACGTACATCATGACCCTGCTTGGTTCAGAAGTCTGCCATGGATCCCTGTTGCTTACCAAATAAGGTTCAAACTCCTTTGCCTGGAATTAACCCCCAGCCCCACCCCTGCCCTAATCTGGTACTGGTTTACATTTCCACCTGTATCTTGTATTATCTTCTATGTACTCTATGCTCAGACAAACTGAACATGCCCTGCCCACCTCTGAGCCTTTGATCGCTCTTTTCTCTAAACTTAGAATGCCCACTCCCTTCCCACCCACTTACAACACCTGCTGAATTGCTACCTGTGGTTCTTTAAAGCACCAAGTCAGAGGCCACTCCCTTCATAAAACCTTCCCTCTTATTCTTTGTAGTTAGTGACCTTTTCCCCCTTGGATGTTATGGGAACATGTTTCTCATAGTTCTCATGTTTTATTTTGTGTTATAATTATTTACATTTTTATTATTTTATGTTTTATTGATTATGTAAATTATTATTTATGTTCTTGTAATATTATATAAACTGAAAACTTTTTGAGGGCAGGGATGGCATTGTATCCAAACTTG
The DNA here is from genome assembly GCF_011100635.1 of Trichosurus vulpecula. Classification (NCBI taxonomy): domain Eukaryota; kingdom Metazoa; phylum Chordata; class Mammalia; order Diprotodontia; family Phalangeridae; genus Trichosurus; species Trichosurus vulpecula. The sequence goes on along the minus strand of NC_050574.1, from coordinate 199,144,961 downwards.
GTATTTTTCTTAGCTCCTAACACATTACTCTGCACATAGTAGGTGTTTAATGAATGTTTGTTCAACACAATTGCTTAATTCCATTGAATAATAATGATAACAAAAATGATAATAATAATGCATACTTATTTAGTACTTTAAAGTAAACAAAACTCCTTCAACCTGCCAACTCTGTGAGGTAGCTAGTATGAGGAGGATTATTATAAAATGCTACATAAGAAGCAACCTTTCGTCTTAAATTCAGAATTTAAGGTTTCATTATTTTTCCCCCTCTATAACTTCTCCTGTTCTCCTTTTCTGCTAAAGGGTCACTTTATAACCTCTCAGTTCTTTCGTACTTGAAATCCCAGGTGACTGAAGTCTTGTAAGATCCTATCAGGAAGTGTGAGGTGGGGAGGGAGAGAGAGAGAGAGAGAGAGAGAGACAGAGAGAGACAGAGAGAGATAGAGGGAGACAGAGAGGCAGAGAGAGAGACAGAGAGAGGGGGGGAGAGAGAGAGGGGGAGAGAGAGAGAGAAACAGAGAGAGACAGAGAGAGACAGAGGCAGAGAGAGAGACAGTGAGAGACAGAGACAGAGAGAGAGACAGAGAGAGAGAGAGAGACAGAGAGAGAGAGAGAGAGAATATACCTATTCCAAAATAAAGTGTTTATGAAGTAGAGATGGAAATGAAATTCAGTCCATATTTTCAGGACTGCTGATATCAGGACAATACTTAGAAGGAACCTTACATAGTCCACAGGTTCCCAATCTGGAGTACATGTACCCCCAGAGGATATGAGTAGTCTGTTAAGAGATTAGAGGAAATATTTGGTAAATAACTATATTATCCTATTAACATCAATTTTTTTGTTATAAATGCCAAGCACTAGAATTTATTTCTTTTCATTTGGCATCAGGAGTACAGAAAAGTTTACCAAAAGCCAAGTTATGCAGAGACCAAGAGGCTGGGAAGATCTGATATAGTCCATCTCCTAACATTTCACAAATGAGAAAACTAGAGGCCAGAGAGATAACTTTCTGAATTTCCGGGTAGGGATCAGTGGCAGAGCTAGAACTAGAACCCAGCTCTCTTGTCCCCCAGCTTAGGGTTTTCTTCATCCTGTTAGCCTGCCTTCCTTCCAGGTGGCCTAAGTACTGTTCTGTCCATCACAGCAAGGGCCTACCCAAACAATGGGTGCTGTGGGTTGTCAAGTCCCTTCCTGGAGGGGGGTGTGTGTGTGTCCTGGCACACTGTGGGTGTTCAATAAATGCTAACCTACTCCCACCACATTTCTATGCCAACTTCATTAGGATATACTTTTTTTCCAAAGCCCATTTTGTTATAGAAATTCCTTGACTTGACTCTACTCCCCAGACTCAAGTAATCGTTTTGAAATAATATCATTTCCTGGCAAACTGGCAAGTCAGCAGTCTTTATTTGTGTGATCATCTTGTAAAAGCAAGGGAAATATACTCACCTTGATGCTAAAACGTCTGCCCAGGACCTCACCCTGGGTTTCCTTTTCACTTATGTCTTACGTCAAAGCTACTTATGTGAGCCATTGAGGGATGCCACATTTTACCTTTTTAACTCCTAAGTTAGACAAAGTTAAAACTCTTAAATATGTGAAATAACAGCAGTAGGTCTTCATATTTGGTTGGGAATGCTATGAAAAAAATCTTTCTTAACCTGGCAAGGACAGTTTAAGAGAAAAGAATGAGTCCCAAACTCCAGTATTTGTTCAGTCTTTTCATATATCCTCTGTTTAAACCACACAGAGGCCCAAGGGATTTCTTGGCAGACACGGCATTGCAAATGGCAGATTTATTGGCATTGAGAGAAGCAATCTGAAACAGCCAGTGCCTGCAAAGATCTCTACCATGAAACCCAGAGAAAGATATGACTCTGTCTGTTTGTCTGAAGTGATTTACTAAATGGTCCATTGCTTTGAGCCACTGGGGATAGGAACCAAAAAAGAAAAAAAAAGTATTTAAAAAGCTCTGGGCATTATGTCAAATGAAGTCAAAGAATAACAGGATTAGCCTTTATTCAGAGGTACAACTAGGGTGGGATAAATGGGGTTTTCCCCAGGATGCTGAAAGTTAGATGACATCAACAATATTTGAATTCCTTCTTCAAGGTAGAAGTGACTGAGCTTACCACCCGGTTGACTAAGTTTATGCAAACAGGAAGGCGTTATTAGATGGCGTACTGGCAGCTTATTAAGTGCTTGTTGCCCAATGGTGAGGGAATATTCTGTATTGCCTTTCCTAGACGCATTTTTTCCCCTAAATGTTCCTTGTGTAAAAATTGCTAGCAATAGCTCTTATTCTGCCTGGATAAATATATCACAGGCAATGATCACTTTTGTCTTCTTAGGAAAGTGACGTGGGTGCTCCTCAGCACAATTAAAATGTCCTTGTGTTTTATGATGAATTCAAATTGATCCTTTGTACTACATAGGTCATCATTCAATAAACCTGTCAATATCATGCATGAACTGCCTGCTATGCCGGGTATTATTGTGAGTACAAGGCTAAGATGAGGACAGTGATTAGAACTATGCTTTCATTGGTGTACACAATTCCCAGGTGCAGAAACTCCCTCTTCCATTGTAGGTCGATACCTTCTCTACAAAGTAGAGTCTTTTTTTTTATTTTTTTCATTTTTTTTAAAAATTTATTTAATATATTTAGTTTTCAGCATTGATTTTCACAAAAGTTTGAATTACAAAATTTTTTCCCAATTTCTATCCTCCCCACACTCCAAGATGGCATATATTCTGGTTGCCCCATTCCCCAGTCAGCCATCCCATCTGTCACCCCACTCCCCTCCCATCCCCCTTTCCCTTCTTCTCTTGTAGGGCAAGATAAATTTCTATGCCATATTGCCTGTGTATCTTATTTCCTAGTTGCATGCAAAAACTTTTTTTTTCTTGTTGTTTTTGAACATCTATTTTTAAAACTTTGAGTTCCAAATTCTCTCCCCTCTTCCCTCCCCACCCACCCTCCCTAAGAAGGCAAGCAATTCAACATAGGCTACATGTGTATCATTATGTAAAACCCTTCCACAATACTCATGTTGTGAAAAATTAACTACGTTTTGCTCCTTCCTAACCTATCCCCCTTTATTGAATTTTCTCCCTTGACCCTGTCCCTTTTCGCAAGTGTTTGTTTTGATTACCTCCTCCCCCCTCTGCCCTCCTTTCTATAATCCCTCCTTTTTTATCTTCTTCCTCCTTTCCTGTGGGGTAAGATACCCAATTGAGTGTGTATGGTATTCCCTCCTCAGGTCAAATCCAATGAAAGCAAGATTTACTCATTCCCCCTCACCTGCCCCCTCTTCCCTTCCTACAGAACCACTTTTTCTTGCCACTTTTATGCGAGATAATTTACCCC